>NC_138530.1:31687790-31927155 GCF_964234715.1 Podarcis melisellensis
TGTTTTCTTCTTGGCTTCTGATGGTTTGCAATGCTGTGTGAGTGCAGCCTCTTTGTCTATCGTCTTACTGGAGGTGCTGCTGCACAACTTTTCCATGGCAGCAAGTTCCAAACAAAAGCAAGGAACTCGATGTGTGAGAACAAAATCCATTTAATACAAAAGTCCTGCTGACTAGGGGATCAGTTACTCCCAACAGGGATCTAAAGTATCTGTGATGGGGTTACGCTTCCCCCTAAAGGACCAAGTTCTTGGTTTGTGGTGATCCTTAAACCTGGTGTTGGATACTCAGGTGAGCTCCATGGTCGAGTGGGGATTCAAACCAGTCTCTCAGGTTCTAGTCAAACACTCTAACCACTGCACATCAGGCCATTTTTTTAAAAGAAGGCAGTTTAAGAACCGTACTCTGTTAACTAGCATGAGTTCTGAAACATTCCCCCAACCACTGACGTAGTTAATGTAAAAGGGGAAAATGTAAAATGAGCTAGGGATTTCTGGGAGACAGTAAGCAGTTGCCAAGCATCTTTTCCTCACTAGAGGAGGAGCAGAACCCATCAAAATAACATTGGGATTACCGTATTTTTCGCCCTATAAGATGCACTTTCCCCCCTCCAAAAATGAAGGGGAAATGTGTGTGCGTCTTATGGGGCGAATGCAGGCTCCTTGGCTTCAGCGATAGCAACGCGAAGCCTGCACTCCAGAGGTTTCGTGTTGCTTCTACTGAAGCCAGGAGAGTCTGCTCTTTGAGGGTGGCGGTGGGGGAAAGCAGCGCTTCCCCCCATCGCCAGCCCCAGAGGATGGGGGGCAGCGGGAAGGCACACGATGCCTTCCTGCTACTCTCCAACCCGGCTTGGAGGCTGGCAGTGGGAGAAAACAGGCTTTTCCCCAAGGAGGGAGAAGGGACTGACTGGCGGAGTTCGTCCCTTCTCGCTCCTGTGGGCTTTTACGGGAGATGGGGGCATTCCACCACCTCCCACAAAAGCAGGCAAAAGCCATGTGCTCTTTAAAGCGGCTGTGTGGCTTCTGCTGGCTTTTCTAGGAGGTAGGGGAATTCCCCCACCTCATAGAAAAGCCCGTAGGAGCCACACAGCCTTTAAAGAGCGCGCCGCTCTTGGGGTTCTTTTCCCCAAGGAGGGAGAAGGGACTGACTGGCCATTTCAGTCCCTTCTCCCTCCTGGTCGAAAAGCCCGCAGGAGTCACGCGCGGCTCCTGTGGGCTTTTGCGGGAGGTGGGGGAATTCCGCCACCTCTCGCAAAAGCAGGAAGAAGGTCTAGGAGTAGCGCACAGGCTGCGTGCAGCCTGTCCACTGCTCCCAGAGCTGTAGGGGGAAATAATATTTTTTTCCTTGATTTCCCCCCCCCCCCGAAAACTAGGTGCGTCCTATGGACCGGTGCATCCTATAGGGCGAAAAATATGGTACAAAACTTAGAATAACTTGTTGGTCCCAAGCATTTGTGCAGAGTAATTATTTAAGGAATTAATAAACAAGAATTATTTTTAAATTTTGAATACTATAAAAGTCTTTGAGGATTACCCAGCATATGCTAATTGAATTTCTATCATTTTCCAGATGTTTATACAGTGCTCTGTATGTTGACAGAGGTCTCTGGACCTTCCAAGAGAAATGCTTTCCATGTCTGATTTATGAATAATTGTAGCCACTAAATTGATAGCGGAAGACAATCTTTGAACATTGTCTTTTGAGTGGAGTAAGAAATCTGAAACCAAGGGACCTCTATCTGGATGCTTTTCCAGTTGGGAAAGGCTTGTGAGCAGACATGTCTTTCTGCTGGAGAAAGTTCACTTGTTTGCTGTTGATCTATGCCTGCCTGTTCACTTGAATTATTTGGTTTACTAGGCATTATCTTAACAGACTTGTTTCCAAGACAGTTATTCCTGCATGACCTAAATCTTTTGTTACCCACAGCAGCATGTGAGCAATCTATTTTTAGCTACAACTTTTTCTTTTAACAGAAGTCTGAGTCACTGCCACTCAGGTATGCCTTCACACCTTTCAGTTCTTGTTGCATAATCTCAGCTGTCAAATTGGCTTGATCAGGCTTTCAAACACTGATTTAACATGATGATAATCCAGAGCCTCCTTGGGCCAAAAAGCCATGTTCTCTTAAACTGCAAGCTCAGCCTATAATTCCAGAGCAGAGGGGAAGCTCCTGTCATGCCCCCAGACTGGAAACTCATGTTTGTAGTCAGACATTAAAACACAGACCCACAATTTCTGTAACAGAAAACTGATTCAAGAAACCTCAGAAGTACTGAACTGTGGCATATCAGAGCAGGGAGAAGGAAACGGAGAGAGCGGGCACAAAGCTGGTGAATAATTCTCAGGCTTCGTACACTGAACCATGCTTAAGTAATTGTAATATTAGTGCTATACCATTACAATGAGATGTGTTCACACATTACATTCAGTGAGTATGCAACCTGTGAATACACCAGTAGTTGTAGTCTGTTTATCTGTGTACAGTGGTGCCCCGCAAGACGAATGCCTCGCAAGACGAAAAACCCGCAAGACGAAAGGGTTTTTCGGTTTTTGCGACGCTTCGCTAGACGATTTTCCCTATGGGCTTGCTTCGCAAGACGAAAGCCCGTAGGGAAATCTCCGGGGACCTCTTTTAAATGCTGGCGGTGGGGAGCAAAGCCTTCCCCCCCCTCCGGACTTCAGAAGAGGTCCAGGAAGGCCGGCGGCGGCGAAAGGCTTTGCTCCCCACCGCCAGCATTTTAAAAGCGGTCCGGGATAGCAGGGAAGCGCTTCCCGCTATCCCGGACGGCTTTTGAAGGCAGGCGGGGGGGAGCAAAGACTTTTGCCCCCCGCCAGCCTTCAGAAGAGGTCCAGGACCTCTTCCGAAGGTGGGCGGGGGGCAAAAGTCTTTGTCCCCCCTGCCTGCCTAACCGGGGGCTTTTAAATCGCCCCGGGACTGTCCGGGGCAATTTAAAAGCCCCCGGATGGCTTTTGAAGGCAGGCGGGGGGGGCGAAGCAAAGACTTTTGCCCCCCGCCAGCCTTCAGAAGAGGTCCCTCTTCTGAAGGCTGGCGGGGGGCAAAAGTCTTTGCTCCCCCCTGCCTGCCTTCCCGGGAGAGCGGAAAACGCAGCGCTGCCTTCCCGCTCTCCCGGAAAGGCAGGCAGGGGGGACAAAGACTTTCCCGGGACAGCGGAGACTTTTCCGCTGTCCCGGGGCGATCTTAAAATGCTGGCGGGCGGCTGCCGCCCGCCAGCATTTTAAAATCGCCCCGGGACAGCGGAGGAATTCTCCGCTGTCCCGGGGCAATTTTAAAGCCCCCGGGAAGGCAGGCAGGGGGACAAAGACTTTTGACAAAGTCTTTGCTCCCCCCTGCCTGCCTTCCCGGGAGAGCAGAGAAACGGGAGAGCAGAAGTCTCCGCTGTCCCGGGGGCTTTTAAAATGCTGGGGGACGGCAGCGAAGCCTTCGCTACCGCCCGCCAGCATTTTAAGATCGCCCCGGGACAGCGGAAAAGTCTCCGCTGTCCCGGGAAGGCAGGCGGGGGGGGGGAAGCAAAGACTTTCGCCCCCCGCCAGCCTTCAGAAGAGGTTGGGGGACAGACTGTCCCCGGACCTGGTCTGAAGGCGGTTTCCATAGGAACACATTAATTGATTTTTAATGCATTCCTATGGTAAACCGTGCTTCGCAAGACGAAAAACTCGCAAGACGAAAAGACTTGCGGAACGAATTCATTTCGTCTTGCGAGGCCCCACTGTACACAGTAGTTGCTGTACAAATCAACAAGTGTACATGTTCACAGAAATACTTGTGCATTGGTGGAGACAGTTTGTACTTGCATTCAATGCAGATTGTCTATGGGCTACTCATATTACGACTGTTTTCACCACCTTGTAATACTTACCAATGGTTGTGTTTTAAAGTCAGTGCAGCCTACCTTATTGGGTTATAATGTTAAGGTGCTGAGGCATATTTATTGGAGAACTAACAACAAATTTAGTAAGTAATGCTACAATCCTATAGACCAGTGGCTCCCAATTAGCTAAGTACTGCAGAGTACTACAGACCCCCTTTTTTTCAAAAGCCAAGCCATGGACTTTCGAAAATGTTGACAAATCTATGGTAGTTATTGTTACGTGAATGGTGCTGTAGACCCCTGGGTGGGGAATTGGGAACCACTGCTAAAGACAAGTCTCAGGAACACAATTGCTCTTTCTGGTAAATAGGATGCACAGGATTGAAATGCAAATTATTTAGAAGTAGTGTTGCCAATTCGCAGCACATGAGTTCTACAAGTTTTCTCATCATATATCTTTTACCACTGCTGTTACAACATTTCAGAATTTAAAACTAAGCTGGTGTATTATCAATATATGCCTATTCATGATATTACTTTATTACATGTTATTGGTTGATTTCTATGGAAGTAAACTGTCCATCGATAAGGGAGAAGAGGGTTGCTAGTATTAAACATTACACACAGAACCTCTGCCAAAATTCTAAACTTACTGCCCTGGGCTCCTTTGGAAGGAAGGTCATGACACAAATGTAATAAATACTTGCAAAACGAGAGAAATGGTACCCACAGAGATCTGATGAAAGCAACAACAAAGTATTGCTCAAGACAATGCAAACTCTGCATAAAAAGCACAATTAAGTTTCCAGTTCTCATGCTTCTGGAGTACAGCTTGAAAACGTGTGACTGCATTATGTGACTGGGGGACTGGCACCTGATCTAATGTGTACCCTGACCTAAACCAAGTCCCACAGAGTTTAAAGGAAGTTACTTTCTCCCTATTAAACCCACAGTATTTGTATAGCACATTGCCCATTTACCAGGGAGTAACAAGGTGCTTACTTCTCTCAGAAGCATGCCCCAAAGCCTGCATTGCAAGTCAACTCTCCTGATCGCCGCCAACCCAAGCGAGATCTTCAAGAGTGGCAACCAAGTTCTGATTTTGCACTTGGCGATCGGCTAGCTACAAAACCTGACACCGGCCACTTTGGGGCAGCTTTCCTCGCCGTGACCAAACCAACCCCTTTAGCCATCCGGAGGTGGCCGAGGGAGGAGCACGCGGATGACCAAGCCATGGCGCAATCCTACGGCGCGTGTTACTTTATTTTTATACAGCTGCCTTCAGGTAAACGTAGCCCAGGGCGGTTCACCACGTTTTATCCAGGCGCCGCTCCACTCCCCTGAGTTGCTCGGAGCTTACTCTCGAGTAAGTGTGCTTAGGATTGCAGCCTAAACCTAGACCTGCACGCTGAGGCAGCGGGAGGAGGAGGAGAACGACGGGGAAAGCCCCTTCGCCCCGCAAAGAGCGAGGCCATGCAAGTGAGCGGCTTCTCCTCCGAAACCCGCATGCGGCACATGGCCGGGTTGATCGGACCCCGGAAGGCTGCTGCTCCATCTGGCTGCTGCCAGAAACAAAGGGCGGCGGCGGCGGCCCCAGAGCAACCCTGGAGGCGCACCTACAAAGGCACCTGCGCCTCTGCAAGCAACGTGGCGCGGCGGGGCTGCCCGGGCGAAGTACCTGCACCATGATGGCCAGGCGGAGCGAGTCCTTGGCGATGTTGTCGCCGCATTTCTTGCAAGAAGCCCGGCCGCTCTTGGCGTACTCGGCCCGGTACATCTTCTCTGCAGGCTCCGCCATAGCTGCACCAGCAAGCCTGACCGACAGCAGCTCGGGCGGAGGAGGAGAAGGAGAAGAGGCAGTGGCAGCAGCAGCGGCGCCAAAAAACCAGCCGGATGGCTTCTTACACAGCCAGGCTCCCGCCCCTCCGAGCCGAGCGCGGAGCGATCGAGCCGCGCCCCGTCCAAGCCTTCTTCCTTTCGGCGATCGATTAGCCGCGCCGCGCCCAGGAGTCCTAGGTCTCGAGAGCGACCCCCACAAACTCTCCAGGGAGGATGACGAGGAATCGTCGCGCTCGGCTGGCGGAGCCGCGAGGGAAAGGGCCGGCGGTCACGTGGTCGGCGAGGGCGTCCTATGGAGTTGCCCTCGGCGTTTAAGGGCGTTCTCCCTTCTCCCTCGCTCTGCCTCCTCTGGGTGGCGGCACGTGCTTGCTCCTTTATGGAGTAGCTGTGCCGTGACTGGAAAGCCCTTCCGGATGGAATGCTGCTAAAGTCAGGCTGTGGTCCTACGCGCGCATGTCCCTGGGAGTAAGAGCCCATTGGGGTCTACTTCTGAGTAAATAGGCATGGGGTTTCAGGTTGTGTAGAGCAGAGGGCAGGCAAGCTTTTTGGGATGTGCGTGTTTCTGTGGCATGATCCAGTGTTTTGCTGTTACAGTACCTAGAAATCTTCCACGGTCAGTCCGGGAAGTAACTTTGTTGAGAGCAACGTTTCTTCCTCTGCAGATTATTCTAGATTCCCCAAGCTTCCCCTGAAAATCAATTTCCTCAGGACATTCACATGTTATAATGGTTTACTACAAAAATATCCTCGTGCATGAGTGAATTTTTTTTACAAAACATCTCTTTTTTATTTTTTATTTTCACAATAAACATTACATTAAAAAAGAACTAAAAAGACATAAAATAAAACAATTAAAACAGCTATGTACACTCTTAATATTAAATCCATATTTTGGGATTTCTTTGAATCCCCTGACTTCCCTCCCCTCCCTCCCCTGGTTCCTTTGTATTATTTTCATTTATGCATGTCAACAAAGAATCTTTATCTCTAATTACCTCCTAATTTAAACATTGTCCATAGCGTTACAAGTGTTTTAAAAATCCTTCTAATGTATTTACTTCCTTACATTGCTTTTGTATATATGCAATAAACATTTCCCATTCTTTTTTATATTTGTTTTCTAAGATCTCCAGTTGGTTGGGATATCTTCTTTCCAGTGCTGGGCTAGCAGTATTCACACAGCCATTTTTGTATACATAAGGTTATATACACTTTAGGTAGATCAGCTTCTGTAATTTCTAATAGAAAAGCTTTTGGTTTCTTAACAAAGGTTATTTTAAACATTTTTTTCAATTCATTATATATCATTTCCCATTTTAAAAAAAATAACCTTACATTGCCACTACATATGATACATACATTTTTCGATTTTTACGAAACATCTCAGTGCCTTCCAGTGGCCTTCCAGATACTGCTCGACTACAACTCCCATCATCCCTAACTATTGACCCTTCTGAACGGAACCAATAGGAGTGGAGTCTAACAGCAACTAGATTGTTACAGGTCTACTACTGTATAGAACTGCCCTTGATTTAGGACCAACTTCAGAAAACTTCCTGCAGAGACCTTCAGAGTTGTTCTCCCACACTATTAGGCAAAAGACAGCAGCTTTCAGTGCTAATGTCACAAGCTACTGGTTTTTGTATGTACACACACAGACACACACATATTGGGAAGCAACCACAATGGAGACAATGGATTGAAGTCAACGTTCTGCGTTAGTAGCACCAAAGTAACCTGCTTAGGGCACAAGCCTGAGCAGAGTGTATGAAGGTCCAGACAACAAGACCCACCTCTCAGCCTTGCTGATGTAATCAAAAGGGTTAGAACAGTATGTTTGCCACCAGCTTGACTGCAGGAGTTGCTGGGATGAGGCATACAGGGTGCCATCCAACCATCTTTGGGACTCTACTCCGGATTTCTGTAGGCTTTACTTCTTGGACTCTTGGGGTCACATGAGGTAGCAGAGGTTAAGGATGAGAGTTCCTTCTAGATGGGCTACCTTCCCAGGTTGATAAGCCTCACCTGCTCTTCACTGAAGCGTGTGCAGAAACCACCTTCTTGACCTTGGGACCCACTGTTAGTCTCATCCTTTGGTCCACACCCTGCACTCAGCTCTCACTTGTGGCTCCTAGAATCAGTCAGCATGCAGCAGCCGTCACACCCCAACAATGGCTTCAGCCAGACAGCTAAACCAGTTGAGGGTAGCCGATGGGTCTCAAACCTTTTGTGAGTTAGGGCCTTCCCCTGCATGCTTTTGGATAACATAATTGTTATAGCACCAAATTATTATATGTATTTGGTCAGGAAATAGATGGACCTGATCTAAAATGCATTTCTTATGAGAGAGTAAAAATGGACAAAAGAAAGGCAAAGCATGCAAGGCAACTTGAAATTACATGTTCTCACTCCCAGTGAAAAGCTTCAGTTCCCAAAGGTGCTTGAACATAACTTGAACTGATAAGGTGACCTAAATTCAGCAGACGCAGACTGCCCTATTTATAAAGATCTGTCATTGAGAGATAACCAGCAGATGAGTTTTCATGATGCATCTGTTAATTCAGGTAGGAACTGTAATGGACTCTTAACAGAGGTTTTATGGATAGAGAATTATTTGGGGGGGGGGGGTTGTGTCCATTGCTTAAACCAACTATGTGATGAATATTATAAATAGGGAAATGCATTAGCGGATTTGTTTGATTTGGTATTGTGAAGGTAATTGTGTATTAATGCAAATATTATAATGCAAATATGCTACTACTGCAAATAACAACAGTAACAGCCTGTCACCAGTATACAGGTTATAGAATTTGGGTGAAGAACAACTTGTAAATAATTGAAGTAAGTAATAAATAAACCTGACTGTGATAAGCACACCAGAGGGTCATCTCACTCCCTTTCTCTACCATGAACTGATCAGTCAGGTGCTATATGGGAGGCTGGGAACCATTCTTGTGGAATTAACTAAGCATCAATGACAGATGGCCATCCAACCTCTGTTTAAAAACTTCCATTGCAGTCCCTCACCTTCCAAGGGAGTCTGTTCCACTATCAAACAGCTTTTACTGTCAGAAAGTTCTTCCTGATGTTTAGTCTGAATCCTCTTTCCTGAAACTTGAATCTATTGGTTTAGGTCCTCCAGAGCAGGAGAAAATAAGCTTGTTCCATCCTCCAAGTGACAGCACTTTAGATATTTGAAGATGGGTATCCTATCTCCTCTCAGTCTCCTCTTTACCAGGCTTCACATACCCAACTCCTTCCAACGTTCCTCATAAGGCTTGGTTTCCAGACCCTTGATCATCTTGGCTGCCCTTTGCTACACATGTTGCAGCTTGTCAATATCCTTCTTAAACTACGGTGCCCAGAACTGGACAAAGTACTCCAGGAGTGGCCTGACCAAGGCAGAATAGAGCGGTACTATTACTTTCCTTGAATATACATGAAATAAACACACCTGCCACCCCCTGTATGAAGAGTCCTGTGACACTCCAGAACCAAATAAGCATGCTCTGTTTTCCTTATCTGAAGAACCCCATTGGGCAGGCATAGGCAAACTCAGCCCTCCAGATGTTCTGGGACTACAACTCCCATCATCCCTGACCACTGGTTGTTAGCTAAGGATGATGGGAGTTGTCCCAAAACATCTGGAGAGCTGAGTTTGCCTATGCCTGCCATAGGGGATACTGCAGGCACTCCCTAATCTAGATATGCCTGAACACTGAGCTATTTGGGACACAGAGTCTGGCTTGATGGCATCTTCCGCAAAATCTGCCTATGTTGGGAAGGGGAGAAATTTGATTATCTCTGCACTAGATGGCACCACAGCTACAGTTAAAATGTGGCACATATAGGAAACACTCCATGGTGAAAATGGAAGAGAGTCACTCTTGTATTCACATTCCTTCCTAAGGGCCAAAGGACCACCTTTGTTGAATATGACTTTGCATTGGCAGGTGTGAGTTTTTCTTAAATGATAGCAGGGCAGGAGCTGGAAGGAGAGAAAAGAGGGGGCAGAATATGCTCATTGCAGTGCAGAGGAAAATGGTCTAATGGTATTTTCACTTTTGCCATGTTCCAGATCTGAACTGGCCCCTCCAAGGATGTGATTTAACATTGATAGACACATGCACAATATGTAGTTTGGCCAAGGACATAAGTTCCAGGACTTCATTTTACAGGGACGGATTACTTGGGATGCAGGAGTATTTTGTCATTTATTTTTATGTGTAAATATACAAACCAAGTAAGGGGAAGCAGGCAGACTCCCAGAGAGGCATCTGCTAGTCTTTGAAGCTACACCAGAGGCAACAGCATATGCCTGTATCTACCCAAGGCTACGTCACGCCAACCAGCAGCAAGCATTCAATCTGTTTTTCTCATCATTGCTTTTTAAAAATCATGCTTTGTTTTTTTTTTAAAAAAAAAAAGACGTCAAGGCAATTCACAACAATTAGGTGAAAAGTTAAATAAGAGCTATCAAAAATACCAACACTACATTAAAAAAACACCCTCAAATCATCAATGTAAATCAATGAAATATCCTGACATTGACCTGGAATCTCTTTTCTTGTAGCTTGAAGTTATTGGTTTGGGTCCTACCCTGTGGAGCAGCAGAAAACAAGCTTGTTGCATCTTCCACGTGACAGCCCTTAAGATATTTGAAGATGGCTATCATATGTCCTCTCTGTCTCCTTTTATCCAGGCTAAACATCCCCAACTCCTTCAATTGTTCCTCGTAAGGTTTGGTCTCCAGACCCTTGATCAACTTGGTCACCCTACTCTGCATATGTTCTAGCTTGTCAATATCCTTAAATTGCACTGCCCAGAACTGGACACAGTATTCCAGGTGTGCTCTGACCAAGGCAGAATAGAGAGGTACTATTGCTTCCTTTGATTGGGACCCTATAGTTCTGTTGATGCAGCCTAGAATAGCATTAGCTTTTTTTTACTACTGTTGATTCATTTAATCTTGTGGTCTGCTAAGACCCCTAGATCCTTTTCACAATATACATCAGGAGGCTTAGTTTGGTCAGAATTGAGTCTACACATCCAGAGTTAACACTAAATACGACTAAACAACAACAACAAACTTTATTTCTGGTCAGTGAGCCACCACAGCTGCTAGAGGGCACGAAAATTTGTGTCCTGGTTTTTTTAGACTCGTCTGCCCATGTACTATATGAAACCAAAGGGGCACATTGGTTGTCAGATAACAATTATTTTCAGATCTCCTACCCCACTATTTCTCCTCCAGCTCCAGCCACCTGAGAGAATGTCAGAGCCTTAAAGGGCCAGCCCTCTGGCCTGAAGGTGAGCCCTACTCTATAGCCTTCCTTCTGGTGTGTTCCTGTCATTGCAGGACTGACAATGTGGCGTGGGTGGCATCTGGTTCTTCAGGGGGTCTCAAGGGTCCAGGATCTGGCCTTATAGGCCCTGGAGATCTGAAAGGTTCCTCTGAAAATTCTTAACCAACTGCCTCAGGTGCAGTGGTCTTCCTCAGTCAGCTTTGAGCCCTGACTCAGACCTAGCTCCCCATCTGGTGCCCCTGCAGCCTCCATCTCTGTGCCCAGTTCACTGCTGGGTACAGGGGTCATGGAGCTTTGAATCATTTGCTCCTGCATATAGTCGTCTTCAGCCCATATGCACAAAACATTTTAATTATATTTTTGTTATTTGCCTTGGGAGGCTCACTTTAGTGCCATATGATGCCTCTTGTCTTCCAAGTGTGTTTTTTGCAGAGGACATTGCTGCCCTTCCACAAGGGACTTGTTATATTGATGAATAAATTAGGCATAAAGATCTGTTTCTCCTGCTTCCTAATTATAGGCATACAGCTGTTTCCTCTCTGTAGACGTGCACATTCTATGCACATCAGATTTCTGAGATACAACCACCCCTTCTGTTTGTAAAAGAAGTTGTAGTGAAGGCAGTAGGGAGTTATTGGCCTGTGTGTGGAGTTAAAACCCATGATCCCAGTGTCAATAAGGCTGCTCCGGGTGGGAGTTTCCACAGTATCCCAGGTGAGAGATGGGGTACCATCCCTGGATGTTTCAAGATTGCGACTTGGATCCAAAATATGTGCATCATCTGGAGCATGTGGGTATACTATTTTTGTTATTACTGTGTTGGGTATTACTCTCCTTCCTGTTTAGTTTTAAGCTGTTTTTTAAAAAATTGTTTTATACACATTTGAGTGGGCTTTTTTGATTGATTGATATTATTTCTAATTGTTTCTAATATATATATTTGAACTGTTAGTTGTTCTCTTGAGATGTTGTGAGCCTCTTTGGGCGCATTTTTGTGGAAAAGTGGCATACAGAGAAACAGATGATGATGATGAAAATTAAGCACAGTATTACAAAATGGCAACCAGTCTCCAGTGAGCTCTTTTCAAAGGAAACCCGCCATTGGTAAGCACTGTGCTCATGGAACTTTTTCAGCACTATTAGAATTGGGGTGTACACCACAAATGTCCCTATGGGAAAACAATACCATATAGCAGGGCTTGGATAGGCAGCTTTTTGGATGTCACCTCTCTGGGGTTACTAACTGATCTGGGCTCCTCTTGTATCTTTAACAGTGTCTTTAGCAGCAGTTTCTGACGGGAAAAACTAGCCCCATTGGCCATCACTGACAATTCCCATATTGTGCTTTCCTTATCTCTGTAGTTGAACTGTGGCTCATTCTTGGTCCTTGTCTAATCACCCACTATATGACTAATCTGCATCATTCATTAAAAGGGCCATAAATTACTGTTGACAGGAGTGGGAAATGTGTGACAGTGTCACTAGCTTCTGTTGGCTTTCAGTGACAAGCTTTCGAATCTAGCAGTCAGTGTGATTCTCTTCATTCTGGTTCAGGAGCTGTTGGTTGCATGGAATGTCAGACAAATCAAGTGAAGATGAATTTTTCCGCTGGCAAAAGAAGCTGAACTTTGGGGTGGAGGTAGAGGAATACAGAGTTCATGTTTTGTAACTCCTTCACCTTGTATCCTATAGTTTATGATATTTGAGGTGCCTTTCTATAGACCACTGAACTCCAGTTTAATCAAACAGAAGCATAGGTGACTCTTTACAGGGACCAGTTTGAAACAGAAGACTCTCAGAAGTATCAGTTGATCAAAGTAAGACGATCTAGTGCTTGTGGGACTTCAAATAAAATAAATGAAAATAATAGCATTGGCTTTCTCTGAATTTAAGCAGGACTGACCAGAGCTGACTAGGATCAGACACACACACACACACACACACACACACACACACACATAACTTACGGGGTCCCATAGGGGGGGGTCAAACTGGGTTTGCCTGGCCTTCAGTCTGGGCCCAGTTTGACCCCCTTCTATGGGACCCTGTAAGTTACCTCTTTGGCCCTTTTATCGGCTCATGTGGGACCAACATGGATAGCTGGTCCGGATGAATATTTGAGATTCCTGACCCCTATGGTTGTACAGTGGTACCTCAGGTTACATACACTTCAGGTTACAGACTCCGCTAACCCAGAAATAGTGCTTCAGGTTAAGAACTTTGCTTCAGGATGAGAACAGAAATCATGCTCCAGCGGCGTGGCGGCAGCAGGAGGCCCCATTAGCTAAAGTGGTGCTTCAGGTTAAGAACAGTTTCAGGTTAAGAACGGACCTCCAGAACGAATTAAGTACTTAACCCCAGATACCACTGTAATGGGCAGTCATTTAATTTTATCCTCATTCTAATTTTTAAACTGTATTTTAATCAATTGTTTGTGTTTTAATGTATTTGATATTTGATGTTAGCCGCCCTGAGCCCAGTCTTAGCTGGGGAGGGCGGGGTATAAATAAAAATTTACTTACTTACACTCCAAGGAATGGTGTGAAAAATTCTTCCTCTCTCATCAGACTAGGACTAGAAGACATCAAATGAAGATGAATGTTGGCAGATTGGGGTGAGACAAAAGGAGATGCTTCCTCCCACAGTGCATAGGAATTTGCTCTTGCAAGAGGTAGTGAGGGCTACTAATTTGGATGGCTTTAAAAGGGGATTGGACAGTTGAATGGAAAATAAGGCTACTAGATACAATGACTGAGTTGTACTTTCACTGTCTGCTTCTGAATACCAGCGACAAGTGGGGAAAGTGCATAAGGACTAGATAGGTCATAGGCTGATCCAGCAGGCTTCTTGATGTTCTTATGAAACAGTAATAAATGTAAGCATAGGAGGAGACCTGCCCATACACCTGCTTATATTAAGAGGTGAAATGGTGATGATGATGATAGCAACCACTGTGACCCACCAGGACAATTCTCAATAATAAAATAGATTTTCAGGATTCAAACAGCTTCTCAATTCTTTCAGAGGAAGATCCATCAGTCTTTGGCAGGGTGACTAAAAAAACAACCCATCCATAGTGGATAACATTAGCCTTATGGTTTATTATTTCATTTTTAATTAAACAAAAAGTCTCTGTTGTTCCAGCACAGGCTTGAATGGGTCACAGAGATTATTTCTCTCCCATTTCTTTGCAGAGGGGAGAAAAACCATCAGTTCCATTATTTGAACATGGCTATTATATCACATCTTGGTCTAAGCATACCTAACTTCCTCAACTGAACCAGTGTGGTGTAGTGGTTAAGAGCGGTAGACTCGTAATCCGGTGAACCGGGTTCGCGTTCCTGCTACTCTACATGCAGCTGCTGGGTGACCTTGGGCTAGTCACACTTCTCTGAAGTCTCTCAGCCTCACTCACCTAACAGAGTGGTTTTTGTTGGGGAGGACGGGAAAGGAGATTGTTAGCCACTTTGAGACAGCTTAGGGTAGTGATAAATCAAACTCCTCCTCCTCCTCCTCCTTCTCATAAGGCTTGGTATCCTGACCCTTTCATCATCTTGGTCACCCCCCTCTGTACATGTTCCAATTTGTGAATACCCTTCTTAAACTGGGGTGTCCAGAACTGGACACAGTAGTCCTGGGTGGGAGTGTTCCTACATACAAAGGTGCATGGTTCTTGGTGACAAGACTTGTATTCTGCACCTCTTGATTTTAGCTCTGCCACCTCCTCTTCCTGCGGAGTCCCTTCCACTGGTTGCTTGAAGACTCCCTCCGTTCCCCATGAGGCTCTGCTCTCTGCAGGAGGGGCAATGAAGAGCCATTAGTTCTGATTCCCCATCTTTAGTGTCATAAGGTGAGGACTTCTGTCCTCTTTTCCTGGTCACCAGCCTTCAAGCCTCTCTTCTCCTACTCCTCCTCCTCCCCTATCCAGGGCTGCCCAAATATATCAGATCCTCACAGAACCCAGGGGTCCATATCAACATCTGTCCTGTGTCAATCCTGTCATTCTTTTTTTAAAGTGTTTTGATTGATTTCCCCCCAAAATCAACCTTGATCCAAATGAAGGGGGGAAACATAGTCCAGACACATTTTAAGCCAAAAATCTGTACACAGCCTTAGTTGTGCTAGAACAAGTGAGTTAAATAAGATCATGATTTAATGAGCAGAAAGAAGAATATCTCAAGGAGGTTTCCAAAAGTCTTCCTGGAAGACGATACCATCCAGAAGGGTCGTGTCTGAGATTATGAATCCCAAAACCCTGTGAAAATTGGGTTGGAATGCCAGTTTTTATTATCTTGTTTATATTAATGCTGGAGCTCTGAACTTCACTGGAGGAGGCAGGGAGAATTGTTTCCTGAGAGAAACAAAACTTTGGCTCCCTATAGGTGCTGGGAATGGTCAGTGTTTCTAATTCTAAGGACAAGCTGGTATGAGGCACATGCAACGGGGAGGCCAGGGCATGTAGAAAATAATGTGCCCTACAGGGAGAGTGCTTTGGTGTGGCTTACAGGCTCACAGCCATTTTGCAGTTTCCATAGAAACACGGAGGAGATTTTGAAACAACTTGCTGTGAAAGTTGACAAATCCATGAAGCATTGCCTGCCAATGCCCTTGTGGTGTTCGAGTGCATTTAACTCTCTTGTTTTCATGTGAGGTGAATGGATGTAATACAAACTATCAATTAAAGCCTTTTGAAAGTTGGAAATAAAGAGACTAAGTGGTTTTAAAACAACAGAGGGGTGGAATTGTGGAACGGTATCTTTACTCTCACAAGAGCAAAGAATGGCTGTATTCACAGATCACGTTAAACCACAGTTAAGCTGGGTTTAACTGTGGTTTGAGGTAAACGAGCAGCATGCTCAGGAATTCCTGCATCACTTCTCCCCAGAGCTTGGCCTTGGCAGGAGCAACAAAGTACAAGTCTTGGATTGTAGTATCATCGGAAGCTGGGCTCATGGTTTGTCTCCCCCAGACAAACTACATACTGTTAAGACAAGAACAAGTGTTGATTACTGTTTACGGTTCTTTGGAGAGAAGCAAACTACAGCTGTGAGTATGGACGACATAGTAATCCAAAGCTTGTTGTGTTTTGTTCCTCCCAGTGCAGTGTGGTGTGGCCAGGAGCTAAGAAGAGTCTGTCATCGCTCTCCCCAGCGTTACCATTTTAAATATAACCGGCAGTGTGCTTTATAGTAATTGCAGCCTGTGTTTTTGATCTGGTGAACTTCAGGGGCCAACAAGGCAGAGCTATTTATTTGCTGTTTCAATGTTTTATGAGTTTTCTTTTATTATAATGAAGACAGCAGGAGGTTGAGTGGCTGGCAGGGTCTAGCCGAGAATCCATATTTCCAAGTCTATTTTTGAGCAGACACGAAAGTTGGATCTCATCTGAAGCTGCAGGCACAGTTATTATGTCTCTGGAGACATGGCAGGCCTGCACCTGCTTGACGTTAAACAATGCAGCTTGATTCAGCGGCGTTCTAGAACTTGCCAAACAAAGAGTCTGGCGATCTCTATGGAGAAAAGGGATATTGTTGGCTACACGCGATGGCTATATGCTATCGTCCAGATCAGCAGGCCTCTGAATAATAACAGCTCCTAGGGAGCAGTTAAGACGATTGCCCTCATATCTAGCGAGAGAGCTTTTCATGCTCTTCCTCATCTCCAGAATCCCAGAAGTATCATTTTGGCCACTGTAGGGAACAGGATTCTACTCAAGTAGACAGACCTTTGGTCCAGCAGAGTTATTCCATTTTCTTAATCCCTTTGTACTATTTTAAGAGACCCTCTCCTCCTGTGTATAACATGTACTCCTAAACCAGCCTTGCAGATAAATAAACAAACCCACAAAAGGTACAAACTCCACCTAGCAGGCTGGGATGGATTACTCTGCGCTGGTCAGACTTTCCTTCCTCCATGTCTAGTATAGAAACCAAGTAGGCTGGTGAAGGAAGAATGGAATGATCCACACCACTTCTGCCAGGCTGTTCACTCACCTACATGGAATTTCGGGTTGCCTAGGGCTACCAAGCAAGTTGTGAAATTCGAGGCTACCGTGATCTATTCTGTGCCCCTGTGCAGTTAAAGTTGCTGGCTGATATGCTGCGCTTGAGCCAGATGGATGCAGAAAACAATACAAACCTTTGATGAACAGAATACAGAAGTGGATATAAAATGTCAACAGCAGCAATAGCACTAATGCAATGCGAGAGAAAACTGTTGAACTGGATTAGGTTGTGGGCGTGGAGAGACAATGATCAAGCAGTTCTTTCAAAAACTGTCCTTTGTGGTTACCTAACATGCCTGGAATAAACTCCCAATTATGAGCCATTGCAGCAACATCTACAGGACCTCAAGAGGATCCCAAATTACTAAACTACAGCCAAGGTCCCCTGGCACACATAACAACAAAAACAAAGGCAACAAACCAGAGGCAGAAATCTTTTAAGAGAGTTAAAATAGAAGGCTGCATTTTTCTTGCCCCTCAAGGGTTTCCAAATGCTGCCCCAGCAGCTTCCTAACACTTTATTTCAGCAACACTTTGAAGCTCTTTAAGAAAATTGGGATAAATAAGTGGCGCTGTTTTTTTCCAGATTGCAGCCAATAAACTAGAACTTTTCCTACTTCCCTGCAGTGATTAAAGCCTGTAACCACAGCAAACGAAATGGCTATATAAATCCAGATTGCAAGTGTTACCTCCCTATAGGCAAGAAAATTAGAAAGGAAGAAAATCCCAGCCTAGTAACCCCTCCTCTGCAACCACAAAACATTTCAGCCAGAAGAACATAAGAAGTAATGGAGCTGTTGCACATGTTCTCTGAGCCATTGCTTTATTTTCATCTGGCTGAACTATTAAGGGAGATTACATGACACCCCCCCCTCTGGGCATGGAAAGGTGTGGAGGGAATCGTGAGCAAGCTCTGCTCCCCTGTCATCACCTGCACATTCAATCCAGTGGCAACTGATGCCCATTGGAACTGGTGGTCTGGAAGGCAGGGAGCCAAACAGTAGGCAGAGCCAGAGCCAATAGCAGGCATGACCAACTAATTCTAGCAGACCCTCCAAGTGTCCCTATTTTCCAGGGACAGTACTGGATTTACAGAAGGCGTCTCAGTTTCTGATTGATCCCAGAATGTCCTGCTTTTCTTTAAAGGTAAAGGTAAAGGGACTCCTGACCATTAGGTCCAGTTGTGACCGACTCTGGGGTTGCGGCGCTCATCTCGCTTTATTGGCCGAGGGAGCCGGCGTACAGCTTCCGGGTCATGTGGCCAGCATGACTAAGCCACTTTTGGCGAACCAGAGCAGCGCACGGAAACGCCATTTACCTTCCCGCAGGAGCGATACCTATTTAACTACTTGCACTTTGACATGCTTTTGAGCTGCTAGGTTGGCAGGAGCAGGGACAGAGCAACGGGCGCTCACCCTGTCGCGGGGATTCGAACCGCCGACCTTCTGATCGGCAAGTCCTAGGCTCTGTGGTTTAACCCACAGTGCCACCCATGTCCCATTTTGTTTTTCTTTAGTATGTCCCTATTTTCATTGGAAAAATATTGGAGGACATGGAATTATGCAACCCTGTCGTGGAGGAGAAAAGAAACTATACAACCTCTAGAAGACATCTGAAGGCAGCTCTGTATAGGGATTTTTTTAAAAAAATATTTAGTTATGTTTTTATAATTGTGTATGTTGGAAGCCGCCCAGAGTGGCTGGACAACCCAGTCAGATGGCTGGGGTATGTATGTATGTATATGTATGTATGTATGTATGTATGTATGTATAAATAAATAAAGGGACATCCCTATTTTCATCAGTGAAATGTTGGAAGGTATGTTCCAGTTTCTGCCCCGCTCCTCCTCCCTGCTTAGTTCTGTAATGGTAACACTGAGTGCCACAATCTGGACTGGATGCAAGTAAGATGGCAGGTGGCGCCTGTCGGGAGGCAAAGCAAGTTTGGTGGAACAATACCCAATTTGCCCTAATAGACTAGCTCCATGTACTGCAGATGCGTGGGTGGGTGGATGTGCATAGAGACCCTCTATTTGAAGAGGGACCCTTGGCCAAATGGTCTTCCCCTGAGTGGAAGCCACACCCCACACCCCGAGCAAGTTTTACTCCCTATGTTGTAGCTTCACTGCATGGATGTCAGGAAGCATCTTGGAGATGCAAAGAGATGTGGCAGTGCACAGAGAAATTGGAGTTGGCCCACCCAGCTCCACAACCCCCTCCAGACCTTATTTCAACACATGGAAGAAGTTGTGTTCTCCCCACATCCTGTGTTATTAAAGAACACCCATATTAGACTCACCAGACGATATGGCATATACATTTTGTTTTGGTCGGAAGACACATTCTGAATGCACCAAGTAGGAAAATCTATAATACATCTCATCAAAGCACTGAAGGAACAGAAGGACTCTATTGTCTCTCAGATGGCTTGCATAGTTTCTTAAAAAGCAAAGGGTAACACTTGTCTGACTGACACACTAAGCAGGGAATATTTCCAGCTCAATAAAGCTTTATGGGTTGATAAGCAGGAAATGCAGACTCTTAAAAGGCAACTTTTTTTTTAATGCTTTCAACCCTCAGTGGTGGTTGGTGCTCCTTGTGGGGCTGCACAGAGGCCAATGAGTGGTCACAGGGTTGCTGCCAAGTTCTGGTTTTCTCCCCATCCTTCTCCCTTGCAAAACTACTGTGGGCACATAAGTATTGCGATTCAAGAAATAGCACCTAACTAAACTAAGAAGCATCTTACTCTGGTTCAGAAGGGGTCCCTGGTGTCACAATTTCTAGGGTTGGTTCAATGCCAAAGAAACTATGTTACTCAGAAATAAGCCCCACTGAATTCCATGGCGATTGCTCCCTTAGAAGTACAGGATTGTAGCCTAAATTTGTAATCTTCAAAGTGCCACGCAGGGCTGTTAACAAGATTTCCAAATTTATGGGAAAGGTTATCGTGCTCTCCCATCTTACTTCTACATCTTTCGCTTCTAGAATGTGGACTTGATTTAGAGATGATTTGAGAGTTATTAATGAGGGTCTTTGGGGGATTAAACTGATTTGGGGCAAGATCTGTTGAGAAATTAAATGCGGACAAGCAAATTATAAATCTGGAGCAGGATTCCAGTTAATTGAAGATTAATTGAATAAATTGCTGAATTGGATGCAAATGTCCGGCTGCCTTCTATATAACCTTTACATTCTAAATATTCATCTATACATATAAATTAGCACTTGCAAATTTGTGTCTATACCTCTCCCCTCCCAAACTTTGAAGTGCTTAGCAACCTCCCTATTTAAGATAATTTAAAAACCTACTTTGCAAGATAAAATATTATATGGTTCTAACACCAACATGAGTAGTTAAGGCCGCAATCCCAACTCCACTTACTTAGGAGTAATCCACATTGAATTAAGTAGGACTTACTTCTGAGTAGATGTGGTTAGGATTGCATTTTAAGTAGTTGGCCACATCTGTTTTTCTCCTGCATTGACAAATCTGTCTTTTCCACCACATTTTGGGAATTCATAGCCATAAAATTAAAAATCAAGCTTTTGTCCTGTGAGTCAAGTAAAACTTATATCAAGGGTGTTGCAGAAAATAACAGTTCCTGTTTGGGTATATTTTTAACATATCCAGTGCTTCCCCCACCTTCCTCCTAGCAACTACTTGATGAAAATGAGCTGTGTTGGAAACACACTGTGGAAAATGACTTTCTGGAGATTAAAAAAAAAAACACCTCTCCTAGAAAAGCATAGTTATTATCTAAAAGTAGTTTTGTTACACAGAGTGTGCCTATAGAAATTTTAACACAAAGGTCGTCAACCGCCCGTACATTGCCAGCATGTGAACAATTTAATTGCAATAATGACAACGTGCTTTCTCTAAAGAATAAATTGTAGCTGCAGTAAACGAGGTCTTGCAAAAATAATGCAACTGAGCAACCATAACAAACAACTATTGTGGCAAGAATAATCAGGTGACCCTGTTGTTAATTCTGAATCCTGCTTATGTGACCTTTCAGGGATGAGGGGCTGGGGGTGGATTTGACACCGAGAAACTGAGATCATTATTCGTGGCTGGTTATTAGAGTGCAAAAGCAGGATTCTGCCATCTGCTTGACTAGTTTGCTTTCCACCTCGATCCTCCTGTGGGGATTGCGGAGTTCCAGCCTTTCCCCCTCTAGCTTGCTAGACACCAAATGGACTGCAAAGTTGTAGGCTGACTAAAATGAGGACATCTCAAGCTTCTGTTTGCTATCTTTGCTTATCACAGTTGCCCCCTTGGAACAGGGAGGAGAAGAGAAGGTTCTGTGACAGCAGAGAGGGGGAGCAAGTGGCAGTTTTTACAGATCACTTTTCTGATCTGGGGAGCCAGTCCAAACCACTAGACTGTTTTCTGATAATCCAGAGGAATACATGTTGTTGTTTAGTTGTGTCCGACTCAGAGCATGCCAGGCATTCCTGTCTTCCACTGCCTCCCGCAGTTTGGTCAAACTTATGCTGGTAGCTTCGAGAACACTATCCAACCATCTCATCCTTTGTCGTCCCCTTCTCCTTGTGCCCTCCATCTTTCCCATCACCAGGGTCTTTTTCAGGGAGTCTTCTCTTCTCATGAGGTGGCCAAAGTATTGGAGCCTCAGCTTCAGGATCTGTCCTTCCAGTGAGCACTCGGGGCTGATTTCCTTCAGAATGGAGAGGTTTGATCTTCTTGCAGTCCATGGGACTCTCAAGAGTCTCCTCCAGCACCATAATTCAAAAGCATCAATTCTTCGGCTGGTAATAGGTTTAATAATGACAACTAGAGGCTGTTGTCCCTGTTTGCTCTGCTTGCCAGACCCACCTACCTGCCAACCCCTTTCCCTCACACCTGGCCAACTCCTCCTCCCTTTATAACTGACCAAACCCTACTCCTTTTATGTTTTGCCCACTCCCTGCCTATCCCCTCACAATTCACTCGAAACCACTTCCCTTCCCTCATAGCTTGCCTCAACCCACAGTGCCTCACACTTTTAGAGGAAGGTGAGGGGCGCTTTTTAGAGGAAGGTGAGAGGACTGTTTGCCAAACCACTCTCTGAAGTGCCTTCCACCCTCCTTTAAACATCACTATAGTGATATTTTCCCCTCTGGACTCCGCCTGCATTGTTTAAGTGACTTTGCTGACACCAGTGCAAGCTTAGATTTGATGGTTTTGTGGGGATCCATTGTGAAAATCATGCGAATTCAAGAGAATCCACTTGAGTTCTATGGGATCTCACTTTTATCCTAACTACGTGGAAAAGCAAAAGGTATTTGTCTCTGACTCATGAGCTTGCTTCCTCACCCCCACCTTTCTTTCTGCAGGGGCTGCTTTCTCTCTGGGTTTTTGCTCACTCTCTGTCACCTTATTTTTTCTCTCACACACAAGCACCTGTGTCATTCCCATCTTTTTCTCCCAACTAGCAGCCAATCACTCCATCTTCTTCCTCTACCATCCTCCATTAGGGAAATTTTTGGGTTGCACTGACTTCCTCCCCCGACTCCCTTGGTTGTCATCTTAACCCCGTACTCTGTTGCCCTATTCTTCCCCCTACCCCGTCATAAGAATTGTCTGCTGGATCAGACAAACAGCCCATCTAGATCAGCATCTATTCTCACAGAAACTGACCAGTTGCCTATGGAAAGCCCCAAACCATGACCTGGGGTCGACAGCACTCTACACACTTGTGATTTCCAGCAACTAGTATCAAAGGTGCACTGCCTCCGACAATGAAGCAGAACATACTCAATGTTGCTAGAAGCTCTTTATAGACTTTCCCTCCATGAATTTGGCCAATCCTCTCTTTAAAGTCATCCAAGTTGGTGGCCATCTGTCTTCTGCTCCACCCCCATCACTGTGCCTTCCTCTCCCTGGTCACTTCAGACACTGCCTGTTCCCACCCCCACTCGTGATGCAGCTGCAGCAGTATCCCTCTCCTCTCTCACAATTTTGCTGAATGTGTCAGCCACCATCTTTATTTCTCAAGAATGTCTCTGGCCCCCATTACTTTCCTCTTTAATAGCCTCTCTTAATTGCCTCAGCGTCAGTTTCTGTTCCCACAGGTGGGGGGTGGCAGTTTTAAGTACTGATTTCCTCTTGTAGTTCCCCCTCCTTTTATTTTTATAACAAAATAGTTATTAAAAACAGCACCTTAGTTGTTTTTATCACATATAACTGAAGCACTTAAAATTACAGGAAAACATCTGAAAAGGAACCTAATATAAAAAATGTGTTCACTCAATTATCCTTGCTTGTATTTTACTGTGCTTGACTGGCGTATGACTCAGGAACTTCTGTATTGCTCTGCATTTATTTGCTGTGACATGATGTTTTATAATAATATGAATGTTATTTATTCATTTATTTGATCCATTTCATTCCAGGCTTTCCATTGTCTAAATGTGTTAGACTTTAATTATGGCTTCTATTTAAGCTGGTAAAACGGCAATACATTACAATACAATGACTAATGGAAACAGAATCACAGAATTGTAGAGTTGAAAGGTGGAGAGTTTAAAAGCTCTTTTTGCCCTGTGAGATCTTACAAGAGCATCCCAAAACTGGTGCTGGGTCCTTGTCGTGGGTATGTCTATTTTTATTATGAGTAAAGATTATCTAGTATGTCCCTAAGGACAGCCAATTAAACCTTTTACTTCATAAGCCAATTTCTTGGTCTTAAAAAATAATTACCATAGACACCAATATATCTCTTAAAATTATTTAAGATTTTATTGATTACAACAGGTTAACTCTTTTTGGTTTGTTTTTGGTCTATGTCTAGGATACTGAATATGGAGCAAGGTTTTACATAAAGAGAAGATACATTACCAGAACCTGGAGCAGGAGAACCTTCCTCAGATGCAGCTGAGTGCTGAAGGAGTCTGCCCTTACAATCTAAACATAGGGTATATATACTCATAATTCACTGAGAGTGAGAAAGGAGAGTGAGCTTTGAAAGTGGTAAATAACATTAAAAGAGGCACCCCCACATTCCACAGTGCAGAATATTAACTATGGGATGAGGATCGGAGCCTACCCCAACCCTTGTATCAGAAGAGAAGTATATATGTACCCCTGCCCGTACAGGCCAGTCTTGACAGACTCTAGGGTTGTGCGCTCATCTCACTCTATAGGCCGGGAGCCAGCGCTGTCCACAGACACTTCTGGGTCACGTGGCCAGCGTGACAAGCTGCATCTGGCGAGCCAGCGCAGCACATGGAACACCGTTTACCTTCCCGCTGGTAAGCGGTCCCTATTTATCTACTTGCACCCGAGGGTGCTTTCAAACTGCTAGGTTGGCAGGCGCTGGGACCAAGCGACGGGAGCGCACCCTGCTGCGGGGATTCGAACCGCCAACCTTTCGATCGGCAAGTCCTAGGCGCTGAGGCTTTAACCCACAGCGCCACCCACGTCTAACCTACTAGCATAAAGTAATTCAAGGTGAGCTATTAGAGGTTAGGGTATTAAGCATTGAATATATCTGTCCATAATATGCAGGCAGGGGCATGCTCTAGAGAATATGAACTGAGAATGTGAACTGAGAATGTGAACTGTCTTCTTAGCTTGATACTGCATGAGGCAGCTGTTCTATGAGTCACACTAATTTCCAGTGCCTTTTTTGAACAGAATGGGCCATCTGCGCAGACGCAAACTTCCTGGAACAGAGGAAACAGCCGGGCCAGCCATAGGTGGGCGAGTGTGACGATTCATCGGTCCCGGAAGGGAAGACAGAGGACCAGCACTAAAGTGTCGGATGCGGTATCCCTCAGGTAGGCGAAGGATAGTACCAGGCGGAAGATTGTACTCAACCCACTGTCGTGTGGTCGATGGGTCGGAGAAATCGGTAGGCCAACGCTGTGTGTCAGGGACCGGATCAGGACTAGAGGGAGCAGAAGGTTGTTCCTCGGATTGATCTGAGTGATCCGATGTCTTGTCCTGTGACATCCTATACAGCCCATGGCAAGTTGGGGAGCTCAAATATAAAATACAAATCTGTTGGGCACCCTTCCTTGAGGGGAAGGGCCATGGCTGAGTGGTAGTGCATCCACTTTCCTTGCTGATGATTCCTGGTTCGGCTCCTAGCATCTCCAAGTAGGGCTGAGGGACACCTTTTTTTGTGAAACTGAAGAGTGACTGCCAGGCAGTGTAGGCCAGGCACAGGGAATCTTTGGCCCTCCAGATGTCACTGAACTGCAAATCCCACCAGTCCTGTTGGGGAGAAGAAATACACCTGAGTGGAATTTTCTGGTCTGTGTTAGCGAAATTGTTAGAAATCCCTAAGCACTGACACCAAATGCCTCCTTATCAGTCCTACAATGCCAGTTCTGGTGAGAACCAATGAAATACACTCATAGTCGAGTAGTGATTTCAGACTCAACAGACACCTGAGTTTGGGATTATTTTTAGAGGTTTACCGAAGGTTTCACTTTGAAAATAAACAAAATCTGAGCCTGTCGGTAAGGAACCTACTGAGAGCTGGAAGGAGTTCTCCAGGAAGAAGAGAAACCAGGTCTGAAGCAAAACACAGTGTAGTGAATACTTGACAAGATTACTTCAGCTGCACATGTAGTGTTAGAGAAGCTATTCTGTTTGAAGAACCCAAAGGGAAGTGGTTCCTTTCTGTGAGGATCATCTTACCTCTTAGGACATATCCACACTACAGATTTGAATCAGTTTAACAGCCATTGCCTGTCCCCAAGACAAGGGACAAGGGGAACCAATGGCCCTCTAGATGTTGTTGGTCTCCAGCTTCCATCAGCTTCAGTTACCAGGATGATGGGCACTTTACTTCAGCCACTTCTGGAGGTCCTCTTTCTCTGAGCTAAGGATCTCCAATAGAGGATTTTCAGCATCACTCTCCCAAAACTCCCATTCCCCACGTTTCTTGATGAGGACAAGCCGTAATTAAAGGTGGAGTAGAAAGAATATAGGGTGGTAGCATAGACAAGACCTTTGGATGGTAAACGTTGTGCACATAGAAGCTAAGCCAGGGAGAGGATAATAAGGCTCGTCCTCTGCCTTGCTGCAATGACAACACAATAGCCTTGCAAGAAAATTATGTTTGCTTTGATTTATGCCACAAGTGTTATTTGTCTTCCCCTTGTGCCTCATAATTACTAGCAGTATTACGGCAGCTTACTGGGTTCTCTTATTTAAAAAAATTAATGTCGAAGTGGGGCATAAGCTCTGTTGATTGTCAATGCAACATGACAGAAAAGCCACCCAGGTAACCGAATGCTGAGGGCACAATTGATTTTCTGCCAGAGAGTCTACTGTTCTCTCGCTGTGTTCTCTTTTAAAATGAAAAATACAAGGCCTCTCCTCATGTTTTATTGTTGCTGCTTTTCCTCAGGACTGAATTTAATCCTGATAACTCAGATGTTAGGCTGCATATACTCTTTTGCTGGAAGAGAGCTTAATAAGTCTGTTGGCTATGAGCAGGGTGCTTCCTTCCAAAAATCCAGATTAACTATAGCTCTGAATTCTTTACGGAACTTTTAAGGTTATCATTCATTTTTATGTATAACCTTTCCCAAGTGCAAAGTGCTGTTAAGAATTTGAAAAAATGGCACAGCACCGACCTCATTTCATACTGAAATTCGCTTGATGGTGATGAATGAGGGTGAAAGGCTTGCTGGAAGCATTTTGCCTGTCTCCCCTCCCCCCACGTAGCACTAGAACCCGTGGCCATCTAATGAAGCCGAATGTTGGGCAGACAAAATAAAGTACATCTTCACATGGCGCGTGGTTAAGCTATGGAACCTGCATCCACAAGAGGCTTCAAGCCTCAAATGAAGAGGACTGAGAAAAATCCTCTACAGAGAATGGGCACATGTTGCAAAATATGTTAAGAGGTTCCATAGCTTCATACAGTGTGTGGATGGTGGGAATATTCAGAGGTAGTAATTTTATTTAGTTTTGGTGAACAGGGTTGCCAGCTGACAAAACACCCAACCCATCCTGGCATGATCCTGTAGCTTTAAAGCCATCCTGATGTGCAGAAACAATCAGGGACGTTCTTCATAGCATTTAGATAGGCATTATAATATCCTGGAAATAATAATGAGTGCCAAATGAGCTGCTGTTAAAGGCACAGGAACAGAGACTAGTTAAAATATGGGCTAACTGTTAGTGAAGGTGGAAAACCTCTTAAGGTGAAGAAATAAAACTATTTTTTTCTGAATTGCTCAAGAACACATGACTCAGTCTAGAAAGGAACAATGCTATTCCTAATGAAGCATTTATCTAGTTTATGATGTATACCCCTATGCAAAGGGCCAATGTGGGAGGGAAGACACCACTAAAATCCCATTTAATACAGGATTTAATATGGTTTAATAGTGTTATGCTGTGAGCTGCGATAAACAGTCTCCCTGAATGAGCCAAAACAATAATAAACTCACAGGGTCTTACTCTGAGCTGGAAGCTCAGTGGGAATTATTTTTTAATTAAGGAGAATTTGTTTCAGTTTAGCATGGAGCAAATACTGGTGACATGTTTCTGATTAATAAGCTAAGGGTCAATGTAGTCGTAAGCAGACTCCACCTGTCTGCATGTGGCTATTAGCTTGCTTTGGAGAATATGAACATGCTGATTTGCCAGTCTTCTTAGATATGCTACCAGCATTATTTTTCTGGCTCATTCGTATGCAAACGAAGTGTAAAGATGAGCTGCTTAGTGGGTTGGCAGGAAGAGGCAGGAATGCAATTGTTGATGATACCTTCCAAATAGGGAAGTATGGCACCTTATGTGGAGGTGGAAAATGGTTCACTAGTCAAACTTTCTATTCATAAAAGGTAAAGGGACCACTGACCATTAGGTTGAGTCGTGGCCAACTCTGGGGTTGCGGCGCTCATCTCGCTTTATTGGCCGAGGGAGCCGGCGTACAGCTTCCGGGTCATGTGGCCAGCATGACTAAGCCGCTTCTGGCAAACCAGAGCAGCGCATGGAAAAGCCGTTTACCTTCCCGTTGGAGCGGTACCTATTTATCTACTTGCACTTTGATGTGCTTTCGAACTGCTAGGTTGGCAGGAGCAGGGACCGAGCAACAGGAGCTCACCCCGTCGCGGGGACTCGAACCGCCAACCTTCTGATCGGCAAGTCCTAGGCTCTGTGGTTTAACCCACAGCGCCACCCATGTCCCTTTTCATAAAGGTAAAGGTAAAGGTACCCCTGCCCGTACGGGCCAGTCTTGACAGACTCTGGGGTTGTGCGCCCATCTCACTTAAGAGGCCAGGGGCCAGCGCTGTCCAGAGACACTTCCGGGTCACGTGGCCAGCGTGACATCGCTGCTCTGGCGAGCCAGAGCCGCACACGGAAACGCCGTTTACCTTCCCGCTGGTAAGCGGTCCCTATTTATCTACTTGCACCCAGAGGTGCTTTCGAACTGCTAGGTTGGCAGGCGCTGGGACCGAGCAGCGGGAGCGCACCCCGCCGCAGGGATTCGAACCGCCGACCTTTCGATCGGCAAGTCCTAGGCGCTGAGGCTTTAACCCACAGCGCCACCTGCGTCCCTGTCCCTTTTCATACAGGGTTGTAAATAAACCTTCAGGACCTTCAGTGCAAAATATCTGGGAGCTCTGTCCAAAAGAACAGCAAAACAAAACTCAAGCTACATGTTTTCATAGTGCATCAAAGGTGGTAGAGAAAAGAACCTACACCGGAATATTTCTGGTGGGAAACGTTTTGTGATATTTGCTGGAAGCTACAGACTATGCAGATTGCTGCTTATGCCATGTGACCACCCCAAGGGTGGATAGATGCAAATCAACTTAAATGTGGAAGTGTGTGTGACAATCCTGATAGCGTCAAGAGCACAAACCATCCTGAATGTATATATAAGGCTCATCTGGAAAGGCCCTAAAGCTCATTCAAAACATGTCACCCACCCAAGATTCCTGGCCACTCTAGTTTGCTTAGAGTTTCTGGGGATGGAAACTCTGAGAGAGAATTCCTGGAGGGAATGAATATGCTTCCTAAGTCAGGCATCCTAAGTCAGGTATGATTTTTCAATGTGAGTATTCATCTGGGCTAGGTGAATGGAATGTATGGCCTATCTTTAGATTCAACTTTTAACCTATCTCAAGTGCTTTATATTCCTTGTACCTGAGTTATTCCTGTCTTAAATTCTCCAGTGTGATATAATCAATTATAAACTCTATGAGCATGAAGAGCATGGGTGACTGTTGGGATGAATGCTGATTCTGCCTAAACTGTTGAAAATAGAGCTGTGGATGTATTTTTTTCAAATAAGAACTGTGCCTTTTACATCATCATCATCATTAAGTAGCAGAGTAAAAACATTAGGTAAGATCAAACTTCCTTGCAAGTTGTAGGTTAACAGACATGCCAGAAGAGGTGTGATTGGCTGAAATGGCACATTCCAAGGCAGCTGTCTCCCCTGAAAGGACAGTAGCATTCTGGTAAGATCCCTGCAAATAGGTAAGATCCCTTGCAATCTTGTCACATGCCAGGGAACTTTAGACGAAAAAGAGGAAGCCTTGCCCTTCTGAGTGAAACTTTGGACATTTCAGGACAATAGTGACTTTGGAAAAGAATGGGAACCTTTTACAACTTATTTGCAGAAACAAAAAACAACAACCATGGACTCGTTGGCAGGATTTAAATAAACATTTACAATTTTATTTACAGAGAAAAAGAAATATAACAGGTGATAACATAGTATTATGAACAAACAGCAGAATGTAACATTTGATGTAGTAAACCAGAAATGGAAGTTGGGGAAAGTCTCAGGGAGGGGGGAAATTGGAAAATGAATGTTAAGTACTGGATATTTGTTATGAGAAAAGAAAATCAATAATTTTTTTTTTTTAAAAAAGAAACTTTGGACATTTCAGCTTTAATTAAAACAAGGTAGGCTGTGTAGGAGTCTGCTTAATTGCAAGCCAATCTGGGATGGAAACCCCAAGCAACAGTGAGACTCAGAGAAGCACAGAGGCACTCCAAAGAGCTGCCAAACACGCAGTGTGTGCCACTCATGATCCACCAGGACTCTGTGAGCTGCTAAGGTTCCTGATGGTGCTGGCAGGCTTGCCAGGTCCCCCATGAGTCATCAAGCAAGTGCTGAGCAGCTGCTTGGGGAAGAGAGTCATTCATGGGAAGCCTGTCTCTTGTTGATGACAAGCTGTGCTCTTGCTGTTCCTAAGGGCAAGCACTGCCTCGCTCAAGACACTGGGGATTTGGCAAATCCTGTAGCAAGAGAAAAGGCAGAACAGTCAGGGGCAGTGAAGATACAATTGTCCTGGAGTTCAGAGAATCTCTTAAACAATTAAGCTGTTTCTTTTTTTGGAACAGGACATAAATCTGGCTCCAGATTCATGTGGACCTCAAGGAAAGAAACTGTTGGTAGGGACAACCAGTCTGCTTTTGCAGGTTATTTAATTGATGTCTATTTTATCCCATTTCTAGGTTGATCTGCCATTTAAGAAAAAAGTTCACACACAAAATCACAATAGCCTTGAATGCATTCTTTGTAAAATAGGCGTTTTTGTATGCATTCTATCATAACACACACACACACACACACACATTTTAACCTCAAATACAGATTTCATCATGTATTTTACTACTTTGTGGAACTGAGAGTTGTATCACAGAATCCAAAGAAGTATAAAAAAATCAAAGGACAACTGTTTAGTCCACAAAGAGTGAATCAGGTTGGTTCACTTAAAAATGAGGAGAAAACCCTGTAGCTAACAATAGTTCTTCCTCTTTGTCCCTAGATATGTGAGAACATAAGACTGCCTCTGAGAATGTACAAAATGCTTTTCCTACTGTGGTGCAGCCACAACCGGCCTCAAAACATCTAAGAATGGATAAGGGAAGGTATTTCCAGGGATAAGGCTGGTACTTCCAGACATCACCTGAAATTTCTTATTAAACTGATACTTGTAGACCAAGCTAAAGATTACTATTGATAGTATGCATGGAAATCTCAGCCCAAGCTTGCACACTAGTAAGGAAGAGGGCAGAGACCCATGGTGGGTGCTGGCAAAACCCTGACCTCACTACTGCATGGTGCTGGGCATGACAGGTCAACTGCAGAAATAATAGTGTAAAACATTTATTTGAAAAAGCACCACATAATGGCTATGTTCCACCCTGCACAGTTGGAGACAGCTTCTGAATACCAGTTGCCACAGGAGGGAGGAATGTTCTTGTGCTCAAATCCTGCTTGCTGGTTTCTCACAGGCATTTGGTTGGCCTCTGTGAGAGCAAGATTCTGTTGTACATTATACTCTTATTGACTGATTTTACATGTGTTGTCACCCAGCTCAGCCATCACACAATCCACCTGTAAAAATTTAAGCTTCATTTCCTATACTTTGCAGTACCAGCAGGATCAAATGTTGGACTTAGACTGAGGCAATACGAGTTCAAATCTGTACTTAGCCCATAAACTGTGTCTGTTGCCACAATAACAGGGTTATTGTGAGGGTAAAACTGGGAGCCCCAGGTGTCACCCTGAAGCCAAGCTCCTTAGCAGAAGGGGGAAGAGAGAAATATACACAGTGGTGTACTAAAAGTGGGATATGGAACACAATGCCTCAGATGGCCAGCCATTGTTTTGGGTTTTATTTATTTATTTATTTATTTATTTATTTATTTATTTATGGCCTTTGAATGCTGCTCCTAGGGTTGCCAAATTCCTGACACCCGCAAAGTTGTTGAGCTTTGTAAAGGATACCTAATGATTTTAAGCTTTTTGAGCTGTTTCCATCATGTTGCCATACATCTGTGTTTTCATTTTGCCGATTTGGCAAAATTCCCCCGACGCCATTTTTACACCTGAAAACCAGGACCAGTGCTGGATTTACATATAAGCTAAACAAATTTAGCTTAGGGACCCACTCTCTTGGGGCCCCCCAGAAAAATTAAAGGAAAAAAACCTGGATGTGCATTTCCCAAATATAAGATAAAAAAGGAAATAAAACCTACATACAGCAACAGTATTTTGTGTTGTGTAGGCTCCCATGAGGGATGCGGGTGGCGTTGTGGGTTAAACCACAGAGCCTAGGACTTGCCGATCAGAAGGTTGGCAGTTCGAATCCCTGCGATGGGGTGAGCTCCCATTGCTCGGTCCCTGCTCCTGCCAACCTAGCAGTTCGAAAGCATGTCAAAGTGCAAGTAGATAAATAGGTCCAGCGGGAAGGTAAACGGCATTTCCATGAGCTGCTCTGGTTCGCCAGAAGCTGCTTAGTCATGCTGGCCACATGACCTGGAAGCTGTACGCTGGCTCCCTCAGCCAATAAAGCGAGATGAGCGCCGCAACCCCAGAGTCAGCCACGACTGGACCTAATGGTCAGGGGTCCCTTTACCTTTAGGCTCCTATGATGTAAGTAATGGGCCCTGCCTGCTGGCCTGCTCCCTAAAATATCACTGGTTTGGTCATTTCTGTATATAAGGTGCCTACATTCTACATGGACTAATTGCGTGAGCCATGTGCAAATGGCTTTAGATACCTATTAGTTCCATAAATTACCATATAGCATATATTCAACACAAAACAGCGGCAATTTGTTGTTGACAAAGGACAGCTGGCCATAAAATGGGCCCCATTACGTTCAGTAGCTTAGGGCCTCATCAAACCTGACCAGGACATGTTCCTGCTCCCGTAACACAATGTTCTCTGGGCAGCTTGCAATAGATAAGCATGAAAACAATTTAAATGCAAAATAACATATAAACACATCAAATCCAAAGCAATATAAACACATCAAAAGCAAAACTCCACCCACTCTCAACCTTAAAAAACAAAGATTTGACCCACAGATCCCTAGGCATTCATCCCTTGCCCGCCAGCTGCTGGGCGCCTCTTTGTAGCCAGATGGTTACCGGTACTCTGGATAAGGAACACAGGAAGTGGCCTTACCCCAGGTGTGGCGTGGCTGGGGAGGTAGGGGGAGAAGGGTGGGTGGCATGGGAAGAGTCTGCATTTGAATCCCCAGACCTGAGATTCTGCTCCCTGCCCCCCCCACTGCATTAGTGGAAGGACATATCAGTGATAACCTATCACCCTCTAGTATTTGAACATGTTAATTTTCCAAACAAGGGATGTGCGGGAAGGGATCTATAAGTCCTAATTTCATCAATGATATATAATTCGTCCTCTTCCTCCTTGGAGCGGATCATTGCAGTCGACGACACTAATGCGAATGTGTCTCTTGTTCAATAGAAGGATTCCTTTTGAATAGCAAGTAGGCTATACTTCCTTCACGTTGACCTTGTTTTGGGAATACTGATAAGGTCTGGCATGTTTCTAAGCTCCTCCCATTCATTTCAGGATTCATTTCTCCCTTTTCACTTGGGCTTCATACATGCTATAACTTTAAAGCACATTCAAAGTATCTTCTGCCCTCCACCTGAGTTCTGGGCACTGTCATTTGTTAAGGGTTGATGTGAATTGTAACTATGTGAGCGGTCAACTACAGTGTCCAGAATTCTTTGAAATGTACTTTGAACGTGCCGTAAAATTACAGTTGAATACATAGCCGTCCTCTGTAGCTACTGTATGTCAGCAGAATCTGAAAGGGCTTTATTATGTTTCCCTTTCCTTGACATCTACACATGTGCATTGTTCTTCATGGCATTTATTTCTTGCCTTGTCCTTGCTGTAGTCAAGAGCTCTGAGCCTTGCTCCAGTGCAAACATTTAAGGACTGGGATTTATTTTTGAACAAATAAAGCCTCCCATTTTGACCAGCTTCACATTTACACCAATGGGGTCTCGACTGGCAATGGCTGATCAGGAAAGTGAGTTTCAGGTCATGGCAGATAGCTCAATAAAAATGTTAACTCAGGGTGTCACAGCTGCAAAAAGGGCAAGGTCTGTGTTAGGGGAAGAAATTGAAAATAATATGGCCAATGTCATAACTAATTTTATACATACCTATGGTCTGGCCACAGTTGGTATACTGTACACAACTCTGGTCTCTGCATCTCAAAAACGATAGCGTTACAGCTGGGAGATGCCTAAAAGGGCCACCAAAATGATGCAGGGACTGGAGCATTTCCCTCTTGGAAAATGCACAATGTTTTAGTTTGGAATAAAAGGTGTGTAAATTGGGACACGAAAGAAGTTTATAAAATGTGTGATTTTGAGAAACTGGACAGAGCTGTGGTTCTTCCTCCCTCCCTCCCTCCCTCCCTCCCTCCCTCCCTCCCTCCCTCCCTCCCTCTCATAACAGTGTTGTTGTTGTTTAGTCGTTTTGTCATGTCTGACTCTTCGTGATCCCATGGACCAGAGCACACCAGGCACTCCTGTCTTCCACTGCCTCCTGCAGTTTGGTCAAACTCATGTTGGTAGCTTTGAGAACACTATCCAACCATCTCGTCCTCTGTCATCCCCTTCTCCTTGTGCCCTCCATCTTTCCCAACATCAGGGTCTTTTCCAGGGAGTCTTCTCTTCTCATGAGGTGGCCAAAGTATTGGAGCCTCAGCTTCAGGATCTGTCCTTCCAGTGAGCACTCAGGGCTAATTTCCTTCAGAATGATTCCTTCAGAATGGTTTGATCTTCTTGCAGTCCATGGGACTCTCATAACATCAGAACCTGCTTTTTATGATGATAGGCATGGGGTGACTCAGAAATACAACAAACAACCCCCCACCCAATGATAAACTGATGGTGTGGCTTTCAGCCTCTCTGCCCACTCTAATGATTCTTTCTCTACATTACATGGTCATTTATAACCTGTCCCATCACCTGCCTGCTCCATCTTGTCCTGAGATGCCTTTTCCCTCCTCCAGATCTCTACCTCAAGGCCATCACAGTAAATGTGGGCAGGTCTTCTGGGGTGAGATGGAGGCAGGGCAGGTGGAAAAGGCAAGCGTAGGCCCATGGTAGAGATCTGCCAAAGCATCTGAGCAACAATATTTCACTGAAGTCATCTTTCCATGACTCTCGAAGGACAGCAGAGGCAGAACATGCTGTACATTTGTACGATGTGCTGAGCTATTAGCAATATTTATAAAAGGATTCCAGAGGGGAAGAGGCTGATTAAAGATGATGTCGCTTGCGGTGCAGCCTGCAGTAGGTGGGTGGATGTGTGAGGGGGAAGGGCTGATTGATGCAAAATGTCCCTTCTTCCCAGGGTAGATTCCCCTCCACACTCACACACCGATAATGCACCTTGGAATGTGCATTTGATTTTGTCCTGTACAGCAGAATCACTGTGCGGTGCTTATTATTCAGTAACTTGAGAGAAATGACTTTCAGGCCAGAAGAGCATGAGAAAAGTGGGATCAGATTAAGGCCTCTCTAGGTTAGTCTGGGTGGCGCTGTGGGTTAAACTACAGAGCCTAGGACTTGCCTGGTCAGAAGGTCGGCGGTTCGAATCCCCGTGACGGGGTGAGCTCCCGTTGCTCAGTTCCTGCTCCTGCCCACCTAGCAGTTCAAAAGCACGTCAAAGTGCAAGTAGATAAACAGGTACTGCTCTGGCGGGAAGGCAAAAGGTGTTTCCGTGCACTGCTCTGGTTCTCCAGAAGCGGCTTAGTCATACTGGCCACATGACCCGGAAGCTGTACGCTGGCTCCCTCGGCCAATAAAGCAAGATGAGCACTGCAACCCCAGAGACGGCCACGACTGGACCCAATGATCAGGAGTCCCTTTACCTTTAGCTAAGCATATTGTGGGGGGGGGGCTTGGCCCTCAGGAGTTGGCACCCCCGTCCACAATCATCTCATAAATTCATAATACTAGAACCTAGTATTATGGATGCTAGGATATTGCAATGAAGCTGAATGTTGAAAGATTCAGGATAGATTAAATACGGTAAACTATTTCCACATGCAGTGCATAGTTCAACTATGGAATTTGCTCCCACAAAAAGTAGCGATAACCACCAACTTGGATGGCTTCAGTAAAGGATTGGACAGATTCATGGAGGGTACTGCAATCAGTGGCTACTAGGCACAATGGCTATGTTCTGCCTCTGCTATCGGAGGTAGGATGCCTCTGAGTACCAGTTGTTGGGAATCACAAGTGCTGTTGCCCTCAGATCCTGCTCAGGGGCTTCATGTAGGAGCATCTGGGTGGTCACTGTGAGAACAGGATGCTGGGCTAGATAGGTCTTTGGCTGGCTCCATCAGGGCTTTCGTTATGTTCTTCCAGATTTCTGTGCAGACGTCAGCCCCAGCAATCCCTTGCTTTAAATGGAAGTTCTGCTCAAGAGGACTCTTCTGGCTTCACTGGGACCTCTTCACTGTTCTCCCTGTTGCATGTGAACAATACTTGAAACAGAATCTCACTCCTAAAAATGAAGTGTTCTCAACAAACGATGCTCAAATCTAAGGACTTAACCAGACAAAAAGTTTGTATGTGTAGCCAGTGCTTTTTCTTTCTTTCTGAGGGGACGCAGGGGTACTCATACCCCTAAATATTTTGTGAGTGTAAGTTTGGCCTCATTGAGGGGCAGTATTTCAATATGAGTAGGAAAACGAGACTACCCCTAAACATGTTTTTTTAATAGAAAAAAGCACCATATGTAGCACTGTAACCCAATACACACGATCTGTTAAATTTCTGAAGTGTAGGTTCTAACCAACAGAGCTGTTAACCTAATGGCCATGGCGCTCCATCCAGTTTTTAAAAAGAGTTGGCCTGCTGATGCAATGTTGGTAGCTAGAGAGAGAGAGGAAGTGGAAATGACTTTTTTTTCATACATTGCTTTGATTGTGTGGTTAGATTTTAATTGGATCATCTGGCTGACTTGGATTGCTTTCAGGAGCTTTAGATGTGATATGATATTTTAAAGGACTGTAAGAGCACTTCCAGACGGCTGCTTCCCCCGCGATGGCAGAACGAAACAGGAAGGGAGGGGAAGAGATGCACTTGGGTTTTGCACCACAGTTGATTGTGTCACCTTTGTGGATCTTCCATTCTGTTTGGATTAGTAATAAGCATGGGGATTACAGTTGTCTCCTATTGGATTGAAAGTGCTAGACATGTTGATGCTGTGCTCCTGAAGCTGTTCTTCCAGAAGCTTCTATGTAAAGGTCCTCTAACAGAAGAAAAATGCAAATGGCCATTGAGCCTTCCTTTCAAACCCTTGCGTCAGCCCCTTGCATGGCAAAGCCTGCAGTTGTTGCCACTACAACTCTGAACTAAACAGCATGGGCTCCTTTGCAGGACTGAGTGGGAGAATGCAAAAATTAATAATATTGCAGTTACTACATCTTCAACCAGATGTGTGTTTTGATGTGTACAGGCATGCTCATTTACATCCGAAGTCTATTAGTCATTACATGGAACAGCAGTTGGATCAGGGCCTTAGCTCACTGTGGGTTGTTTTTAAATATTTGGTAATTTCCCATAGATTCTAGAGTAGGGGTGAAAACCAGAGTGGCCCTTTAGATGGTCACCAACTCCCATCAGCCTCAGCCAATATGACCAACAACACAGTCAACAACCAGGGAAGATGGGAATTGTCGTCCAACAATATTTGGGGCCCAGGGTTGAAGAGCACTGTTCTAGATCTTCTAAATCTTAGACCTGCTTTCCAGAGGTAATCTCGCAACAACTACGCCATCTTTTTCCTAACATCTCTCCTATCTTCCAATAGTTAACCATCGTTGTCTACCAAGTACCATTTTAAGCTCCCCTCTTTCTACATGAAATGCCAACTTACCCTAGGCACTATTCATTCTCCATTTGAAATCCTGTTTCAGATAGGCACCTCCTTTCCTTTACAGACCCAGTTCCTGCAGGGTGAGAATGTTATAGCTATGAAAAATGAACTAGCTCATGCCAGGTATCCTGTGAGAGCTGTGGGAGAACTGACAGAAAAACACTTTAAATCAACACTGCAAATGCGGGATTAGAATGAAAAGGTGACTAGAAACTGTATTGATTATTGCATAGGAAAGACGAATGGTTGTGATTTTCTGTTTGTCGGAGGCGTGTTTATTTTTCTGCCAAAATTTATATGGGGTTTTTCTAGGCAAGTATCCCTTCAAATCAAGGTTATGCTCCTCACACCCTGCTTCCCTGTTAATTGACTATAGCTCTACCAGCTTGGCTTCAAAAGACAGGGGAAATGAGCCAACCCCCTTATCACACCATAGCCTAGGCCTCTGTAGGTGTATGCAAGCTTTCTAGTCTCATTTTACTGAACCTCTGAAAAAAAACCAACCCATTAAGAGATTGAGCCATTGCTGCAGAGCTGTTGCCATCCTCCTTCCTCTGCATCTCCCCCCTCTTTTCTCCCTAAAAAACATTTTTTTAAAGAAAAAAGTTTGAAGTTATTACAACTTTAAACTCCCCCACAGCAGATCATGACAGCAGCACGGATACTGTCACAACTGCCCTAATCAGAGTGTCCCACTCTGAGGGAAGGACTTTCCCCCTTACAGGTTCTTCTTAAAGTGGGGGGGGGGAGGTGAGTTTTGGCAGGTGGGAGGAGCTAAGAGACCAGCTAACTGAGGCAAGTGTTTGGCCCGAGAGGAGAACAATCCACTTGTGGCACTTGCCTCACTTTGCCTAATGGAAGGGCTGGTCCTGTCTGAAAATGTAGATGCAATGTGGCAGTTTCATGTGTGGAAGTCAACTTTTGATGATGACATCCGCCGCTGAAGCCCTATCTGCACTATACAGTCGTACCTCGGGTTAAGTACTTAATTCGTTCCGGAGGTCCGTTCTTAACCTGAAACTGTTCTTAACCTGAAGCACCACTTTGGCTAATGGGGCCTCCTGCTGCCGCCGCACCGCTGGAGCACCATTTCTGCTCTCATCCTGAAGCAAAGTTCTTAACCCAAGGTACTATTTCTGGGTTAACTGAGTTTGTAACCTGAAGCGTATGTAACCCGAGGTACCACTGTACATTTAAAACCGTATCATATTGCTTTAAACAATCCTGGCTTCCCCCAAACAACCCTGGGAACAGTAGTTTGTTAAGGGTGCTGAGAATTTTTAGGAGATCTCTATTCCGCTCACAGAGCTACAATTGTCAGAGTAGTTTAATGATCTGGGAATCGTAGCTCCAACATGGGAATAGTGGTTTCCTAACCAAAATGGATGGATTCACCTGCCCCTTCTTGCCAGGTCTGCAAGCACCTTTGCTCTTGAGTCCCAGGTGAAGATTTGGGTTCAAGGCAGAGATCAGGATATGGTTGACAGGGTTATGAGGAAGCCAAAATGACTTTAGGCTGCCCTTGGGATTAGTGCAGGTTCTTCCAGGTCCTCAGTTGAAGTTCTCTCACACCTCTTCCTCAGAGGAGGCCTCCTGAGGGTCCGTATTGGGTGGGATTCTGACAACAATCCTTTGGAGACTTGAGATGTCTTTTTAATTACCCCCTCTGTCGATATAGCTGGAATTCCTAGCAGCCTTGTTGTAGGACCTGGGGAAACCAGCAAAGGATACCTCCAGAACCTTTGCATAGAAAACAGCACCCCTGAGCTGTGCGAAATTTGCCTCTGGACAAGACTTTCTAATTCTGAACAGAGGGAGCCATGGAAGCTCACATTTAATTACACAAGTCATTAAAATGGATTGAAATCTGCTTATTTTGAATGCTCTTACTTCATTTGCATGCTTTTCATCTGAGCCCGGTGTTTGTGCAGAATCTTGGAACAGTTTGATGGCAGTCGAAGTGCAAGCGAGTAGGAGCATATGGTAGGAGAAGATGCCATGAAGGAGAGGAGGAAGAAAGGATGGCTCATCCTATTTTTATGCTCTTCCAGGCCCAGCAAAGGCTCCACCAGACTGATTAGATTCTATTGCTGTTTTGCAGTGGTTCTATTCCTTCCTAGAGGGGCAAGCCCAGAAGGTGGTGCTGGGGGGCTCCTGTTTGACGCCATGGCCATTGGCCTCAGGGTTTTGTTCTGTCACCTATGCTATATAACATTTACATGAAACCACTGGAAGAAATATTCCAGAGTTTCAGGGTTCAGAGTTATCCATATGTTGATGGCACCCAGCTCCACCTAAATATAAGGAAGCTGTCTCGGTCCAGCTGGGAGCCAGCATGGTGTAGTGGTTAAGAGTGGTGGACTTGTAATCTGGTGAACCAGGTTCGCGTCCCCGCTCCTCCACAGGCAGCTGCTGGGTGACCTTGGGCTAGTCACACTTCTCTGAAGTCTCTCAGCCCCACTCACCTCACAGAGTGTTTGTTGTGGGGGAGGAGGGGAAAGGAGATTGTTAGGCGCTTTGAGACTCCTTAAGGTAGTGATAAAGCAGGATATCAAATCCAAACTACTACCCTTCTTCTTCTTCTTCTTCTTCTTCTTCTTCTTCTTCTTCTTCTTCTTCTTCAGTGAGGGTGAACAAACTGAAACAATCTAGGCATAAGTGCTCTTGGTCAGTTGGAAGGCAGAACAGGGAATAATAATTCAGCCTTTGCTGGATAGGGTAACACTCCCCCAGAAGATACAAGTTCACAGTTTGGGCGTGGTCCTGGACTCAGCCCTGAGTATTGGATGCCCAGGTCTTCCGTGGTGGTCAGGAGTGCATTTGCACAGTTAAAGCTTGTGCACCAGCTGCACCCATTTCTTGAGAAGCCATTTCAATGGAGCCCAGCGGTGGAAGAGTGCAGGGATTTTGCAGCTGCAGAGATAAGAAAAGAAGAGTTGTTTCTGTTGTGTGTGGAGGAGGATGACTTAAACACATTGCAGAGTTCCCAAAAAATAGACCAGAGGCAATTGCCAGAGGCAAAAGCAGAACTTTTTGAAGGCAAATGGGCATAACGGTCACAGATCAAATACATTCAGGATTAGCACAGTTAATAAAAAAATCCAGTTGCAGTACTTACAATAAAATTTACAATGACTTATAATAATACTTAAACTTAACACTAAGCATACAGAACAGAACACCAGAACAAAGAGACAGAAGGAGAAAGTGAGTGAAACCCAGGCTCCTTCGAGTCTTACTATTATAGTCAGTATGACCTTGGCAGAAAGATAACAGAACCAGTTTAAACCAGCTGTACTCAGCTTCTCAGAAGGAATAACCCAAACAAGAACCTTCTGCCTGTTTCTTTCACATGGAAAGAAAACGTCTAGATTATGGTTGCACGTCGAGGTCCCCCAGGCCACCCCAATAACTCACACATCACACATCAATTTTTGTTTAAGGTTTTTGGCATGAATTTGGCCACAACTTTATTTAAATATACACACGTGAGTGGTTGCTTAGGCATTGGTTACGACTATCTGTCCTTGCCCCAGGGACAGAACTGACCTCCAGATTCTAGCGGAAGCCCTTGCCCCAGGGACAGAACTGACTTCCGGATTCCAGCGGAAGCCAGTATAGGAGAACCATATGGGGAGAAATGAAGCTGAGCATCAGTCCCTCATCTCTCACCCACATGCCCCCTGGGGCTTGCATGGCCCAAGTCCGATGCCAGGGACTAGGACGAAAGGGATGGCAAGCCCCTGGATTCCTTTAACGGAATTCCCTTTCCGCACCACCATTGGAGGGGTAGGCACTTACCCCTCCACCAACCAAATTTTAACCAATGCCTAACCGCCAACCTTACAAGTTGTGACTATTTGCTACGCAGTAGCAAAAACCAAATGGCAACAGCCAATCAGCCAAATGGACAAAATTCCTACCAGGCCCCTGCCCCAAGGCAGACGGCATAGCCATGACAGGCATAGCAAGGTCAGAGGACAACGAACCCCCCCCCCCTTTACAGGGAGGGTGAGCGGGTGATCCGGTGCACGCAGTCCAAGAGAATGCGAGCCCTGCATTTAAGACCTCTGACCCCTCCCACACTTTAGCAACATAACATTCTCCCCAGCAACACTCCCTACCCAATCACAGCATGTGGCCAATTTGCCCAACAACAGTGGGGTGGCCTTTTTGGCCCCCACCGCAACACGTGCTCTCTATTATGGAGAACACGCTTTACCAGATGTCCCCGTTCCCGGGGACACTCCCCAGATTTACAAATCTGTCCCCTGACAAATCCATCCCCGGAATGTCTCCGGATTTCATTTAATGTCCCTGGATTGTTGTAGATTTATTAGTAGGGAATGAATGTTGCGTGATTGGTTCAATGGCACAAGACACATCATATGGGGACTTCCAGTGAGGCAACATGGTGGGCACCACGGCAGTGAGCAGCTCCTGAAGCTACCAGGCTGGCTCCAGGCTGCTGAGACTGCCGCTGTCACCGCCACTACTGAAGGGGAACCAGGGATGGCCAGCACGTCAACTGGGGGAGCTACTGACTCCCCTATGACCCAAATCAAGCCGGGAGCAAGAGCACCCGACCACCTGGCAGACTGCCCAGCAGTGCTCTGGGGCCAGGAAAACCGTGGAGCCAACACAAAAGGAAAGGGGAGAGAAGAAGGAGGACAGAGAAAGAAGAAGGAGAAAAAAGAAAGAAGCAATGGCCTACCCATGCTGCAGCACCACTGCTGAGGAGGAGAGGTAGGAGAGCACTGGGAGGGCAAGGACAGGTGGCCGAGCACAGGCCCAACCTGAGCCTACCTCCACAGTGACTAGTGCTCCGAGAGAGCAGGCCGGAACCCAGAGGAAGGCCACGTGACAGAGGAGAAGATATTAAAAAATGTATTAAGAAGTAATAACTTTTTCCCCCTCTTTTTTTTTTTTTAAAGTATCCCCGGATTCATTTAAAAAATCTGGTGACCTTATTCTAGAACATTCTTGAATTAATTAGAATAGGAAAGATATCTACACATCAGATCAATACTTTCTGTACTGAGAAATGCAAACTGACAGTTCCGTTGTCCGGAGAGGTTACTTCTTGGTTCGCATGGAGAAGCCATTTTCAGTGGAGCCCAGTGACTGAAGCATTCCCACTCTTCCCCCTTGCACAAATGTGGGGACCCTCAGGCCCAAGAGTTCAACCCTCCAGAACTGGCCCTCAGAATCGCCCCAGGCCATACGCTTCATTGGCCCTGCTTTGCACTCTGAATGTTTTTCATTGCTTAGAGGTTTTTGAAATATCTTGCCAGATAGGAAGATCCCACCTCCCCTTCCCCTGTGCATTGGTCCAGGGAATTTCCCAACCCCTCCAAGACAATTTTGGGGTGAAGGTGGCACACAGAGGGAGGGGGGAACCCTGTTGCACAGGGGCTTCCACTGATGGGACCTCGTAGTTGAATTTGTCCTTAAACAGTATATCAGTGCTTTGAAATCAATAAGCTCTTAAATAAACAAATGCTTTTTCCCTGGCTGGAAAGAGTCCATGAATGCTGATCATGCTTCTTGCTTCTCTGGATGGATGGAGAATAGAGAGTGGTGTGTGAAAATGTGTAGAAAATAGGCTACTATTCACATTAATTGCTCTGCTCACCACTGTCATGTGGCCCTCGGAATGTTACCAAGAGGGAAATGCGGCCCTTGGGCTGAAAAAGTTCCAACCTCTCCCATTATGTGTCGATTTAGCCCAGAAAACCCAACACCTGAATAAGGTGAAAATTGCCTTTGGAATTAGTTCGCTGTGCTTCAAGAAAATCCTTGGGGCATCTGGGTTTTTCCCCAGCTGGTGTTTGTATGAGTCAAGATTTCCTTTATGAGTAGATGTAGGAAATTCTGAGCCTGACATTAAATATTCCCTTAAAAGGGGGGTATGTGTGTGCAGTGGGAGCTGGATTTGAGTGACGATAGTCAATTAGAGCCTTTTACCGGAAAAAGTCTATTAACTAAAGCAGTGACATTTCCTTTTGTTGAAAGCTGGTATTTCCAAGACTCTGCGATAAAGGCTAATAGGCAGTAATCTAAGAACAAAGGAACAGAGCCTTATGCAACCGTGTTCCTATGTATTTATCAAAAATTTCTTCTGCCTTATGGCTGAATAGTAGTATTAAAGTTCATCTCACCTAGAAACTGTGCAGTAAAGTGAAGGAGTCTGGTCCAAGACTAAAGTGCCCATGGCTCTTATTTTCAAAGGTTTCTGTTTGTTCATATGCGTAGTTTAGCTATGACTTGTCCTGACAGTCACCTGATCTTGTGTTGGATACAGGTGCAGAGAGCTCCATCACACGAGGAGGTCAGGGTTCTAGTCAAGCTAGGATTCTTTTCTCCTGTGGAGGAACCCTGTGCCCATACTTCATCTGTGCGTGCATAGAGCCTCTTCTCCTACATGCCAGGCAGAGAGGCACATTGGTGGGGGGGGTGAGGTACTGCAAGCCCCCCTCATGCACTGGATGCATGGAGGGGTAATCCAGGGGCGGATTTGGGTCTTTCAAATTTCAGCGGCACTCTGCACAAGCCCAAAATTTGGCGCCTCGTGCCTCTCTCCTTCTGTTATGCTCAGGTCTCTATGTCATAGTTGTGATGCCCTGCAGTGCCTCCTAGGCTTGGCGCCCAGTGCAGCAGGACCAGTTGTGCTGTCCTAAACCTGCTTCTGGGTAATCTGAAAATTACAATACTACCTGGAGATGCTGGGGATTAAACCTGGGAACTTCGACATGCACTCTGCCTGCTTCTGGTTTACAACATCTATGTTACTGAAGCTGCGTACACACTGCACCTTTAAAACACATCCCAAGCACATTTTCCTCTGCAAAGAATTCTGGGTAATGTAGTTTACCCTTCACAGAGTTACAGATCACAGCAATCCTTAACAAACTACAGTGCCCAGAATTCTTGGAGGGAAAGAATGTTCTTCGAATGTGCTTTTAAATTATAATGCTTACATTGTTTCTGATTGATCTCGGATCTTGGGATAAGTTGAATCAAAAGAAAAGAAACAGAAACAGGAGTATCTGCAGAAGCCAAAGGCTATGTATTCCCCATGACATTTCAGCATAATGCCAAAAGCCTCCCACTATAAGCAGGAGATTTAAATGCCGGAAGCAAAGAAGCCAAAATACTCTCCTTCCTATGTCCAGTAATACTTCTGCAGCGTCCTTGTGCATCAGTGCCACTGTTATATCAAAATGTTAATTGGTCAAGATTTCATCTTTGCTCATCAGTGACTGGATTAATTAATCCTTATCCAATTTCCTCTGCCAAGTTGCATGGGCAGCCAGCCAGACTGTGCAAAGCAGAGGCATCATTATCAAGCATGCAATGGGTCAGAGACCGCAGAAATTTTGTGTCTATGGCCTACTTTTCTCTGACAGACTTTAACATACATTAGGCCACGGAAGTGGTCCCACAAGATGGAGAGACAGCCACCCACTAGGATGGCTATAAAAGGGTTAGACAAATTCATGGAGCTATCAATGGCTACGAACCTTGATGTTATGCGCTGTATTATGGAGGACCTGAGCTTGTTGTGGGTCTTCCTCAGAAAACATGTTTCTGATAACAGGTGGTTCTTCCTTGAGACATGAATAAAAAGATGTCTGAGTTGTGTGGAATTATGGCATGAACTCCCAGTTTTGCCCAGTCTGTTGCTAAAACATCTAGGGATTTAAGGACCCCACTAGAGGAAGCCCTGCACAAGAACTTCCACTTGTACAACAGGGATTCCCCACTGCTTTTTCCCACTGTGCCCCCCACAAAATTGGCTCTGGTGGGTGGGGGGTCAGGAGAACAGAGGGAGGAGAGGGGGGAATCATTCCATCTGGCAAGCTGAGCTCCTTGCACAGACAAAACATTCATAATAGCTGATGCCGAGCTCCCCCTGTATATGCAGGGACGTTATCCATAGGGCATTTTTCGTGCGGAAATAAGAGGTGGCAGGAAAGGATGGGAGAAGTAAAATGTCACATTTTGCAGAGCAATCTTTTATGAGGATTGCTCACATGTTAGACTGAACACAGTCACAATCTGTAGCTGCCCAGGTGCAACATGTAGTGTAGTGGTTAAGAGCGGTAGACTCGTAATCTGGTGAACCGGGTTCGCATCTCCGCTCCTCCACATGCAGCTGCTGGGTGACCTTGGGCCAGTCACACTTCTCTGAAGTCTCTCAGCCCCACTCACCTCACAGAGTGTTTGTTGTGGGGGAGGAAGGGAAAGGAGAGTGTTAGCTGCTTTGAGACTCCTTTGGGTAGTGATAAAGCAGGATATCAAATCCAAACTCCTCTTCACTTGTTGATCTGCACAGTTCAAATGGATGCGTACACAAGTATACATTATGCACATTGCATGAGACCTGTGAATAACGGGATGAGTGCACAGCTTAACTATTTGTGTGGACAGGTATGCTGATCAGTTTAATGTGACCTGTGAACACACACACACACCGTTCTCTGCATAAAGAGGAGAAAAAGTTTGCTTAAAATGACAATGCCTTCTAAAGCTACACTTGCAGAGAAAGCAAATGACTAGTACAGGGCTGTCTTGTTAGGCACTAGTAATCTCTTGTTCTCTCTTATTAAGCATCTTTAGTAAATAAGAAGCTCTTCGCCAGACTTGAACATTTTGTTCTGTTCTGGGCACAGTAAATGTGACAGATATAAGACGTGGCTCCCATTTTGCAAATTTTCTCCAAGGGGTGGGAAAGAAGGCCTGTTGGGATGACCTTGGCATTGTTTTTAATAAATATTCTTTGCTAAGGGCCTTGAAATCAAGTTGAGAAAAAGCAACAAATAACAAACAAATAACAACGGAGAAGGGCTTAAAAAAATGTGCCAGGTGAATCCTCTCAAAGTGTCTATATCACTCCATTTCCATTCTGTATGCAGTTTTGGAATCACTACGCAGAATATGCTTGTGCATCGTTGTATAAAGGCACACATATTGAGGATTGCTACAAATAAAACCAGAATGTTTGGTTGCGAAAGGGTTTTCTCTTTTTCTTTTTAAAGGCCGATAGGTAGACTTAAAGGATGGGCTTTGCTCAAGTTGGAGGTCCGATTGATTGCCAACTTAGGGTCCAGAGAAAAATTTATTTTAGCTCTGGGTGGCTTGTGATTGTGGGTTATGGCTTGGCTTTGTAGATCTTCTGAGATCTGGGAGGTTTCAAAGCAGGACTCCCAGGGACTAGGTTCTAGCACATGGGTAGGCAAATTGAGGCCCAGGGGCCGGATCCAGTCCAATCGCCTTCTAAATCTGGCTTGTGAATGGTCCAGGAATCAGCGTGTTTTTACGTGAGTAGAATGTGTCATTTTATTTAAAATGCCTCTCTGGGTTATTTGTGGGGTATAGGAATTCATTCATTTTTTATAAAAAATATAGTCCAGCCCCCCACAAGGTCTGAGTGACAGTGGACTGGCCCCCTGCTGAAAAGGTTTGCACATGTCTCCTGCACCACCATGTCTGCTAAAGGGATCACAAGCTAACTTGGATTACCCAGAGGTATCACTTAGTCTGCATTTTTGTTATTAAGTTGTAATCTTTCAATTTGTTTTTATTACTGCTTGTAAGCTGCTCTGAGCCCGGCCTTGGCTGGGGAGGGTGGGTTAGGGGAAAAAATATTATTATTATTATTATTATTATTATTATTATTATTATTATTACAAGTATTGCACACAAGCTGACTTAGTTATACTTCTAGCCTGTTGCTATTTTTGGGGTGGGGTTCAGCCACATGCTGGTACATCCCAATTGTGAAATTTCAGTTGATTGGGAGGTCAAACCAGCAATGGACCTGCTTCTCCCAAAAGATCAAACATTTTGTGATAAAGACAGTGTTATAATACAAATCTGCTTGACAATTTCCCTCGTTCATTTAGGCTCTAAAACATGCCTGCCTGCCTTCCATAGCACCTTTTAGGTCAACTGCTTTGCCCCAACCTTGTGTCCTCTAGATGCTTTCGATTTTGAAGTCCAAAACATCTGGATGGCATCACTTGTGCTGTTTTAGATATTTGAAAACTGCTGTCACGTCCTTGTCTGCATCATATTTTCTCTCTGCTGTGCACACTTCTTAATTCTAGGATTTCCTTTCATGTGTACATCCTAGGGGTTCAAAACCTGGCATTATCTTTGGGCCTTCCGTCTGAATTCTTTCAGTTTATCTATATTGTTCTTAAAACATGGTGATCAAAACTGGACACAGCATCCCCACAGACTGCTTTCTTCTGATGCAGAAACTCTGGTTTTGTAAAAGTTCTGAGGCCTCATAAAATGATGTTCCGAAGGCAGGCGGGAGTCGGGGAGGGAATCCATTTTGCAAGAACTGAGAATCGCTGGCCACTTTCATCCTTTAATCTTCTGAATGAAAGCAGATGGGGTTCAGTGGAAAAACAGACAGGATTCAGTTTGGCCCTTATAATGGAAGCTGGATGTACGGCCTGTGATCAGATGCCTACCAGCACTGCGGGTGGTGGGCACAGAGATGAGTGATTAAAAATTATATCCATTTCAAAGGGTCGAAAGCCCTGGTGATGATATTGAAAGAAGCAAAGCCAAAAGGAGAAAGAATCTTACATCAACCAGTTAAGGGGAGGGAGCTGAGGGACCTTTTCTGCTGAAGATCAGGGTAGAATCAGAGAATCATAGGACTGTAGGGGACCTTGAGGGTCATCAAGCCCAACCTCTGAAATGCAGGAATCTTTTGGCCAATGCAGGGTCTGAACCTGAGATTAAGTGCCTCATGCTCTAGCGACTGAGCTATAAATAATGCTTTAAATGAATAGATAAAAATGGTGCCACAGGAGAACAGGATATTGTAGCAAATGCAGGATCAGGTGCAGGAAGAACAATGGAAAAGGCATAATGGGGGGGGGGGAGAGAAGCTACTTTTCGTTCCCTAGCAATATGCTAAGCATTTAACTTTCTCTTGGGTCAGCTGCTAGATCACAGGTTATAGAGACATGCCTGCTGTGTATGAATGAATGCCAGGGATGGCAAATGCCTGCTGGTTTTCTTAAGGAACCATTTACAGTGGTACTGTAGAATAGATTCTGAGGATTAGCAGTCTCCAGTTAGCAATTTTAAAGGATTAGTATGAGGCACCTGTAACTACAGAAGGAGGCAGTCATAAGTCCCCTCTGATGACACAGTTAAACTCAGCAGTTCCCCATTTGCAGTGCTCAAATAACCTTTTGCCATAGCTCCCTTTTCTGCGGAGGACACAATTTAGCTAAAATTGTAGGAAGAAAATTCTGAGTCCAGTTTCACCCCCTCCCCACAACTCAGTCACAAAAAGATGGCACAGATTTGCATAAAATGTGCATATGCTTTGTGTCACATGCAAATTTGTGTCCCCTTTTGCAAGTGGAAGGCCATACACATAGTAAAATGCCTGATGGACAGAGAGGGAACAGGAAAAACCTTTGCCATATATATGTTAGAATTCCTGCTCCATGATTGCAGTCATGGGATTGTTGTCTTTCACATGACATGGTATGTTTTGACTCCACAGAGTGGGAAGTGATGGAGACAGGATATTTGTGTTACTGTGTTCCATGAAGTGGGACTGTTGTCCTTTGTTCTTTCTCTTTGCTGTCTGATGCTAGAGAGAGAGGGAGCCATGTTGTAGTGCTCCGGGTGTGCTTATGTGTAAATAAAGTAGATTAGCCAAAATGCTGAGTTGCTGAGGTCTGTTATGCAAGCTGCGAAGACTGTGGATCCCTTCTTGTGCCGATGTCTGTTGGCATCAGTCGCTGTGATGTTTGGGCAGAAAAAAGCTTTTGAAGCTCCCGAACGAAAGACCAGGAGGGAGAGAACATGCCAGTTGGGCATGTGTCTCTGCCAGGGTCCTACTCGAGAGTAGGCTGAGCTCCTGAAAATATATCCATACTAGAAAAGGGGGATGTATGGAGTGTTAGGGGAGGGGAGTATCTCTGGTGAGGGACACCTTGTGCTCCTTTTGAAGTAGTTTGCCCATCTTTCATCCCCACTTGAGCAGACAAGTCCAGTAGTGGGTCCACCAGTCAAGAAGGTGTTTTCTGCACATGCTGTAGAGGGAAATGAGGGGTGGATGGGGCTTATCAACCTGGGAAGATAGCCCATCCAGGACAAGGAAAATCTGATACCAAACTTCTGCTGTCTTGTGGGATATCTTTGGGAAAAGAAAAGGTTAAGGAGTAAACCCTACACAAATCCAGAGTGGAGTCCCTAGGACGGATGTACACCAACAACTTTTGCAGCCAAGCTGGTGCCAGACATGCTGCTCTGCTTTCCTTCAGACTACATCATTGAGGCCAAGAATGGGGGTCTTATTCTTTGGGCAGCCCAGGACCTCCATGCACACTGCCCAGGATTGCACCCCGGGGAAGTCACTTCGGTTTCACTTCTCCCCGGGCAGTGCACTCCATTGTCTCTTGAGAGAGACAGATGCCAATTAGAAAAGGCTTAACCTGTTGAATTTCTGTCTGCCACATAGCTGTATGAGAATGGTTGGTTGCTCCAATGGCTCCTAAAGGAATAATCAGTAAATTCCAGAAAAGGATGTGCTGTATCCGTTTGGTACCTGCACTTATTTTGCAGAAAATAACTTATAGGGAATACTTGATCTCAGATGAATGCCACCACAGGAAGGATGCATTGGGATCGTTAGGGGAAAAAGAAAAATGAGACAGAAACTGGGAAATGTGCACTAAGGGGAGGAGGAAACAGCAGCTCTTTATGACCCTAGACATTCCTATTGCCTTCTGTCCAAACACCTCACGCATCAGTCAGAACTCTGACTTCATGCATTGGCAAAATACACCAAAAGAAAAGAGCAGCCAGGCTGGCTTACCACACAGAAATCACATAGAAAGTACCTGCACATTTTGCTTCCTAACTTTATTTCTAGGAGGGCTAGAGACTAACTTTTTAAAAATATATATATATATATATATATATATATATATATATATATGCAGGTTTTGGTGTCCTCGGGTGTCTTCCCGTGTAAAAGTTGGGGTGTCTAGGCGACGTTTCGACGAGGTCTCACTCGTCATCTTCAGGCTGGTGCTTTCGGCTTCTTGTTACTGGAACAGAGCAGGATCTCAGTGTTTGAGTTCCTATAAATACTGTTGAGGGGGTGTGGTGTATAGCCTCCAATGTTCTGGGCAGAGAGGAAGTTCCCAGGCTAGTGTGCCTTTTCTTCTTTTGTTCCTTAATTACTTGAGGGATATCTTGAGTGATTTCTTGAGTGATATCCTGAGTACCACTTAGGTGGGTCAGAACATTGGAGGCTATACACCACACCCCCTCAACAGTATTTATAGGAACTCAAACACTGAGATCCTGCTCTGTTCCAGTAACAAGAAGCCGAAAGCACCAGCCTGAAGATGACGAGTGAGACCTCGTCGAAACGTCGCCTAGACACCCCAACTTTTACACGGGAAGACACCCGAGGACACCAAAACCTGCATTCCTGTACCCGTGAAAATCTACGAAAGCATATATATATATATATATATATATATATATATATATATATATATATATATATAAAACTCATAGGAAATCTATATCCACCTCTTGGGGTCCGGTCCCTGATGTTTGACATGGCTGGAGGCTACTTGCAGTCTTCTGGCTTTCCATGTTGTTACAATAGACGTCACAAATAGCTGTAATTTTCTGCTCCTAGAACAAAAAATGATGTAACTGTATCCCAACAAGCAGCAGGACTGCATATAGAACAGGTTGTGTGTTTGTGGAATGGGTAACAATGTATAATCATCAAGACCTGCCTCTGTAATGGTTATGAACCCGCTGATAATTATAAGGAGGCTTATATATGGAAAATCTTATTTTACATACCTCTAATCATTTAAAAGTATGCTTAGATTTTTATTTTTTATTTTTTAAAAAGAACGGATCTAATTTCAGTGTTTTCAGTCAGGTTACAATTGATATGTCACTACTTTTAACAATATAAGAGAACTGGTATGTGTGATGTGTTCTCTTGGAAATAAAACAGGTTTTATGTGTGACTGGAGAGGTTCTTTTTCTTTCTCATGTAAATGTGGCAGTGGAAAGGAGAAAGAGCTATACGAACACCAAAGAAACAATATTTCCCTATTGAAAGCACTTTAATTTGTCAGCTAAGTTATTGTACGAATAGACTTCACAAAAGCTACAATAGCTTCTGTGCTATCATGATTCACAATTCTGTAATGGGTTAACATAATGCCTTCCCTGCTATATATCCAAGTGATGCATTTTCAGTGGGGGGTGAGGGGAATATTGTACCTGATACCAGTAGAAACATAAAAGATAAGACAAAACTTTGAAATCACAATTGCTGCCATGGGTAATAATCCACCTGCATTTTATGCATGCCTTCCCAGAGGTTATATTTTATCTCAGAAGGTCAGCTAGAGAGGGTCTAGCAAACTAGGATGAAGTACACTTGAGGTTTATGCTGAAACTTGTTGAGATGAGCAAGAGAATGTCACCGCCCAGCACTGCTGTGAGACTTCCTGATACAGTGGTACCTCGGCTTAAGAACTTAATTTGTTCCGGAGGTCTGTTCTTAACCTGAATCTGTTCTTAACCTGAAGCACCACTTTAGCTAATGGGGCCTCCCGCTGCTGCTGTGCCGCCAAAGCATGATTTCTGTTCTCATCCTGAAGCAAAGTTCTTAACCCGAGGTACTATTTCTGGGTTAGCGGAGTCTGTAACCTGAAGCGTTTGTAACCTGAAGTGTCTGTAACCCGAGGTACCACTGCATAGTTAATGCCCGATTTCCCCTCAAGTTCTTTTTTTTAAAAAAAATATTTATCAAATTTTTCAAAAATAACAATAAAGGAAAAACATTCCATCCAAAATTTACATCCAGTTCTAGTCTTTATACTTTTAGACTTCCCTCAGCCTGTCTGGAAATTTTCCATATTATCACAATTATTCACATTTCTTCCATCTATATTGTTTTTTTAACCATATTAGTCTTAACAGATATTATAAAACAATATTTCTCTCCATTATTATCGCAGAGCTTCTTGAAAACCTACAAACATTAATTGTCCTTCACATATATTTTTAATATACTCTGTAAATTTATTCCAGTCCTCGGTATATCTTTGGTCTCGTCGGTTCCGAATTCTCCCCGTTAATTTATCTAATTCTGCGTATTCCATCAGATTCATTCTCCATTCTTCTTTCGTCAGGATTTCTTCCTGTTTCCATTTTTGTGCCACCAAAATTCTTGCCGCTGTTACTGCATATAAAAACAACTTCTCATCCTTCTTTTTTATATCATTTCTTAATATTCCTAACAGAAAAGCTTCTGGCTTCTTAACAAAAGTATATTTCAACATTTTTTTCAACTCATTGTAAATCATTTCCCAGAAACCTTTCATTTTTTTACATTCCCACTACATGTGATAAAATGTTCCTTCTTTCTCCTGTCATTTCCAACATTTATTACTAACTTTATACATCTTTCCAAGTTTTACTGGTGTTACATACCATCTATATAACATTTTCATAACATTTTCTTCTAATGTAGTACATGCAGTAAATTTCATTCCTTCTTTCCACAGTCTTATCCAATCATCAAATTGAATATTATAACCAAAATCTTTGGCCCACTGAATCATTGCAACTTTAACCTCTTCATGCTTTGTATGCCACTCAAGTAATAATTTATACATTTTAGATAGAATTTTAACATCATTATTCAAAATTTCTTTTTGAAATCTAGATTTTTCTTCTTGAAAACCTCTTTCCAGCATCTCTTTTTTAAACATCGCATTCAATTGGAAGTAATGTAGCCAATCATTCACATATTCTTTAACTTCTTCATATGATTTCCCCTCAAGTTCTGATCTTATCAAAGCAACACTGTTGGGGCATTCTGCTCGCATGTAATAATAATAATAAAAAAATTTAAAATATTTATATCCCACCCTCCCCAGCCAAAGCAGGGCTCAGAGTGGCTAACAACCATAAAAATAGCACAGTTTACATAAAATCACAGTCAATTAATTGAAATACATTCTAAAATCAACTCAGAATCAAATTAATGGCAACCATTGGGCTAGCGTTCTGTGAGGATTACAGAAGGAGAGGGCCCTAGTCTCTTGTGACAGAGCATTCCACCAGATTGGAAAAAGCCCTGGCTTTGGTTGAGGCTAGCCTAACCACCCTATGGCCCAGGATCTCCAAAATGTTTTTATTTGAAGACCGTAAGGTCCTCCGTGGGACATACCAGCACAAGCAGGGAGAGCAAGTGCCATGTTCTCTGGCCTCAAGCTCCTGTCTGGCTCAGAGGAAGACTTGGAGGAAGAGTAGTAATCGTTTCCCCCTCCAGGATCTCCAGCCTAGAGGACATGGCTTTACCCAACTCCTTAGGTTCAGAACGCCCCCACCCCCACCCACTTTGGCTGCCGCCGCCCCTACAGTCTTCACCATTCCCCTGTGCTGAAGGAGGCAGTGGCTGCAGAATCAGACAGTGGCCCTTTAAGAAACACAGATAGCTCCTAAAAGGGAGTGGGATTAACAGCCAGTTCAAAAGGCCACAGCATGCTCCAGAGACAATGTTCAAGTTCCAGTTAGCTCCTGCCACAGTGATCTGTCCGTGGTCCTGAAAGGCGGTGCTGTGCCTGTAATCCCTCCTGCATAGTTTACCTGGACTTTGCTTTGCCATCGATTCTGCTTTGTTCGACTTTTCTTTGGGTGGCCTTCTGGATGTGTTCCTGCCTTTTCAGTATGTGGTTGTGCAGCAACCTAGCGTCCCCAGTTTGGTGGGAACCTTAAGCTGAGCTAGGACAGGATAGAAGGGGTGAATGTGCTAGGCTCCGCTCCTCCACATGCAGCTACTGGGTGACCTTGGGCCAGTCACACTTCTCTGAAGTCTCTCAGCCCCACTCACCTCACAGAGTGTTTGTTGTGGGGGAGGAAGGGAAAAGAAAAAGGTTAGCCGCTTTGAGACTCCTTCGGGTAGTGATAAAGTGGGATATCAAATCATCCTCCTCCTCCTCCTCCTCCTCCTCCTCCTCCTCCTCCTCCTCCTCCTCCTCCTCCTCCTCCTCCTCTTCTTCTTCTTCTTCTTCTTCTTCTTCTTCTTCTTCTTCTTCTGTATACAGGTTTGTCACTGTATAAATTGCTTAACAAGGTCTTGATAGAGGACTAAAATGATGAAGTAGGATAATTTTGGAAGTTACCTGCATTTTAATGTGGAAAAAATCCTGGGAGTAATCAGTAACCATGTCCCAAAGCTGCTGTACTATTCCAGCTAAAGATGAACGTATGAACCAAACTATGCCTCTTCCAAACTATACTGACTATAGTTGGTCATTCTGGGTGCTCTTTCTGTTTCAAAGGCATTTTTCAAGCTTGTTAATGTTGTCAACTTTCTCCAACTCTAACAGAAGTCCTTTGCAGATTCTTCTGAGCATCTGTCCTGGAACAATATGTCAGATTAATATATATCTGAATTATAAAAAACCTCTTTACTCTTTACACATAAGAATGTTTTTAACACGTTTACTACTACTTGAAACAGCTCAACAGGCAGATTGTGGAGCTGCATGAAGCTAGAAGGTGATGCCAAGGAGCTACTTATGCAAATATTTAAAAATAACTTGTATTTTGTCCAACATTCAGGGATGGGGCACTTGTGGCCTTGCAGATGTTGTTGATACAATGTCCCTCATCCCTGACAATTGGGATGGGACTGATGTTGTTGAGTCCAACAACATCTGCCCCATCTTTGATGCATGGCATAAGCAGTGTACCACTAGAGGTTCAATGACACATCCAAAAGCTATAGTACTAGACACACTAATCTGGAAGCAAGTCCCATTGAATGTAATGGAATGCACATCGAAGTAGAAATACGTGAGAGTGCATTGTATGTCTCAGGTGTGAAAATGCCTTGAGAAACAAATGCTTGCAGGTTGCATTTAAATCCAGGTCTTTCTTGCACAGTGTACACATTATCAACTACATTAGTGGTTTTTCTCCAGATGCAGGAACCACATTTAACAAATATATTAAAAATATTAGAAATTTAGATTTCTTGAGTGAATATGATCTGCAAAAATCCAAATCATATAAACAGGATGAGGTAGGGCTATATATAAATTGCTTAGGTTAAGAAGCTTGCTGAAGAATTAATGCTTTGACATTTGAGCTACATAAACTATAACCAATTGCAATTTATACCCTCCCCTATTCTGTGTTAGTGACCTAAAATGGTAGAGAATGTGGAATGCATGATTTCATAATGTCAGCATACACATTTTACCATGGTTGGGGAATCCTCAACATATAAGAATGCCATTTTTGCTTTCAGCCCCATGTTTCTTGCAATGTAGTATTTGCTCGTATAAACCAATACAGTATATAACTATGCTACATCTCTGTAGCTTGATCCTATGGAGGTAAGGATTACAGACTCAGACTGGTGCTTGTTCTGGTGAAAAATTATTGAAATTAGGCCATAGGAGGGGGAAGCAGTTGGCAATTTCTAAACCTGTAAAAGAGTGAAGAAATACTCAGAGGAAATTAAAATCACCAGGAGGAAATCTGCAGATATTTCCAAGGCCTACATATACGACCTGCAAAACGAAAGAGACAATTAATTGTGGAATAGATGCATCCCAAAGGATGCAAGGTAATTCTCAAGAGTAATAGAAATTTCATGAAAACTAATTTTCCTGGCTCTAAGGGTAGTAAGCAAAAATAAGTCAGGATGAAATGCCACTAGCAATTACAGAAGCTGTTCATCCTGAAGAAGAAAGTGGAAGAGTGTGTCAGTAAACATTTTGGGAAACAAATTGGCAACAGGAGAACATAATTAATACTTCCACATAAAGAGGAAGTCCTGACAGGGGAGGTGCTTGAGGACACTTGATAGATTTGGTTTTCCTGGCTTCCTTTTAAAACCTTTTTTAATCTACAGTATGGAAAAAATTCTTTGTTTAAAATGAGTTGCATATAGCTTGAGGCCCCATTTGTCAGTTTTCATTTGCAGTGAAAAGTAATAAAGGCATTTTACCTTTTGGTCATTGGTGAGACATTTAGTTGTGAAACTTGGAAGTTGGGAAGTGTGATTGCAGATGGGAGCAAAAACACAGAATCTCTTAGTAGCAGAGGAGTTATCTGCCTCCTTTTGAGATTAGATGTCCCTGAGCTCTGGGGTTACGCAGCAGCTCATCAGCTCCCTCCACTGAATCCTCACTAGTCAGTCAAGCAAGCAATCTCCTTTCTGAGGATCACTGCTGTACCTTCATTCCCTGGCTTTCCTAAGTAACTCAAAACAAAATAAAAAAATTCCTTCCAGTAGCACCTTAAAGACCAACTAAGTTAGTTCTTGGTATGAGCTTTCGTGTGCATGCACACTTCTTCAGATACACTGAAACAGAAGTCACCAGACCCTTCTATATAGTGAGAAGGTGGGGAGGGGTGTTACTCAGAAGGGTGGTGGGAATGGGTGATAGCTGTGATGAGCCTGTTGACGACTCTTAACGACCGCAATAGGTCTTACAGGAAAAAGCAAGGGGTGAGAAGGTGAAAAATGGCTTTGTCATGTATAATGAGATAAGAATCCAATGTCTTTGTTCAGACCAGGTCTCTCCATGGTTTTAAGTTTGGTAATAAGTTGCAATTCAGCAGCTTCTCTTTCCAGTCTATTTCTGAAATTCCTTTGTAGTAGAACAGCTACTTTGACATCTTGTATAGAATGTCCTGGGAGATTGAAGTGTTCTCCTGCTGGTTTCTCTGTCTTGTGATTCCTGATGTCAGATTTATGTCCGTTTATTCTTTGGTGTAAGGTTTGGCCTGTTTGTCCAATATAGAGAGTGTCCTTCAGCTAGTGGGAAAGTGGGGGAAATGTTAAGTGGAAAAAATGCTTCCTGGTCCCAAAGAGCCAGGGCTTTTTTCAGCCAGAACTCACAGGAACTGAGTTTCAGCACCCCTTAGGTGGACACCACTGCCATTATAAGAGAACAAGGAAGGCATTCATGGTGAGTTCCGGCACCTCTTTTTCTAGAAAAATAGCCCTGGAAGCATCCAATTCCAAATCACAGCATATTTATCATAAGTCTATCTGTTTCTAGGCCTTCTCGTGTAGTACATTATTAAAGCCTTTGCTCTCCTCTTTTTTCTCTCTTTAAGGTGCAAAGATATATAACAAACCAGTTATATATTTAGCTCCAAGAGGACTACACTAAAAGTCTACCACACTGACACCATGTTTCATTAAGAGAAAGCACCTGCAGCCTTTAGATTAGAGGTAAGGCCTTTACTGGGTTGTGAATGAGATCACCCACCATTTTGATCCAATCAAGCCACAGGGAGAAAATGGGTGGGGTCTTCTCCCTGACTTCCTGTCACAGAGCTTTCTGTTTCCTTTCTAAGCCCCAAGTCTATCCACCTTTGGGGAGAGAGGAAGTAAGGCTTATTTCCTGCCCCCCCTTTTGAACTATGTAACTATCCTAGATGCACGAAGCTGGGGCTCGCTCCATGTCCAGACTCCATGTTTGAAGATACTTTCTGTTTTTTGTACTCAATAATACCTTACCTGAGTTGTTTCTGCTGCAGTACTGAACAATGCATGAGTGAAACCTCTGATCACTGTAAGTTAAAGCATTTAAACTTACTTAAGGTTATAGTCTATTCACTCTGAGAGGGGTAGAGACGGGGGAGCACATTGTGAGCACTTAATACTGGACTATTTAAAGGTCTCACAACCTATATTTTCCATCCTTTGCAAATGCTGAATAGGTTTCTGTTGCTGGGGGCTCTTTTGGCTAGAGAGTGAGTCAAGCCACTTGTTTTTGAATTCAGGCAGCCAGCCATTTTTCTTTTGTAGTTTCTCAAACACATGGGGCTTCAGGATTAATTGGTATTCACCAGTTATTTTCCAACATATTTGGTGCCACAGCCTAACAGGCACTACCACCTGTGCAGAGGTGCGAGAACTGAAAAGATTATACAGTAGTTTACAACCCTTCACAGTATGCTGAAAGCACATTTTAACCTCTCTCACATGCTGCTTGTGACATATATAAATGTTCATGTGGGATGAATTTTAAAATTAAATATCCATTTCTAGCCGATTTTAGCTTCTGCATTGCAGGCTGATTTAAGCTAATGTGTGAAAATGTTCTAATGCTCACTTCCCCTTCCTAGCCTCTCCAGATCTGGCTTGAAAGCAAAAACATCACTGTCTTTTCTATTTCCTATTCCAGTTTGATAGAGGACTCAAGTTTCCTCTTTGGTTTAACTACCAGGCAGCTGGCACCAGAACATCCGTACATAAATTACCTTCGTAATGGTTTTCAATTGACGTGAACTTGTACAAAAATGGAGCGAAGCACATGTTCTCCAGTTTCAAGGCTTTCTTAAGTGGGTGCCAAATAAAATGCAGCTTTTCATCTTGTCTGGATTGTCTTTGCTTTTACAATAGAAAAACGATAATTTATAACTATAGTTGTGTGCATTCTGCATTTTAAAAAGGTTCCCAACAGGAGAACTCACAAGATCCATCTGACTTCTTGCAGTATGCATTTTTTGAGCCAGCAGGAATGAAGCCACCAACTCACTGTCTTCAAATTGGTTCAGTGCATTTTCCTTTGAGCTGGAGGTCAGTTGGACAACCTTTTATGTCCTCCAGGTTTTTAATGCCATAGGATGCATTCTTCAAGGGGCAGTAAAGGATGTCGTAGAACATACCTACAGGAGGAATAAGATTTTCCCAGAAACTAAGTACAGTCAAACATTGGTTCCCAAGTGGTTTAGTTGATGAACAAATTGGCTCCCGATTGCTGCAAACCCGGAAGTGTTCTGGTTTGCAAACGTTTTCCGGAAGCTGAAGTCCAACACAGCTTCTGCTTGAGTGCAGGAATCTCCTGCAGCCAATCAGAAATCGTGCCTTGGTTTTCAAACAGTTTCGGGAGTCAAACAGACTCCCGGGACAAATTAAGTTCGAGAACCAAGGTACCACTGTATTTACAGCGTATTTTGGTGTATTGGGAAAATGGTATATCTCAGCAATGAAAATGTTGTCTTGGATAGAGAAGCCTGGATCCCCTATTAAAATCAAGAGCAAGTGTGCATTTCATGTGCTAAAAGCCAAACAACAAAACTTAAAACCCATTGCCTTTGGAAATCTGTTTTGTTTTTAAAAAACCCAAAAGGAAAAGGGAAAATACTCAGGCCCAAACTAAATACTGTGGCATCAGATCTGTCCCAATGAAATACAAAGTGGAGGTGCAGTGGATGTCCCCCAAGTTTCATAGCTCAATTTTACTGCCATCAAAGTGCGAAGGCATCTCTGGCCAATTTTAAGGACAGGCAGGCAAAGTGAATATTATTTTCAAGTGGGGGAACTTACCTTTCAAATACAACATAGCACAGGCAACTTATTTCACTTTTTTTTTTGTTTGTTTAAATTTTTGCCAATGTGACATGCAGTGGCAGTGTTCCTAGATGGCTCTGGGGCCATTTCTCTCCGCAATGTGTCATTGCAAACAGCAATCTGCCACCTTCCCCAACAATGCCAACTTGAAGGATATAACATTGTGGCATCCTTCTGTAAAGGTATTGTGGAAAGTGGGGGGGGGCGTTGTCATGGATTGGGCTGGGAGTGCTACAGTGGTGCCTCGCAAGACGAAAAGAATCCGTTCTGCGAGTCTCTTCGTCTAGCGGTTTTTTCGTCTTGCGAAGCAAGCCCATTAACGGATTAGCGCTATTAGCAGCTTTTAGCGGCTTATCAGCTTAGCGGATAAGCGGATAAGCGGCTTAGAAAAAGGGGGAGGAAGGGGAAAAAAACCGCAGGAACTCGCAAGACATTTTCGTCTTGCGAAGCAAGCCCATAGGAAATTCATTTTGCGAAGCACCTCCAAAACGGAAAACTCTTTCGTCTAGCGAGTTTTCCGTATTGCGAGGCATTCGTCTTGCGGGGCACCACTGTACTGGGGCTTGTTACAGTATCAAAAGGAAAAGGAAAGAAATCAACTTTATCTTCTCTGAAAATAAAGTTGATTTTCACCAGCTAAATGAAGGCTGTTGCTATTTCATTCCTCCTGCTTTTCATTCCCCCATCCAGTTCAATGGAAATGTTTAAAAAGCCAATGGCAGTGGCAAGCCAAGTGCCTTGGCTGCTAGAGACAAAGGACTGGTTCCTGGTTCTAACCTCTATACAGGCAAAAGGACAGTGCCCTCTGACGCATTTGGAGAGCAGGCTATATGTCTGTCCACCTCTCCCTCCTCACAAATTCTGCTGCCTGAGGCAGCTGTATCATTCTGCCAAATGGTGGGGCCAACCCTGACAAAATGTTTGCTCCAGTGCCACAAGCAGATGGAAGCTGACCCTCCTGTAAATACAGTGGTACCTCAGGCTACAGACGCTTCAGGTTACAGACTCTGCTAACCCAGAAATAGTACCTTGGGTTAAGAACTTTGCTTCAGGATGAGAACAGAAATCGTGGGGTGGCGGCGGGAGGCCCCATTAGCTAAAGTGGTGTCTCAGGTTAAGAACAGTTTCAGGTTAAGAACGGACCTCGGGAACGAATTAAGTTCTTAACCAGAGGTACCACTGTAAACCTATAGAAGTGGTGAGACCTTGCCCAATGCAGCATAGCTCCCCTCCCCTTTCAAGAGTTCTTAAAGGAACAGAGGCCTTGTATCAGATGGAATATGACAATCTTAGGGGTCTCATTTTATTTATGGACAAGTTATTTGAACCTGTGCTGGCTTCTCCACAGTGATGAAATGCAGAGCCTTCTCCTCAACTAAGAACATCCATTTCTCGAAGGGCAAAACAGAAGTCCCTAATTTTAGTTTCTCTCCAGGGCAACTACATTTGTTACTCACAGCTGATGCTGTAATGGCTATGTTACTATATATATCTATAAGATTGCCTTGCTCCCATGTGAACAGAAATAATTAACTTACTGCAGTAAAAGCAATCTAAAGTTATGGAAATTAGATCACTCATGTAAACAAAGACTGAAAAATACTAGCAATGGGGTGACTCCGATATGCAAACGAAGGTGGGATATTATGGGATATGTAGCTCCCTAAGGGTTGGTCAGCAAATATGCCACTTACTGGTCCCCCCCCCCACTTAATAGCATTCCTAATTTGTTATGTGCTGTATTTTGGTCTATTTTGGTCTTTCTCAACTATGTAAATCTGCCTTGGAAAGAATTAAAGATCTTTGTGTGATATGTGTGCCTTAAGAGGGCTTGCACTTTTTGTGCTCTAGTTGCGCTATGCAGTTGTTGCTATTTTGATTTGTATCTGGCACTCCCTACATTCCTGAGCAATAAGAAATTCAGAAGGATTTCCAGTGATTAGTTTCCTTTAGAAAACAGAGAACTGAATACTTATGGGATGGTGTTCAACTATGGCTTCCCATCAGTGCATGGATTTCCACTTGCACAATGAGACTGTACCCCCTACTCACCCCTGCATGGACCCCCATGTCCTCCCCAAATCAATTTTAGAGGGCTGGGGGAACCTCTAGAACAGATTTTTGGGGGGGGGGACTGTCATTGCACAAGAAGAAATCCTTGCACTGACGAAAGGAGACACTTAGCATTATGTTGGATTCCACCCATGGGGCCTTTAGCATGCCTAAAGGTTATTAGGAACAAATGAGCTCCTAAAAAGCAGGCAGATGAGATTTCAATTCTGCATCAAGTTCCCAAAAAGAGTCCTTGCATCCCATAGATGCCTGTTTTAGCCTGCTCCAACTAAAAATTATCTGCCTCTTATCCCTGCTCTCAACTGAAGATGTAAACTGCCATCTTTTCTAGAAGAAGTCATTTCATACTTAACCCTACAGGTAAGTTGTCTATTCCTAGAAAACAGCTTGACAAATTATCTCCTATTGGGGGAATGCTGACCAGTTTGCAAGCAACTGGCTTAACAGAGGATAGGTGCTTACCTTGTGCCTTTAACAAAAAGGAAGGCACTTCACTTCTTAGATTTGGATTAGCTGTTATTTGCATTTCCTTGCAGCTCTTATTTTGGGAAATGCTTTTACTTTAAGCTTTGCATTTAATGAATGTAATTTATTTGGTTTGCTTGCAGTTTAAAATCATATCTGTGCAGCAAGCAGTCTTGCTTTGGTTTGGTGCAGTGATAACTGTGCTGTCCCAAAGGACATTTAGTTGCAATGTTCAGTTTCTATCATCTTTGAAGGTTTCCTTCTTCCTGGAAATCACTAGGGGCCGTATACTTACCATTTCTCAGATTCTCAAGGTCAGCACCTTACCTCCTGTGCCATCAAGGCAGAATTTACAAGGTGAACCAAATTACTGTGTGGGCAACATAACATTGCAAGCCAAAACAGCTTACTCAGTATGTGATCAGATCTTCTGGGGAACAAGTGCAGCTTCACTAGGCTCTGCCAAGTGTCATCTTATTGCTATCTCATCTTCCTTCGTGATGTTGCCACTCTCATACCTAGAGAAACCTAGAGTTCTCTTGAAGCCCAGAAAACTCTAACATCTCTTGAATTATAATGAAAATAAAGCCAGTTGCAAGACAAACCAAGGCCTTTACTATACTGACACACACTCCCGAGACCTAATATTTGTAAATGGCATAAGCCCCATTGAACACAGTTGAGTTTACTTTTGAATAAACATGCCCAGGATTGCACAGCACATGTGACAATTATATGAGCCTGGATGGGGCTAGTTTATTAAAAGGCAGGGAGCTCTATAGTAATACAATATGATTTATTAACATAGCCAATAATATGGAATTCCAGCTGTCATTTACTTCTGGGGTGGACAAAATTTTATTTAATAAAAATAAAAGGGTAGCTCTCTAGATAATTTGCAGGTGACTGGCAAGGCTTTCTGACTCCCTTTTGTTTAAAAATGACAACAAAAGGCTTCATTCAACCCCTCCAAATTGGTCTGCTGAAATGAAAAAAACAGGGATAGGATGAGACCAGGAGTAGATTTTGGAGCAAAATCATTGTAAATCCAGTTTATGATACTAAAAACTAATTCCTGAGCATGTGCTCAGAGACAATGTATATCTTTTGCACCAGGCTTCTATTAAAAAAAACCAAAGTAGATCCCAGAATCCTAAAGTCTCTCTAGGCCTGTTTTACTTTCTACATATTGAAAATGCAACCAATCATATTGAATGGACTTTTAAAAATAGCATGTCCTAATGAATTATCTCATTATATAAATATCAATCTGCTGGAATATTAATAAACAGTTGCCAGAATCATTTAGATTGCCTTATGGGGTCCTGGAGCCTATACATTTTAGTCACTGTTATTGGTTGTCGTGATTGAACCCTTGGCAATTGTGATAAAAACACTTTTCTTCTGTCATGGCAGGTTCAGGAAGGGACAGAAGAAGTCAAATTAACGGTGCTTGTGGATTACATCACAGTTTCCACCCAGAATCCTCTAATTTCAAAACTAATTCCATATCATTCAACTGTTCAGACACATTTCTACTACAAATCAGAACCGCTTAGAGGGGAAGTCCATTTTTATAATTGCATGCTCTGATATAGAGAAAAATCTAGTTCCATATGTATTTTTATGTATTTATTTTACAAAATAAGTAATACTGCTTACTTGATAGAAGACCTCTAAGCAGCTGATAAAAAAACCCTAAAAATAAATTAGTCGCAAGGCTTGGCTGAATTACACATTAATTATAAACTAGTCTCTAAAAATTCAATTCTAATTCAAGCTAAGACATGATTAGCCATTTTTCAGTCTAATTTATTTCAGTGAGAGACTTAAGTATGCACTCTCCCTTCAATCAATGGGACCTAAAATGGGTTAATTTTGGATGGATCATGTACAAAGTCTGCTGTGGTTTGATAGAACATCTGCAATTCTGTCACCAAGTCTTTAAAAAAAATTCACAATGCTGCTATTTACAGTTTTTAAGCCAATATTTTAACAGCTGTAAGAATATTATTATAAAATGTAATCAGAGCAGGAAAAGGGATATTTATGTGGGGGTGGCTAATATATCTAATTTGACCCTGAATATCAGGGCTTACCCTATGAATGCACATTAAGACAAAATGTGCACCACAGACACTGTTTAGAGTTGGTTCACACACAGGCTGGAATGAAAAAGCTAGACATGGTGAGGGACAGAAGCAGGACTCAGTCTTGTGCATGCCTCATGCAGTAAGGACATTGTTGTGAGACTGGGCATAAAAGCGAATGATATACGGTAGTTAATATAGCTTTAATTTATTTATAAGATTTATATACCATCTTTTGTTTGAATGACCCTCAAAGTGGCTCACAATAAATTGTAATAACACAGACACACAAACACAGACACACACAAACACACACACACACAGAACCCCCCCCCCCAACTCAGCAGTGAAGTGATGAACCCAGTGTGTACTTCCCTTCAGCTCTACAGTCCCGGGGAACCATCAGTTGAAGGTAAGTTCCGTTATGGTTAGGGCAGGAGAAGAAAGCTCCCATCTGCCCTGCCAGCATGGCCAAAGGTCAAGGTTGATGAGAGTCCAACAACAACTGGAGGGTGCAATTTTGGCTATCCCCAGACCAGAGTATGTTTCACTTTTGCTCCGCATTTGTAGAACAATAATCTATTATCTGTATACTCTTCCCATCCTAGAAGAAATGGATGGAAGGGTTGTCTGGACAGAGTTTAGGTTGACATGGATATACTCAAACATATGCCTGCTGGCTAGAATAACACTCTGTAATGCCATGTGGTAGCAGGGCGGGCACAGTCTTTAGGCAGGGTGAGGCCGCTGACTCAAGCAGTGCCCCTATTGGCACCCCAGCACCACTGCTGTTGGTGGAGAAGCAATGCCAGCATCAACACCTATTTCTGGTGAGATCACACCAATTTCCAGCAAGATCTCACTGAAATTGATGTGATGTTGGGGAGGGCATGAGATATCACCAGAAATTGACATGATCTCACTCCAAATCAGCACTGATGCTGGTGCCACTTCTCCCGCGGTGGTGAAGGCAGGTGGCAAGGCAGGGCAAAGAAGGATGTGCAGCTACTGTGTGGTAGGAAAGACAGGCACAAGCCTAAGACTTGTTCCTGCACCGCATGGCATGTAGATTGTGTACAGCGCTAACAAAATCCCTGTGACTTTACCATATCAAAAATTAACTTGAGCACAAAGCCTCTAATTTCTGTAAAATTGTTCCCATCATCACACTCTTTTGTAAATTAATCTTTTAAATTGGTTAAATGGATTCACAGCAGATGATTTAAGTCAAAACTGCCTTGAGTTGAATGGAGGGCCTGAATTCATTTTGCACTGTTTGCTACCAGAGAGGTTCAAAATTTGTGTCATGTCTACACAATTATTCATGTTTGTGATTAATGCTTGTAATAATTCCTTTGATTTTTGTTTTAGAAGTTCAGCCACATCTTCTGCCACCAACATTGTCACCATTTCAAATAACATACACTTTTGTCTTCTATTAACATTCTAGACAGCAGGCAGTGTAGTAAATTATAATTATCCATCAAGTGGGAGGATTCATTTTATATCTCATGATACCAATAGGTGTGCCTAGTGTCCATAGATGTTGGGGAAACCAGCAAAAGCACATTTGGTAAGCTGAAGGGGAGTGCTTCATCAGGTTTAAGTCCATACATCAAAGCCTCTGTTCCCAAAGAGGGGCTGCTTTCATGCACTGCAATCACTTTTCACGTACAAAAACAATGAAATCACATAAAATACCTTCCTATATTTTCCTGCTTCCTCTCCCCAAGTGTAAACTTTGCATTATTCAGTGTCTTAAAAGTGTCACTATTATAATGTACTCACTTATTGCAATGGCAATATACAATTTAATGAAAAATTCCGAACTCAATAATGTTCCTGTGGCCAGACACACAAGGAGTGGGGAGGAGAGAGGGGTTGGGAGAAACAATTTAATTATTGTTTCTTTGTATATTACCGTATTTTTTGCTCTATAACACTCACTTTTTCCCTCCTAAAAAGTAAGGGGAAATGTGTGTGCGTCTTATGGAGCGAATGCAGACTGCGCAGCTATCCCAGAAGCCAGAACAGCAAGAGGGATTGCTGCTTTCACTGCGTAGCGATCCCTCTTGCTGTTCTGGCTTCTGAGATTCAGAATATTTTTTTTCCTTGTTTTCCTCCTCCAAAAACTAGGTGCGTCTTGTGGTCTGATGCGTCTTATAGAGCGAAAAATACGGTAACCAACAAATACATTAAAATAAAGGGAATTCATAGTCCTGCTCTATTCTGCCTTGGTGAGACCACACCTGGAGTACTGTGTCCAGTTCTGAGCACCACAAGGGTCTGGAAACCGAGCCTTATGATGAATGGTTGAGGGAGCTGGGTATGTTTTGCCTGGATGAGAGGAAACTGAGAGGAGATATGATAGCCATCTTCACATATCTAAAGGGTTGTCACATGGAAGATGGAACAGGCTTATTTTCTCCTGCTCTGGAGGGTAGGACTCGAAGCAATAGATTCAATTTACAGGGAAGGAGATTCAGACTAAACACCAGGAAGTACCATATTTTCCGCTCTATAGGACGCACCCGACCATAGGATGCACCTTGTTTTAGAGGAGGAGAACAAGAAAAAATATTCTCCCCCTCTCTGCTCAGCGCCCCTTCAGCGAAGAGGCAGGAGAAACGGAGACCCTTCCATTTCTCCTCCCGCTTCGCTGAAGGGGCACTGAGCAGCTCTCCCTCTGAAGGGGCGCTGAGCAGAGAGGGGGATAATTTTTTTTCTTGTTCTCCTCCTCTAAAACAAGGTGCGTCCTATAGTCGGGTGCGTCCTATAGAGCGAAAAATATGGTACTTCCTGATGTTTAGTCTGAATCTCCTTTCCTGTAAATTGAATCTATTGATTTGAGTCCTACCCTCTTGCTCTCCCAGCTTCAGCAAAAGGAACCCAAAGCCTTCGGAGCGCAGCGTGAGTTTCCGCTGCACTCCAAAGGCTTCAGGCGGCTATCCCTGAAGCCTGGAGAGCGAAAGGGGTCGGTGCACACCAACCCCTCTTGCTCTCCAGGCTTCAGCGAAAGCAACGCGGAGCCTTCGGAGCGCAGAGGGATCGCTCCCTATACGCTTCGGAGGCTTTGCATTGCTATCGCTGAAGCCAAGGAGCCTGCATTCGCTTCATAGGACGCACACACATTCCCCCTTAATTTTTGGAGGGGAAAAAGTGTGTCCTATAGAGCAAAAAATACGGTACTTTCTGACAGTAAAAGCTGTTTGACAGTGGAACAGACTCCCTAGGACTTCGTTGGAGGTTTTTAAGCAGAGGTTGGATGGCCAACAGACATGGATGCTTTTGTTGAGATTCTTGCATTGCAGAGGGTGGGACTAGATGACCCTCAGAGTCCTTTCCAAATCTACAATTCTATGATTCTAAACATCCTCTATTTGAAGAGCTGTTAGCTCCAAGTCCAGTTTGTTGTTGTTGTTTAGTCGTTTAGTCGTGTCCGACTCTTCGTGACCCCATAGACCAGAGAACGCCAGGCACCTCTGTCCTCCACTGCCTCCCGCAGGTTGGTCAAACTCATGCTGGTAACCTCGAAAACACTATCCAACCATCTCATCCTCTGCCGTCCCCTTCTCCTTGTGCCCTCCATCTTTCCCAACATCAGGGTCTTCTCCAGGGAGTCTTCTCTTCTCATGAGGTGGCCAAAGTACTGGAGCCTCAGCTTCACAATCTGTCCTTCCAGTGAGCAAGTCCAGTTTAACCATAAAAAAAAAAAATAAGAAGGGAGAGCAGAGGCGTTAAAATTGCTCATCAGCTGTTGGAAACACAACAACAGACTGAGCAGGCACAAAGATCACCTGGTGACAGTCTTCCTTACTGTGATGAGAGCTATTGTTTTTCTATTTACATTACAGTAATTATTTCTGAATCTGCACCTATAGATATACCTTTAGCACATACACATTTCACGCAAATCTGTGTCCTCTTTATTGCATTTCCTTTCTTTTTCTACAGTGCTCAAATGGCCACCTTACCACTCCGGGAAGCCACCAGTGCCTCTGCTAAACCTGACATGGACTCTTCTGTGAAGCTAGAGTGAGGTGCAAAGGACTGCATAATTTGTGCCTACTCTTAAGGTTGGAAAAGATGCGTTTTCAACAATCTGTGCAGAGGACTCTCTTTTTGCAACAGGGAGCCAAAGGTTACAGTTGCATGGAAAGAGCTCTGTGTGTACAGTGGTACTTCGGGTTACATATGCTTCAGGTTACAGACTCCGCTAACCCAGAAATAGTACCTCAGGTTAAGAACTTTGCTCCAACATGGGAACAGAAATCATGCTCCAGCAGCACGGCGGCAGCAGGAGACCCCATTAGTTAAAGTGATGCTTCAGGTTAAGAACAGTTTCAGGTTAAGAACAGACCTCCGGAACGAATTAAGTACTTAACCCGAGGTACCACTGTATGCAAGCTCTACTTCAGACCAACACCTTAAAATTGAGGTCTGAGGCTGTCAAGTTTAGACTCTTTATTGTTTTAAGATACAGTGGTACCCCGGGCTTCGGGCAGATATCCACAAGCCTCTGGAGCCCGCGGGAGTTCCCCGCCGGGCTCCGAAGGCTTGCGGATAGCAGCCTGTTCTGGGGGCTGGGGTCGGGGGAAGCTCGGGCTTCCCCCGCCCCAGCCCTGCGCCTGGGGGGGGAATAATTTTTTTTTCTTTATTCCCCCCCCCCCAAAAAAAACTAGGTGCGCCTTATGGGTCAGTAAAATACGCCCTATAGGGCGAAAAATACGGTATATATATTAAAAAGATGAACAAATGAAAGTTTGGCATATGTACAGTGCATGTGATCCCACTCCACCTACATGCACATATACAATATCTGAAAATGGCTCAAAGGATTTAATAATACTGGTTAGCTAGCCCCCGCTCTGAGTATGGGCGCAAGGATGTGCTTGCCAAACAGCTCTTTCCCCCAAATGCATGTTCTGTTGAGCCTAAATAGAGGAATCAAATTTTGTTTACACATGCCTCCATATCAGAAAACATCTTGCATTACATCATTGGTGCCTCGGGACCAGTGGAAAGCCAGTTTTGCAGTGGGTTCCTGTAGGAAGCATGTGCTCACAGTGAACTAGACATATGTGCACTTATCACACATGGCTGCACACATATGAGGTAACAATAATTTTTATGCAAATATGAGATTTATATAGGAAACCCACCTTGTGTGAAACAGCCTTGAGAGAGCCCTTGTGGGTGTATATGTGCATTGAGATGAACGGCTGTGTGGGAGAAAACCAAGAAAATTCATGTGCAAAAGTGTAGGTGGGCCACGCTTGTGTTCTAATATGTGCCAGGGAAAAAAGCATGTGTGCGACTCCAGAGCAAATAGTATATTCCTTTTTACTCACCCCATGCAATGTGATGGCAACAACCATTATCCTATGTTGCTATAAGGAACACAACATTGCTCTGTGACTAAAAAGCTGCCTACAACACTATAATGGCAAAGACACCTCTAAGGTGCTTGCATATCCAGGCTCAAATTCTTTCTCTCCACCCTAGTTCAGAATACATGCACATGCTGACCCAGTACCACCTTACAAAGGACCGCTACTTCCAGTAATTTGCAGCACAATCAAAAGCTTGTTTACTCAGATGTCAATCCCATCCCTAGGATATCTGCTTTACTGTGGCAATTTTGATAGCTGTCCACATTTTGCTGCACCTTAAGGTGTGTTCCCATTTGTTGCTTCAGACTGCAGCTTTCATTTACCTTGTGGCATAGCCATACCCTACTTTTTATTTTGCACATTGCCATACTAGCAATGGGACGGTGTCTTCCAGCACACCCAAGGGAAGCAGTCTAGCTTAGGAGGTACAGAAAAGGCTGTGTGGCACACATGGCTCTGTCCTGCAACAGAGAGGGGTGGGTGGCAGTTCGAATCCACATGACAGGGTGAGCTCCCATTGCTCTGTCCCAGCTTCTGCCAACCTAGCAGTTTGAAAGCACACTAGTGCGAGTAGATAAATAGGTACCACAGGAAGGTAAATGACATTTCCATGCGCTCTTGCTTCTGTTATGCTGCGCCAGAAGCAGTTTAGTCCTGCTGGCCACATGACCCGGAACGCCAGCTCCCTCAGCCTGAAGCGAGATGAGCGCCACATCCCATAGATGCCTTTGACTGGACTTAACCATCCAGTGGTCCTTTACCTCTGCTTGAGACAGTCACCTTACTCTGGTCAATGGTTGGGCCAGCCCTGTTACTACTGTCCTGCTTTGCTCCAACAAACCCATACAAGGAAGTAGAAGCTGCTTAATTTACCTGCTGCCACATGGAGACTGCCCTGCAGCAAGCTCTATGTTTCCTATACGCCACTGCTGCAAAGTTCGTCACATTATCTATATGTACATTTAGCTATTAATACCTATACAAATTTTGTGTATATCTGGTGATGGATTGCCTCTCTCTTTCGGCAATGCTTAGGTGGCTATGGCGGGAAATGTATTAAAGTTGCCTTTATGAAATCCATAAACCCTTCCCTGACTCCCTCCCCTTCTTTTTTTAAACAACTCATGGCTCCCCTGTGGCTTTTTAAAAAACTGTAGCGGGTGGGTATCGCAAGATGTTTTCTATCATTTGAGCGCTGGATTGAAGGAAGGGGGGGGAGAGCGCGCGCGCTAGTGAGTTTCTGCGCGGTGAGGCGCCTGAGGACTTGGCGGGAGGGAACCGGCGGGCGAGGCCGGCACCGCGCGCTTTTCGCCGGGAAGGCCAAGCGCGTGCGCGGTGGCGCCGGCCAGACCCCTCGGCGTGCTCGAGGCGGCGTGTGTGAGAAGGGGGAGCGCAAAGTGCGTGAGCGAGGGAGACGGGGAGCGCGCTCGCGCCGTCTCTTTAAGCCGCTCACTCGGGAGCCTGGGCGCGTGTTGAGCGCGGCGCCTCGCCTGGCGCGCCGCTCCGCTCTCCCTTCACTCGCATAGGGGAGCTTCCTCAGGCAGCTCCGGCTCCTTGCTCCGGCAGAGACCCTTCGCGGGGCGCGGCTCTCTAGCCTCTCTCCCTGCCCCCTCCCTCGCTTCAACAGGCGTCATGGACCACGGCCCCAAAGAAGGGGACTCGGCCGGGGCAGCTGCCGGCGACGCCGCTCGAGGGGCTGCCGCCGCCGCTGCCTCCTCCTCGGGCGGCGTGGTGGTGCAAGTGCGGGAGAAGAAAGGACCCCTTCGCGCCGCCATCCCTTACATGCCCTTCCCGGTGGCCGTCATCTGCTTGTTCCTCAACACCTTCGTGCCAGGGCTAGGTAAGCAGCCCCTGCGCGGGGCGCCTCAGCCTCAGCCTGGGGGGGGGGGGAGGTGCGCTCTGGGCGGGAAATGGGACGCGCCCAAGGCGTGGGAGGGTTCCTGCGGCTCGGGGGAGATCCCTCTCCGGGCGAGCGCCATGTGCCAAGGGGCTGCCCTTGAAGGGCGTCGGGGTGGTGGCTGCTTGCCTCACAGCGCCTCGGGAGAGCGGAGCCTGGGAGTAGGCACCCGCCTTCGCGCCCTCGCCGCTACTTTTATTGACGAGCAGCGGCCAATTAATTCCCTGCAACCTGCTGCTCTCGGTTACTTGGGAGATGTGAAAGTGGGTCGCGGGTGTGAGATCGCAAACAAGTTGTTCGAGCGGCGGGCAGAGGGAGACGCAAGTAAGCTGGCGGGGAGAAAAGTACTTAATATGGGCAAATGAACCCACATAGGGATAGGTTAGCCTCCTTGGACAACGTTGCCTTTTCGCAGCTTGGGATCGGGGACAGGGTGGGCTTCTTTGCCCCTTCTTCAGCCTAAGATGAACCCTGCTGGATCGAACCCAAAGTCCAAGCCTAGCATCCTGTTTTCCCAAAGTGACCCAGCGGATGCCTTCTGGAAGCCCACGATCTCATTTTGTACAATCTCATTTTGTTGCTCTTTGCCACCTTTTACACGCACGCACACTCACTCGCGCGCGCATTACTCGGAGGTACATTGTCTCTGGACACGGAAGCTTTCCTATAGCCATCCTGACTACTAGCCATGGATAGCGCTTGCCCTCCATATTAGGAATAGGTCTTAAAATTCTGTCCAAGGCATCGAAACTGGTGGCCGTCGCTGCAACTTGTGGCGCTGAATTCCACAAGTTAACGACGCGAGCGTGTGTGAAGAAGTGCTTTCTTTTGTCTAGCCTGAAGCTGCCGCCGATCGGTTTCTTCTTATGCCTGCAGCCATGGTAATGATCATCAATACAGTATTGGTGTTTTGAGTGTGAAGCTCAGGGCTGTAGTCTGCATTCCAGGACGTAATCCTGAAACCGCAAGGATAACATTACTGATTCTGCAACCCCCATGTCTGCCAATCTTGTTGGGACATTTACAGACAAAGGGAGGCGGAAGCAACTTTGGGCTAGCATATCCCCTACCTGCAGGACAAACTTCTCACTGTCGGCTTCCCGGCTTGTTTGTTCGCTGAATTCTCATGCAGGAAGCGGCCGCTCTTCCAATGATAGCCTGCAAGGTTTTATGTATGCAGGGAGGAAGAGGTAGAACTTTTTCAAGGGGTGAAACATACCGGTATTCCTCTTGAGTGGGAAAAGGAGCCCTATAGCTTCTTTGATCAGCTCAGAACAGAAAACGGAGGGCTGAGGGAAGAGCAAAACTGAAGAATCTTCAGACTGTCTCATGGGTGAGGCTATTGAAAGGAGCTACTAGCTTTTATAGCTGCACAGGAGCAAATATTCAGTGAAAACTAGCTTTCCTGATATGGAGCTGCAGAAAGGGGATTTCTATCCATGCAGTAAACTGCATTTCTACCTGTGGTTGGAACAAAAGTGAGCATCTGACAACAGGATGAACTGTTTTCTTCCCCCAAACACCTGTAGGCATGCAGTTTCATACAGGTGAAACTCGGAAAATTAGAATATCGTGAAAAAGTTCATTTATTTCAGTAATTCAACTTAAAAGGTGAAACTAATATATGAGATAGACATGCAAAGTGAGATATGTCAAGCCTTTATTTGTAATGATTGTGATGATCATGGCGTAAATGAACTTTTCCACGATATTCTAATTTTCTGAGTTTCACCTGTATTTTCTCTCAGCTGGGATGCCTTGACTTGTAAACCCACTTGTATATACTTTTGGGGAGAATATGTGGTGGGGAATTAAACAGTACACTGAAAAGGATGCTGCGTAGTGGGGCAGGGTCATGGTGGCTCAGCGGCAGAGCACATGCTTGGCATGTAGAAGATTCTAGGTTCAAGCCCCAGCATCTCCAGGTAGAGCAGGGGAGACCCTGGTCAGAAACCCCGGAGAGCTGCTTCCAGTCAGTGTAGACAATGCTGATCTAGATTGACTCCGAATAAGTGAGAAATAAATTATAGTGATAGTCAAAAAGATGACTGAATGCATAAATGATAAATAACCCCTTCTAAACTGAGAGCTGGCAGAGCCCCTTCTGATTGCGAGGTGACCAGCTATCATTCAGTTGTAGAGTGTTGAGCGAAACGAGGTGTTAACAGAAGTTGGCGTTGTTAAAATTGCATTATATATATTTTGTGTGTGTGTGGTGTGTTGCCACCTTGTAAATTGCTTTGTAGCCAGAGGATGTTGCTGCAGAATAGGCTCTGTGGGTTCTCTTGAGCTGTGGGTGGATTTTGGAGGACTCTGGACCTACCGAGATATCAAATACATTCTCCTGGCTAACTTTACTGGTCTCTGAATGGTGAACTGAGAGAAAAAAAGAAACTCTCACTTATCCAGTTTGTATTCTACAGAAGCAATACATGTAGCGGTAATTGGTTCTCCACAGCACACTATCAGCAATAATATTAGCAGCCCTGTATCGGGAAGCTTTTAATGTGTGATGTTGTGTAGTGTTTTCTATATTCTGTTGGATGTCATCCGGAGTGGCTGGGGCAACACAGACAGATGGGTGGGGTACAAATTATTATTATTATTATTATTATTATTATTATTATTATTATTATTATTTATTATTATTTGCTGGTAGTAACAGTATTAAAGGATTTCTACCATTATGTCTTTAGCTTGGGATGCACCTATCAATGCAAGTGGCTAAGACCCTATATGGGTCTTAGTTTGTTTCTCTTTAATCCATTGTGCATTAGCACCCATTATCCTTTTATCCTACACCATCCCCTTTATTCTCACAATGACCCTGTGATGTAGACTAAGCTTGAGACAAATTCCATTATCAAGAACTGGAGATGCGCCCTAGAGAGCCAGTGTGGTGTAGTGGTTAAGAGTGGTAGACTCGTAATCTGGTGAACCAGGTTCACGTCTCCGCTCCTCCACATGCAGTTCTGGGTGACCTTGGGCCAGTCACACTTCTCTGAAGTCTCTCAGCCCCACTCACCTCACAGAGCGTTTGTTGTGGGGGAGGAAGGGAAAGGAGAATGTTAGCCACTTTGAGACTCCTTCCGGTAGTGATAAAGCGGGATATCAAATCCAAACTCTTCTTCTATTTATGTGTTTGTCCTACTTGAAGGGTCAAAACAGTTTCATTTTTCTATCACAGTCTAAAATCTGTTTCTGTATGCTCCCCCCCTGTATGTAAGATTAATTTTCAGGGATATTTAAAGGTTTATATTCTTGTGAGGGGGCATGCAGCCCCATCCTGTGCATGGTGCTTTAGAAGTAATCACCATTGTGTTCATTGAAAACTCACTCCTAAGAAACTGGGCATAAGATTGCCACCTTAAAGTAGTGTTAGATTCTCAGATATATAAGCTAGGCACCAAATGGTTCCGGAAAGCAAAGTTACAGTCGCCAAAACGAAATGTCTAGTTGCCGTTTGGGGGTAAGACAGCTCTAAAATCTTATTTTTTAAATGATGGACTGACTGTGACTGATTATCGATTAAACAGCTGGCTAGTTCAGATGACTACGTGATCCAAGGACAGTCCATATATATACTGTGAACAGGGGAGTGGGTTGGGGTAACCGAAGACAAGCTGTAACAATTAACTATAACATTGTTCACTGCTCTTACTCAGGCTGCACAGAAAAAGCATTTAGGTTCCTGAAATTCATTCCAATTGTGCAGCTAAAATATAACTGATAGAATTCTCCAGGATGTGGTATTAGCGTGTGAAAACTGCCAAGATCCAATGATCCCCAGGCATGCACCTCCAGATGGTGGAGATATCAGGCACTATCCTGACACCCAGGCATCTTCACTTGGTCGCAAGTGGTTGATAGCCAGGTACAAAATGCACCTGACACCTGGCTGATTTCAAACACTGCCTTAAAGCCTTACCTTCTTCAACATGACTCACCTTTTGTTTGATCTGGTGTTTTTCTTAATTCTGTTACAAAATGAAATGCTGTTGCTATTTTGTATGTTTACAAAGGTGTCCTTAAAACGCGCACACACACACACACACACACACACACACACTGCACCATACAGACTGAATCAGCAATACTTGTTTGCTTTTCTGTCATTTTTCACCTCTGAGCACAGTCACAGGGAAGGAAGCAACAGAATGTCACTTTAGTTGCATCAAAATTTTCCGCCTCTTGGAGTAAAAGCACATTTATGCTCCATATGCTGAAACAGGAATTAATAGCTTGTACTTTACTCAATGTCTTTCACTTGTTTTTAAAAGTAATGATGGAAATGCCACAATGTGAATATTTAAAGTGTCTGGGAAATGAAGCCAAAGCTCTTGTCATATCTAGCTACCTCTCTTGTGAATTTGTGCCAATACAAGAACCCAATTGTGGAAGCTGTAGTCATTTAAAACAACCTTTGTGTTCTAGCAGTATGTTTTTCTACTATTTTAGCTGCTTTTATCATATATTTGTAAATCACCTCCAGATGCATGTTAGAGGTGATTCAATAATAATAATGTTGTTGTTGTTTAGTCGTGTCCGACTCTTCGTGACCCCATGGACCAGAACACGCCAGGCACTCCTGTCTTCCACTGCCTCCCACAGTTTGGTTAGACTCATGCTGGTAGCTTCGAGAACACTGTCCAACCATCTTGTCCTCTGTTGATGAAAATAATAATAATAATAATAATAATAATAATAATAATAATAAATAATAGAACAGTAATAATAATTTAGAAAGTATATAGGAATTCTCACATTTTCTTTTCAGTGTACTCTAGCGTCAAACCTGTACTAGAGGTCTGGCTAAAATAGAATCATAGAACTGTAAAGTTGGTAGGGTTCTCAACGGTCATCTAGTCTAACCCCCTACAATACAGGAATTGTTTGCCCAATGTGGGGCTTGAACCCACAACCCTGACATTAAGAGTCTCATGCTGCACCAACTGAGCTATCCCGAGGAGTGGATTGTTCGTTTCAGTTTTTCATTTGTGCTATCTCTGCTAAGCCACTGAAGCCAACCTTTTACAAAATGGTAATCTGTTAAAGTATGGTGCGTTTTTAAAAATATGCAATAAACTGAACCCACTGTGTTCTCTGCATCTTGAAACAAGAAATCTATGAGAATCTGATCGCACATACTTTGGATATTAAAATTGAGGTGACAAGTCATTTCTGAGAAAGTTAGCTATTGCACATTCGCAAAGAATGGCTGATAGAGGAAGTGACTTTTCTTCTTGTCCTTCTTGTATAATGGACAAAATAGGGACATGTGACTCTCCAATCTAAGAGGAAATCTCCTCTGCAATGCAGGAGGGAGGGAGGAGGCAGATGAAGAAATCATCAGGTGTTTGTTTGAAGTGTGCGGCTTCTAATGTATTCAGCTCCATTTTATTAATGTTGTGAGCTGCTTTGAGGATTTCAGATGAAAAGTGAAAGTAGAATCTAATGAATAAACCCACTTCACCCCCAAGGGCAGAAGTACACATAGTCTACATAGCTCCCAATTGGGAGGTGGTGATCTACAGACTTGCTGCCCAGGGCTAAGAATGTTAAGATGCTATTTCTTTGGAACTAGGAAGGCTGTCTGAACACTTGAGTAATAATCCCTTTCAGGGGTGCCAACTTGAATAAAATGGGGGGGGAGGTAAGCCCCGCCCTGCACAATCGATCACATGATGTGGCACATGCACACCATTTGAATGGCAATGCTCATCAACTTTGAGGGCCCCGGCCCCCTAAAATATTTTATTGCGGGGGCAGAAGGGACCTTGGCCCCTGGGAGTTGGCTCCTATCCCTTTTAAAGAGGTGTGTATCCCAGTCTTAATATACCTTCAGGGTGTAATCTTTTATATGCTTACTTGGTGGAGAGGGTTGTGGTGGGGGAGCTGCATGTATTCTTGGATGACACGGATTAGTTAGATCAGTTCTTCGCAAAGAGTGGAATGTTGACATGTGTTTTAATCTGGTTTTTAGATTACTGCTGATTTTAATTTTTTTAAAAAAAACATTGTAAATAGTTGATGTTTTTATTACACCCATGCAGTGAATAAATCTTGTGAAATAAAGAGATAAATACACACTCACATCATAATTTGTTCTGGCAATGATTTTAACACCAAAGCTCTTGTCTTTATGAAAGTAAAAGCAGCCACCCATGAATTTACATAAAATTATGTATGTACATATAATATGACTTGAGTGTCTTGTGATGAAAGATGCTCAGCAGTGTGTAGTTATGACAGAATGTAACGTTAATTAAAATTATTTCAATAAAAAATGTCAACTCCAGGGATGAGAGCTTTATTTTATTCTACCTCTAATGGCATAGTGGTGTGAATTTAAATGACTCAGTGGTGTGACCTTCTCCTCAGTTAGTTTAATTACTTATGTTTTAAACAGAGCCCTTCTTAAAGTTTTTTCTGGCCGCTGGCTAAATTTGAAATCTCTTCCATTATGTTGAACACATCATTCTACATTTGGGGCGGGGGAAAGAATCCTGACCTAGGAGAAAATGTAGGACACGCAACATACCCTATATATGTTCTTACTATGCTATATACTATGTAGAATTGTGCTAGTTATACAATTGGCATATTTTATCATCACTGCACATTGAGCTGACATTTTTACTGTCCACCATGGATTGAAGGTCTCTTGCCTGATTGAGGTTGCAATCTTACACCTACCTACTTTGAAATAAAGCCCAGAACTCAGAGGAACTTACTTCTGAGTAGTCATGTAGGGATTGCACTGTAAGCCACTGCCAGCCCTGGACCCCATCCATTCATATGTGAAATGAGTTTTAGTTTGTACCCAGCTAGGAACTGAGAAGAAGACTTGACTGTGCCCAATAGAGATGCTTTGCGCCAGTCATTGTGGGAAGCAGATTTGGCACCCTAGTATGCTTCTGAGCCAATACATTACATTTTTGCCTCCTATCCCACCCTCCTGTTCCTTGAAGTATGTTCACCCATGGACACATTGCAGACAATGCCTTTCAAAAATATTGTAACTAAGCGGCAACTTACTTTGCAGCATAGAAGTTCTCTTTGGCTAGGGGTGGCAATTGGTGTACCCCTCCTCAGTTTTTAAACATGGAACTGAATTAGGCCATCGTCATGAGGTAACAAGCCCTCCTCCCCTGTGGTGTTACAATCACCTTCAGCAGGAAAAGCTTTGATCCATTTGACTCTAATCAAGTATGTAAGGGTTTAACTTCACTTATTGACCTACATGTATAAAACATGTTGTCTTCAGTGAAGAATACCCTGTTCAGCCATGAGTCTTTCTAGGTAGGCATGAGGGAGTCATAATAACTCAGGCTAATCTTCCTTGGGCAATGTTATGAGAATAAAATTACAACAACAATAACAATTTTATTATTTATACCCTGCCCATCTGGCTGGGTTTCCCCAGCCACTCTGAGTGGCTCCCAACAGAATACTAAAAACTTCAAACATTAAAAACTTCCCTAAACTAGACTGCTTTCAGGTGTCTTCTAAAAGTCAGATAGTTGTTTATTTCCTTGACATCTGATGGGAGGGCGTTCCACAGGGTGGGCACCACTACCAAGAAGGCCCTCTGCCTGGTTCCCTGTAACTTTGCTTCTTGCAGTGAGGGAACTGCCAGAAGGCCCTCAGCGCTAGACCTCAGTGTCCAAATATTGCACCCTTTACTGTAGATAGGCAAGAACCAAACTTTGAGTTTCAGATAACCAAGTTCCTGCTTTATGATGCTGTAAAACCTATGGTATTTACTTGCTTGTTACTTTCCAGGCTGAGTTTGTATAATGACTTTTTAAAAGATCAGTTCCATGCCATGTTTTTGCATAACCTGAGTATTGTAGTTGTTTCGCTGCACATTGTGCAGAGATTGTAACTATAACAACTTTAAATATCTGGAAATAAAATATTAAATTGTGAATTTTAATGAATGGAATGCTGTTGATGTGGATTAGAGAATGAACACACGTGGGAAAAGACACTGCTGGGTATCTGTTAATCTAATTCATCCTTTAATTTAATTGAGCCAGATGCATTACAAAGATTAAAGTGAAGGTGAAAGAGGATGAATAGTAGGGAAAGAGAGGATTGTTTTATTAAAGTTTGGTTTTGAAAAATGTTCACACAACTGTCATGGCCCAGTGGTGCTCATATACTCTAAACTAAGAAATGGGGTTCACTTCAAACACAGCTAGCCTGGAAGCTGAGTAGGCTTGTGAAGGAGGAATGGAGAATTCTGTCCTTCTGCTAGCCTTCTTGCTTGTCTTCGTGGACTTCCTGGTTGCCTGAGGCTACCAGACAAGCTGTTAAAAATAAAACTACTATAGCAATCTAGGAATCTAGTTACTAGATTCTAATACCAGGGATGTTCTGCAATGAGAGCCACATTTGGAGTACTGTACATTATGAGCATGGTGTCTGTTCTGTTTTGCAAATCTGTTTGTATAAATTTGCTGGCTATTTTCATAAGTATGGCAGATTGCAACTACAAGTCCTCGATATGTTGCAATTATTACTAGAACTAGGAACAGTATCTTGACAAGTTCTTGAGGATGGTAAAAGTCAGCATACATTTGTAACAGTCACAAACTCTTAGCTGCAGGATTATAAAGCCACCGGCTAACTTTAGGCTGAGCCAGTCTTCCAGTTTGAATCATCTCATGAATCTAAGTATATTTTAAAAACAAAGAATTATAAGAACATTCTAGCCAAACCTATGTATGTTGACTCAAAAATAATATGTATTCGGAAGGGCTTATTGCAACATAAGCATGGATAGGATTATTGGACCGTCTCCAAGAACTGGACTGGGTTTGTTAACTGTTTTCAATAACAAAAAGGGCTGCTAAGCAGAAAAGTGTATCCCACTGCAGATTTATAGGACTGTTGAAAGACACAAAAACTTGGGTTTTAATGGAAATTCCCACATAAAATTTCAGGACTAATCAATGTGAATCACTATTCTAGACTAGGCTGAAAGGTAGAATAGTTGTAGTTTTGCAAACTATTTTACATAATGGTGTGAAGATATTTTGTAAACAAAATAGGTCTAATGCAACGTGTTTTCTAAAATTTACTAACAGTTTAAAATGATCTCAGCCAGAGATTTGATAAACTGTCAATCAAACCCAGATTTGTGTTTTTCTGCATGCAGGGGGGCAGGCAAGTGTTTAAGTGTATTCATAAAAGAATGGATTTCGGATTTCATAAATGGGTCTTGTTAATTTGCTATTTTTAAAAATACTTGTGAGACTTTTCCTGTTGCCATGACAATTTCCTCTCCATAAACATGATTCTGTGTATCTCTTTGTGCACCTATCTTGCATTCCTTGATGAGAATACAGGCACCCTACTGAATCAGACCAAAGGCTCACCTGGACCAGCATCTTCTTCTCACAGTGGCAACCAGATGCCTATAGGAAGCCCACAAACGGGACCTGAGTGCAACAGCACTCTCTTTATCATGCTCCCCAGCAACTGGTTTTCAGAGGCATACCATCTGCAGTACTGGAGGTAGTAGGCTGACATCATAACTAGTGGCCATTTGATAGGCTTATTCATGAATTTGTCCATTCCCCCTTTAAAGCCATTCAAAAAGGTAGCCTTCACTATATCTTCTTGGAATGAGTTCCATAGTTCATGTATGCACCATTTGAAGAGATCATTTCCTTTTGTCTGTCCTGAATCTTCCACTGGATGTTTCCAAGTCCTAGTATTTCTTCATAAAGTTAGGCATTCAATTTACCTCCACCACCATCCCACACAAAAAAAACAAAAAACAGGTCTGGGGGAACTTTTTGGTCCAGTGGACCAGATCTTTATGTCCCCATCCTGTGGGCCAACTTTGACAGCATGTGTCAGCGAGTTCCTAGTGGGGAATTTGTTCCGGCATCCAAACGAAGCAGGATTTAACTCCTCTCTCATCAGTTCCAGCTGCAGGAACCTGCTGTGTCTCCATTTCTCCCACAGCTGACATCACATGTTATGTCAAGGGTGGGGCAGGTATGTGGGGTTTGGGGGAAAGCCCTTATGGGCTAAATTTGGCACACGGGGCCACAGGTTCCCCACCTGTTCTAAACAAAAAAGGCCCAGATGTTACAACCATTCCTCATAGGGGAGTTGCTCTAGCTCCTTGGAGAGCAGCAATCATAGCTGTGCCCAGTTTTCCATGTGTGGTTGCACCATAGATTTGTATGATGGCCTTGTGGCATAAGCAGTTTTATTTTCATTCTCTTTCCTAATGGTCACTCACATGAAATCCACCATTTTCACAGTATTTTTGTCAAGCTACCAATTATGACTTCAGGACCTGCCATCTGTCCAGTCACTGCCAGTTGAGTATATGTGAAATTAGGATTTTTTTTTGCCCCAGTATGTGTCACTTGGTGTATATTAAACTGCTCTTGCTATTTAGCTGCCCATTTACCCTTGCAATTCTGTTTTTATTCTTGCCACAAGTCAATAAAATTGGCTGCCTCATTTCTCTCCTATACCTTTCAAGTGATATATAGGAAAGAAGCATTACATAGTTCAGTGGGTGTGGAGCATGAGTCCATTAATCTTTCAGAGATATGCTTGGCAGTAGCTCTTTGCATTTGGATTGTAATATTGTTGAGTGTGAGTGGTTAATGTATGAGTGGTTGATAGAGACAATGTTTGAGGTAGCGAATGTTTGTAGTGGCTGTGTGAAGTAGATTGTGATGAGTTTGGGATTGTATCTCCCTCTCAGCCTCTAGGTTCTCACCCAGTAACTCCAAACAAACTCTCAGCTCATCCACAAAAGTCTCACAGCAAGGAGAGTTCCCAGAAATGGCAGACATCACCCTAGTCTCCCTAGACATCAGCCTAGACTTTCTTTTTGTGGACAGGCCCAAGGTGGATGGCATTTCCTCAGGCTGTGTCCTATTCAGCTGCACTCTCCACACCCAGAGTCTGGAGGGCTGCATGAAATTAGGCTGCTGTGGGTTCCCTGCCGCTGTTCAAATTGTTCACTATTCTAGATGTTCTGATGAGAACATTTCAGGCGAAGTATTCAGAAATGGCCTATAATAAGCAATGATGTGAACAAAGTTGCATATGAGTAATATTAATATCTCAAAACTGTTTCATAAGGATACCCCAGGCAACAATCCATCAAATTCCATCATTGCTACCACCTCCTCATATACTTAATACCTGTCTTGGATTTGATTTACTGTGTCACTCATGTAAGCATTGAGGCAGCTAGAAAAGTCCACCCTTCTATTTTCATAGCAGAACAGTTTAAGTGTATAGACTCAGGGCAAGGGAACCACAGGTCTGGGGGGGGGGGACTGCCTCTCTGTCAGGTCCCTCTCCACAGGCCTCAACTCTCACCAGTTCTGCCCTGCACCCTGCTCAAGTACTTTTACTGATTTGGAATGTGATAATGGAGATATGTGTATCTGTAGAAACCCCATGGCTGGAATGCAGCCTGGGCAAAGAGTTGCATTTGTTTTGTATGCCTATCCAAACCCATTTTTGCCCCTGTCCCTGACCCCCACTAGCATGCCCCCCCCCAGCATGTAGTTCATGAGGGAATGTTGCCCTTGGTTTCCCTACTGCTGCTGTAAAGAGAAAGCTAAGCCTTGTTAAATGTGACAAGGTGCAGTGCTCAAAAACCAGAGACACTCCCGTCTCCATGAATTAGCAGAGGACTGAAAGCTTAGCCGACGCATGGAGAGCTTTTACCATGCAAAGACCACACAGAAACAAAAGGCTTTCTTCAGCACAGTTTACTGAGCTTTAAAACGTACAGTTCATGCTGAAATACAGCAAGGTCCAAAACGTGGCTCTTTAAAGCCCCTTGCCCACACACAACTACATTTGAAATAATAGCCCTTTTAAATATGGTGGGACATCTTTACCAAGGGGGTCAACTTGAATAAAATATTGGAGGAACCCAGGTAAGCCCTGCCCCACATAATTGATCACAAAACGGGGCACACACACCATTTGAATGGCTATGCCCATGAACTGGGGGGGGGAGGGCTCACCCCCTCAAATATTTTATTGGGGGGCAAAGGGACCTTGGACCCTAGGAGGTGGTTCCTATGATTCTTAGCATATTCTGTTTACCATGGTGATCTCCCCCTCAGGTCCCTCTCTGGAGTGTAAGTACTAAACAAGGGATGGGAGAAATTTCCTTGCAGACAGACACCGTCCTTTTTTCATTTGTAAGTTTTTAACAGCTGTCTTATCTTAATAACAGTGAAAGCCAGAAACTTGTGGTTAGCATAAACCAGACTTCCTTGTGTATGCATTTGTAAAGAAAACAAAACTGTACCAAGATTGGAGGAATGGAATCTAAAATATTGCAAAAATGGAAAACGGCTGAGCAAACTCCATCTGGAGCTGAGGCAAATTTACCACTTCATGAATTGATGATGACCATAAAAGGGGGACGGGAAAACCCTATTCTAGAGAGCCATCTGTTCTGGACATGAATATGACCCCAACACAGGAGGAAATAGTACTTGGGTCTTGAGAAATATGGAATGGAATGAAAGACAGGGGGAAAGCTCTGATACAATAGTTTGTTAAGCGGTCAGTCCCCCAGAGCCACCGTTTGCTAAATGATGAAGATGCCTCTCTTAAGACAAACATAATGTGAAACTGTAGTTTCTCACAATAGAATAGTTTAGTGATAGAGCACATACTCAAGTCCCAGTTTCAGTCCCTGAATCTCCCAAGTTATAAGAATCATGTAACTGGTGATGGAGAAAGTGTATTTCCGGCAGAAATCCTGGAGAGCCCCTGCCAATCAGGCAGTGGCGTAGCGTGGGTTGTCAGCACCCGGGGCAAGGGAAGTAATTTGCGCACCCTAACCCTAACCCCCAGATGTTGCGCCCGGTGCGGCCGGCCCCCTTGCACCCCCCACGCTACGCCACTACAATCAGGACAGACATAATGGGAGTGAGGTGGTCGGTTTTGCTAACACCTTTGTACCAGTTGCAATAGTTTCCTGTGGTTTTCTGAGCACAATTTAAAATGCTCAATTTCAGCCTTTAGCACCTTAAACAGTTTGGGCTCAAGCTATTTGTTGAATCACTTGCACATGTACCAGGTTTCTTGCACATAGAGGCCTAAAATGGAGGCCCTTCTTGTGTATCTGTGAGGTTGGTAGCCACAAGGAAGCAGAATTTCTTTGCCTCACATCTTTGGCACTCCCTGCCAGTGCATCTACCATAGGCTGCTATGCTTCAAGGATTTTGGACTAGCTGGCTGAACTATGGTCACTATTGCTGTGGGGGAGTGTTGGTTGACTGTATTGGCTTTTACTTTGAGAGGTTTTGATGCTTTTCATATTTTCATGGTTGTGAGCCACCTTGGGTTTGCATTGTCCCGAAAGGCAGCCTAGAAATATTTTAAAATAAATTAAACAGAATTAAAATAATGTACTGCAAAATTTACTCTAATTCTTCACCTAACAAGAAGAGCTTAATTTTTATTATTTTAGGTACCTTGCATTGAACTGTTCTGTAGAATAATTTGTGTAAAGGAGGTTGGGTGGGGGAATAGAATCCTAGCAACATTAGGCTTCTACCAGTGATTGACAGGAGGTTTGCTAGGTAGTGGGTAGAAACTGCCAGTTGCAAGTCGTGAGTTACAAAGAAGGTGGATTAGTAGGCTTCTACTATTGATAATTAATCTATATAGTAGCAGATGACGGTCCCAAGTAAGTGCAGATACCTGCAGTGCTTAAAATTAAAATAGTTGGGGGCTGCAATTCTAGACACATTTATCAGGGAGTAAGCCCCACTGAGCATGCTGAAATTTACTCTGAGTAAATTTTGTGCTATGGGGATTGGTAATGGAGAGACAAATGAGGTAGATATTCTGCATAGAACGCAGTGTCCTGAGAAGCTTAGGTATTGGAATCCTTAGGGCTGCAAATTGGCAATAAGTAATATGAAATCCAAATATGGAATAGATGGGAGGTTGGGTCTTTAGTGTTAAGACCAATTTATGTTTTATTGATTGTTAAGAAAATTATGTGTCTATGGTTATTCCTGTGTGTAATTTGGTATTTGTGTTTTTTCTTTCTTTCTTTTCTTGCTGTATCAGTAATTAAAAAAAAAAGACAGAAATAAAGACAGGGCTGCAAATAAAGGCTTGGAAAATGGTGGTATCTAGTTAGAAACTCAAAATCTAGATAAGTCATTTATTTGCTGGCTACATCTACTCCTAACTTCCATGCTTACTAGAAACTGCCATTTTGTGGAAGCTGTTTCTGATAAACACCCGCATCTAATTTTGTTCCTTTAGGGCAAACCCGAGGCATTACTTTTCGTACTCAAGAAACGAAACCAAGATTCTTCTACGCCTGTATTTGTATTGTGAAAATCATATAGCACATGTTAGGTATTTCTAATACATATAAATAAATGGGTTGGGGGGGGAGTTAGCATGAGATGCTAGGCTGATTAGTGTGAGTGGTCATTATTCGGGGCTGAGTTCTCTCCTCAAGGTCCCCAGAACTTAAAAATTTATGCAGCGAAAAAGTGGGGTCCATCTTGTTTTCAGGTCATGAGCATATAAATGCATGCAGATAAACTTGTATGTCACCATGCAGTACACAACATGCCATTTCATACTCTCTAGCTGCTGGGACATAATCTTGCCTTTTAAATTGGTGGCAGACAGGCTTTTGCAGAATAAATGAATAAAGTAGGCAGGGTAGAGCCTTCAGCCGTGTATAATAATGAGTCTTGGGAAGCTATATTTACAAAAACGGAGTTTCAAACTTGTACCTATTTTTATCTAAGAAATGCAGGAGAGTAGTGGCCAGGATGTTAGAGTTCAGTGCTATGCCTTAGGCCTTTGCCCATCTCTTGTATAGCAAAAGCAAAATAAATTCTGCAAAATAAGCAATTACTTTCTCAGTTTCTTGCCTCGGGTTTTTTGTTTTAATGCAGAAGGTACCTACTCCAGAGTTTTGACTCCGTGGGTAGCAGCTACACCAACTACTTTTGCTTTCTGCTTGCTCAGGTAGAATGGAGCATAGACACCAGAGCCAAGAGATGCAAAGCACACATGCTTTGCTCGAAACCCCCAAAGGCTTAATCTGCAGACTATTGCAGACCTTATCAAGGTGCGTAGAATGGCAGTGTGCCCAAGCTCCAGTTTGTTCATGAGATCTGTTCACCAGAGGTAAGATGGCAGAAGTGGGTCTCCTAAGGCGGGCAGTGCTGACCGCAGTCGCTCTTTTAAAATGGTTCTGGTTTAAGGAGTTGCCTACTCTGCTTACCAGAGGCCTCATGTTCTTCTTGCCTTTCCCCACCACACTTCTGAAATACTGGGAAGGGCCTAGGATGGGCAACCATTAGGAGCAATGTGCTACATTCCACACTGGCTGTCCATGCTCTCCTGCACTGTCTCCTTTCAAGGCTCTGACAGAGCCCATTGACAGTGTTATGAACTGAAGTTATCACCCTGGGCCAGCAGGGGGATACTGTAGATGGTTTTCACTCAGGTCCACATATACAAATAAGGGATTGAAAGTGATGTTCAGTGATTGGATAGTTACAGAAAGTTGTTACAGTTGCGTGGTACTGGAGCTCTATATAAGCAGGCTGGCTGAACGCTTAAGTTCTGTTCTGTTCTGGCCTGTGAATAAACAAGAGCTGTTTGAAGAATAGCTGTGTCATCTGATATGTTCACCTACAACTTAACAGACAGCACTGATAATGTGTCCATATTTGTAATGGCTTTAAATGAAAAAAGCCTGTTTGGGGCTTTAATTGACAGCAACCCATAAGCAAGTAGGGAAAGGGGAGCCTTACTTGACTCCTTCCATCCCTGCCCGGCTTGTTTATGAGCGTGGCCCCAGTTGCTAGGCTGTCAGGTCAAAAGCCCTGGTAGATTTATTTTTTATTTATTGTCTTTGAATCCCAGCTTTCCTCCAGGGAGCTCAAAAGTGTGCACAAGCTTTCTCTTTCTCCCCATTTTATCTTCACAACAACCCTGCAAGGAGGGTAGGTTAGGCTGGGAGCGAGAGACTGGCCCAAGGCCACCCTGTGAGCTTCATGGCTGAGTGGAGATTTGAATCCTGGTCTACCAGGTCTTAGTCCAACACTCCAACCCCACTGGCTCTCTAGATCTGCTTCCTATTGTCATAACAGTTTAGCCCTGGAAGAGGATCAAAGAATATCGTGCTTTTGCAAAAAGAAAGGGGAAGATTGGGATAAAAAAAGAAGAAATAAGCTCTCAGGATAATCTTTATTATTCTCCTTAACCTGTACAAGAGTCCTACTGAATAGGCAAATGGAGCATTATGGGGTTGGGGTAATATTTCCCCCCTCCCTAATTATAATTCTGGTGGCTGTTCCTGTGCTGTGTGTGACATTGGTGTGCACAGCAACACGCAGCTAGCCCAAGTAATAGCTGGCCCTTCTCTAGAAGGCTGCAAAGTCAATGCAACCTTCAGCCTGTCTAGTGAGAATAAAAATGAAGCTTAGATAAATGTGCACACACAAAGCATTTTACTGGAGGGAAAAAAAGTAATAATTTTAAACGCAATGTTTAAAATTTGAGTTTTAAAGGCACAGTTGGGACTCGTTCCCTAGCAACGGTTCGCATCTAATCCTTGTGAATGATGCCAACGTTGTAAAAAAGCTGCCCTGAAGAATAAAGCGAAGGGAAGGAGGCTAGGAAAAAAGCTGGTAGGGTACAAGTAATTGTGAGAATCTCTCAGAGTTTGACAGGCTCTGCCAATGCAGAGAGGACAGGAGTATTACTTGTTAATAGGCAGCTGAAAGCCAGTTCACACAACCATTATGGCTACCAGCCATAAGGCTATGTTATATACCTCCATTGCCAAAGGCCATATGCCTCTAAACATCAGTTGCTGGGAAACCCATGTGAGAAGAGTGCTGCATTCAGGTTCTGCTTGTGGACTTCCCATAGGCATCTGGTTGGCCATTGTAAAAACGGGAAGCTGTGCTAGATGTGTATTTGGCCCGATCACACAGAGCTTTTCTTACGTTCTGCATTGAACTGCCCCAGTTGGCGCCTGCTTCTTATTTGTTGGCTGCAGGCCGTGCGACTCCTTCTCCATGAACAGCAGCTTCCATGCTGCTGCCCACCTCACACCGAAGTTGGCTTGCAGTGGTGCAAAGAGCCTACAGCTTCTGTTTGTGGTGTACATTTGTGCCTCAAGACTGGAACTGCCACTGGCGAATATTCTTTTTGATGCATTCATTTATCTGTGAACCAAGTGCACCACTTTGAGCTCCTTGGAGGAAAGACGGGATATAAATTGGGGGGAAATAAACGTATATAGCACTGTTCTGCCAATGTGTTCAAGGCGGTTTATAAGCTAAAATAACAGCATGCAAACTGACAGACACAATGCAAAATGGGAAGCTACCAGACAACTCACAAACAACAGAAGGCTGTGTGTTTATTTCAGTTAGTACATATATAATCACAATTACAGGGTGTAGGTATTAGGGGTTTGCGTTATGGCTTCATGGAAGGCATAAGCTTTGAGGAGGGAGTTAAAAGAAGCAAGAGGAGGCCTCACGTAATTTTTCCAAATGAAAGTGTGGAGTCATTTGAGAACAAGGAGAGCTTCAGACAGCTGAGGGGGGGTGGGGTCTGAAGAGAGAAGGCCACAAGCAGAGATAGATATTGATACAGTGGTACCTCGCAAGACGAATGCCTCGGAAGACAAAAAACTCGGAAGATGAAAGAGTTTTTCGTTTTTTGAGTTGCTTCCCTATGGGCTTGCTTCGCAAGATGAAAACGTCTTGCAAGTTTGTTTCCTTTTTCTTAAAAATGCATTCCTATGGGAATCCGTGCTTCGCAAGACGAAAAATTCGCAAGACGAAAAAACTTGCAGAATGAATTAATTTCGTCTTGCAAGGTACCACTGTACAAAAGTAGAGAACAGTGCTGTGAAGATCTTACAGCTCAGGTGTTGCACAACTATTATATTATCACCTGTGTTAATGGTTATAGTTGCATAACAGTGATTTAAGAAGGCCAGCTATCAAAGGGCAAGGGTTAGGACTGCTTTGTGAAAACCAAGTAGAGAGCTCCTCGTTTGCAGCACTGTTCACGTTTCACTGCAGCTATTGCAAGTGTACGGTGAAGGGGTGTACGAAATGTGAATTGAGTTGCAAACTCCGTGGGAGGTAGGGATGTGGGAGAAATTCAATTCAGCTCATATTTAAAGGCGAATCTCTCAAATCTGAACTTTCCAAAACAACGTGAGAGCTGAAATGCAACCATCCTTCCAAATTCACGCTTACTCGAATTTTGCGGTGCAGTTCTCCGACCGACCATTGTTCAGAAAAATGCATATATCCATGATCAAAAAAATGAACCTATTGGTGGAAAATAGCATACAAATGCATTATATTAGAGGGAAATGCTTGCAGAAATGTACACATTTGTCAAAATTGCATGCAAAAATATATTTGTGGGCTGGGAGTAGAGGATACTGACAGAAGGCCCCCCAACTTAGCTGATATAAAAGGTTTACAATCCACTTGCCTTGTAGACACTGATACGAGTTTCTAGCCAGGTTACAGTTCTTCTTTTAGGCTGCAAAGGAGGTCACAAACTACCTTCATCTGGCTCATCAGGGGAAAATACATTGCTACAGAGGTTTCTGAATTTAGATACAGAAAAGTCCAAACATTATAAATAGCTGTGTACATTGGTTGCTAATAATCCACAGCATTTGGCAAGCAAAACTTTATCTTTTTTTTTTAATTGACCGAATATGCAGAACTAGACAAATTGACTGGGAAGATTCGATACCAGAAAGACCAAAAGTTTATCGAGAACTGGGGAAAATTTACAGAATATCTGAAAAATATATGTGATACACAGACAACGCTTGTTGGTTTTGAAGAGATTCTGTGAAATAGTAAGAAATACTGCAAAAAAAGAGAGTAAGAGGAAAAGGAGTGGGGAAAGGCAATATCATGTTTAGAAATGCGTTAATAAATAGAAATTTTTCGAAAGATTGACAGAGAAACAAAAGGAAGTCAAAAATTGAAGCATGAGTGTAAAATAATTTGTTGACTGTATAAAACTTGTTTGGAAAATGAATAAAAATTATTTTTTAAAAAACTTTATCTTTTTTTCGAAGGGAATTAAGGACTTTGAAGGGTGGGGGACAAATCTTTAAAATGTTACAATATTATTTGGGTCATAATTATCATTCAAACTGCTGCTACCTGAGACCGTTGAAGCGGTAGATAATGGACACAACCTTTACTATTTAAAACTGTAGATTCTCATGTAACACTAAACCCTAGTTCAGTGCTATGTGTTCAAACTGCAACAATTTTGAGTGAAGCACTGGGTTTGTGCACTCCCATCTCATCTTCGGTCTGAGTATACCTGAAGGAGCGTCTCCACCCACAGCGTTCTGCCTGGACACTGAGGTCCAGTGCCGAGGGCCTTCTGGCGGTTCCCTCACTGTGAGAAGCCAAGTTACAGGGAACCAGGCTGAGGGCCTTCTCAGTAGTGGCACCCACCTTGTGGAACACCCTCCCACCAGATGTCAAAGAGAAAAACAACTACCAGGCTTTTAGAAGACATCTGAAGGCAGCCCTGTTTAGGGAAGCTTTCAATGTTTAATAGACTATTGTATTTTAATTCTGTTGGAAGCTGCCCAGAGTGGCTGGGGAAACCCAGCCAGATGGGCGGGGAATAAATAATAAATTATTATTATATTTTTATTATTCCTGTGTGGCCAGGAGAAGCACTTTGCTAGCATTTAAATTTATTCCTGGCTTCCTACATACAAATCAGAGATTGACCCGATTTTGTAATAAACCGCCGTTTTTAAACAAGACAACTTCAAAACATGGCTTCTAAATCTGGCTTATTTAACTCTGATAAAGCATGATCTCTGGTAACTATTTGGGATTCTTTGAAAGTGAAACCAAACACTAGCAAAGTCCTTGAGGCTGAGGCATTGTTACAGCTTGTGCCTGAAGCACTAAACCAGAGATACCCAGGTTGGTGCCCTCCAGATGTTGTGAACTACAGCTCCCGTCAGCTCCAGCTAGAATGACATGGTCAGGTATGACAGAAGTTGTGCGTTGGTTTAGTGATGTATAATTTCATGGTTCTTCCTAATTGATTGCTCTGCACACCAACTGTTCTCTGGTGTGTGCTATGAATTCAGAAGGAAAGGAATTAAGAAGTGGGTGTTGAGCTATTGGTAAGTGCCTCCTTGAGTGGACTAGCCCTTGAGTGATGTTCTTTGTCATCTGTGTCTCAGAAGCCCCACTGACATCAACTATAATTTAGTGTCTTCAGTTCCATGGTGTCAAACATCTAATATAACGAGTAGAAGTCTACTTGGTGTGTTTGTGTGTGTGTGGTTGTGGTAGTCAGATGGGAAGAAAATACCCCATTCTGTTCACAGAACAAGAAAGAAAACGCCGTTGAATTAACTTCAGCGCCATGGTTATTTGATATTTCCATTCAGCCCTAGAGTAACTGCAGAACAATTCCAGCCCCCTCACCCACCCTGGGACCTTAGAGTGAAGGGCAGGTAATAAATTAATCATCATCATCAGTGCTTTTTTCCTTTAAAAAATGTTTAGGGATACTCTCATTTTCCTACTCACATTTAAATACCGCCCCTCATTGAGGCCAAACTTAGATTCACAAATGTTTAGGGGTATGCGTACTCCTGCATAACCCCAGAAAAAGGACTAATAAGAATAATAATAAATATTCAGGTTGTAAAGTATGTAGGAAAATAGCCAGATTCACATGTTACCCTTGGTATTTGTAGCCACATCCTTTCTGATGCTGCCTTACCTTTGACATCTATGTGTGTAGATCTGAGCCAAAACAGGAGTGCATGCCACGCCTTTTTTTCAGTCTCCCTGTGAAATGTGTCCCCTTTTATGGTGACTTCACAAGTTTATTTTGGAAAGGGAGCAAAACAATTTGTGAAGAGGCAGGTGTCTAAGGGTAGAGAAGGTGGAATGTGTCCCCATTGTTGATGCAACTAAGCTGATTCTCCTTCACCTTATTTAGTTGTATTTAGTTGACTAGCTGAATCAAAATGATAAGGGGATATACATCTGAAAGTTGCTCATTTGCACTGCTTTTCTTTCAATGGGATGTGCATCCTCATTTCATTCAACTTGTCACTGGTTGATAACTATGTGTGACTAGAGTAGGCACTGAAACTGCCTCTATAATCTAGCATGGCAGGGACTCTGTGACTCACAAAGCCTGCTCCCTTTTAAGGTGGAACGGAAATATCCTAACAGAAACAGCCCAGTTTCTTGGGCTTTGGGAATGCCTTCCTTCTGCTCTTCCACCCATACTTGGACATGAGGGACTGTGGGAGGGTTATTAGTCTACATAACTTTTAGAATACATTTGAAGGCAGCCCTGTATTGGGAAGTTTTTAAAATGTTTGATATCTTACTATGTTTTAAATATGCTGCAAGCCACCCAGCCAGATGGGTGGGATATAATAATAATAATAATAATAATAATAATAATAATAATAATAATAATAATAATTTGTCCTCAGTGACATCATTGTATAGCTGCCAAGCACTATGGGCAGTCTGGCCAATTGGATTTACTTTTGGTAACTTTGATGTAAGTCTAATTGTCATATTTTAGATAACGAAGAGGTTAATGAATGAGAAGTGATATCAAATATTAAAACACATTTGCCCTGGATTATGCAAAAAAACCCCCAGGCATATACCATTCAAATGAAAGGAAGGTAAACCAGGTACATGAAAGTTGTATATCTGTATTTCAGTCTGCATCCTGCAAGATGGATTTCTATTCCAGACATTTGTTTTTACCGCTAAACAGTTGTATACTGTTAAATGTTCATACAAATGGAACATTCCTACAGCTGCAATTATTTCTTTCTTTTTAGCATGCCCAACAATGGACCCCGAAGTATATCTTAATTTTTTCATTAATCAGTTTCCATTCAGTGTTGAAATTCTTCCAGGAAGTCAAGCCAGATATATTTATGAATATGTACAGTTTGTCTGGTGCTGCTGATTAAAGGTCAGGCTTATAATGACCTCTGGCTTTAAACAAAGAAAACAACTGATAAATATCTGCCCCCTTTATTTTGCTTGAGTTTCCTTAACCCTAATAGGAAATCTTCATTTCAGGACAATCCACTAGAATGGGTTGTCCTTTTTTTGTTTGTTTATATTGGAATATGTTGCATGGATTAGTTCTAGACTGGGCTGCCTAACAAGAAAGCATATACTTTCCCCATGTGTGTGGGTGTATTTTTGTACATTAATATTTTTTTCTTAGTCTCATGTTTTACTATCTGCCTTGCCTTTCAAGTGGCCTGGGCAGGATCCTAAAGCTGTAAAGCTTCTAGTACGTTTTAGGCACGGTATTAAAAACAAAGCATATATGGGTTTTTCTAAGATAATGTTTGTGTAGGTTCCATAATTTCTGAGCTTCCAGTGTAGTGTGTCCTAAGGGGGAATGGGATACACACTGGAATAGCCAGCAGAAAAAGGGTTCTCAGTGCACAGGATAGAACTCCTACAAAGATTGCATATATAGGTTTTTTGTTTGGGGGTGGAGGGGAAGCTTTGTAGGCAATGTTATGTATTGAAGTTCTTACCCTGGCCACCAGGAGTATTGTGTATGTAGTTTTCACTCAGGTCCACGTCAGTTATTTTAGGCGGGAAACCCTGGGTTGTTCTTGCTACAATGTTGACAGCCAGCTGCCTATAAAAGCAGGCCGGCTGAGCTGTTTGCTGTTCAGTCTTCTGTTCCAGCTTACAAAATAAAGAGCTGCTTGGAGAAATCGCTGTGTCGTCTGCCATGTCTACCCACTATTCTACAGGCAAGATTGAATCTTTGAGTATCCTATAGGGTATTTCACAGTCAGTAATTAATTCAGGCAATCTTAAAGCAGATCCTTCATAGGAAGAAACAAAGGAATTACAACCTTATTTTTTGTGTTGCTGATTCTTGAGGCTGGGGGTTATTTGCAGGAAAGACTTCCTGGTGTAGAAACGATTAAGCATCTTCTCTTGCAAGCCCCTATCCCCAGTTCACATGACATTTCTGCAAACACAGCATGTGTTTGCCAAGATATAAAGTTCTGCCCTTGAGCAATTTCTTAAATCTACACTTTAATGTTGATCCTGTATCCTTTTCTAAGAATGCCCTTTTCCAATGCCCTTTTACCTTAGAAATTAACTTTCACTTTTTAAAAAGTACTTGCATAAAATAAAAGCCTTTATAAGATAAGTGGAACTCCAGTACTGATAACATAAATGAATGCTTTACAGTTTTGAAGGACTGGGACTACAGTTCCTAGTATCTTCCAGAATCAAACTGATGTGACCCAGATAATGCGTTGAGATTTTCATCTCTAAAAGTTGATCTCCTAGGCTTAGTTACTAAGCCTGAGGCTGTTCACTTCCAAGTCTTTCTGATCTTACGGGCCATCAGGGTTGCCATACATCTGGAATTTTCTGGACATACCCAGAATACTGCAGTTGGAAGCATTGTCTGGGCAGAAAGTGACAAAAATGTCCGGGGGAAATCCAGACATATGGCAACCCATGTCAGCAGTGTCGTTTTTGCAGATTTTCATTTAAAATAGCTCTAAAAGTCAGTCTTGTTTGCGATTTTGCAAAAAAAAATCAACAACTTTTGCGTTCAGATTTTCACTTTGTGAAATATAGTAACCCTAAAATAACGCATCTACTCATACTTCTTAGGAATCAAAAGTCCAGAGGTGAGTTGTTCAAGAGCAGAATGCATCTGCCCACCTTTCTTTTCTGACTCTTCCCTGTAAAAGATGAAAACCAATATTGGGGACAGAGAATCTAAGATAAAAAAAGATTGAGAAGTTTCATGGGGGATGTAGAAGGTCTTGGAAGGTCCACACAAAAGTAGATTGCTGTACAAATTAAAAGTAAACATAAGCTAGCACAGTGGAAACATAGGTCACACCCTGTGTTTGAATCTAAAGTGTGTATTAATATTCTTTATATTAGTGAGTTGACTTTTCCCCAACCAGGGTGGGTTAGGGCATTACACTGGTTGTCCAATGCATTGAAAAAGCCTCATTTAAAGTGCTTATCTATAAAGTATTTCTAGGACTGCCTTTACCCGCATGAACCTAGATGCAAAGATCTTCATTGGAAGCCTCGAGTCTTCCCATCTTCTGACATTAGACAGGGCAGCACTGGGGAGACGGCCTTTTCAATTGCGGTGCTCTGAATGCAAAATGCCTCCCTAGGGAGGCTTGACTGGTGCCAAACTTGATGTTCCTACAGTGCCAGGTGAATGTTTTTTTATTTCCCCAGCCCTTCCAGCATGCCATCCAGTTATACCTTGAGACAGTTCAGTTCTGAAAGGTGGCCTGTAAACATTTCAAATAATAAATTAAATATTAATGTTGCTGGCAATTTTTTTTTTTTACTGGCTCTGCTTTTTTTGTTAACATTTTTGGAAGGGTTTTTTTTTAAATGGCTCTTACATTATTTTTGGAAGCAGCTTTGAGCATTGTTAAATGGAAGGGGGCATGTAAGTGTGGTTGTTTTTAAAGCAAGTAGGCTATTAGAGCAAAACTGTAAAACAGTGTTCTCATAATCAGAGCAGTGGGATGTCTGTCAGTAGAAAACGATTGAGGTCTGTGGGCTATAAAAAGGGAGAAAATAGAAACAAGCTCCTTTATCAGCAGTGAATTGTAATAGGACAGACATTTTGGGATCTGATGGCTGTGATGGGCTATAAGCCATAGAATGTCATCTGGGCTGTTAGTTTCATGAAACAGAGACATTTAGATGGCTGATAATAACCACAAAGGGGCTGCAGGGAAGGCATTTCTCTCATGCAGAAAAGCAGATACAGGAACTATCCTTTAGATTACATGCTCTGGAAATGGATCTCCTATCATTAATTCTTCTGTGTTTCATTGTTGCTGCCAGCTGGGCTATTGACTTTTGGGAGAAGAAGCTTTGTTTTAACAACAAACTGATGCAGGTTCTGTAAAAGTCCATGGCCCTGCCTGATACCCACATCTTTGTTGTTTTCCTTTTAACCCATGTTTTTCCTTGGTAACGTAGAAAAAAGGAAGAGTCACCAGGTGGCATATTTTGGCTGGAAGTTCTTGGTTGTACTTGTTTTTGGACTTGGAATTCTCCCACCATATGGATTTGGGATTTATCTCAAGTGAAGAAACTCAGAACATTGTTAGGTTTTAAGATAACGGATTGCATCTAGAAATCACTGCCATGGGGGTGAGGTACCTCAAGGCTGGGTGCTGAATGTGGCCCTCCAGACTTTTCTATCTAACCCTTGGGACTCTGTCCCAGCAGCACCCCTCCTCTAGGGCAGCCCACATTGGCCCTGCCTGCCCCACACCTTGCTCAAATGCTTTTTCCTGTCATCGTGTGCCCTTGCACTGCCATAATGTGTCTTACTTTCCCAGCTGTGTGTGTGTGTGTATATAAACCTCTGATTTATATTTGGCGTTTTTTTCATGGCTGGACTGTAGCCTCCTGAACAAAAGTATGGTACCTTGGAAGTCGAATGGAATCCATTCTGGAAGTCCATTTGACTTCCAAAACGTTTGAAAACCAAGGCACAGCTTCCGATTGGTTGCAAGAAGCTCCTGCAGCCAATCGGAAGCAGCAGAAGCCGCGTTGGACGTTGGGGTTCCAAAAAAGTTTGCAAACTGGAACACTCACTTCTGGGTTTGCGGCATTCGGGAGCCAAAACATTCGAGTTGCAAGGCGTTCGTCAACCAAGATACAACTGTATGTGTCACTTTGGCCTTCAGTCACAGCTACCCCCGGCATGTGATCACCATGTGGTCCTGGAGCTGAAAAAGGTACTCCATCCTGCACTATGGGGTTAAATGTATTTGTTGGAAGCCAGCTCAAATAAAAAGATTTTGTGGCACTTATGGAAGAGATACAGACTTATGGAAGAGATACATCTCTTATGGAAGAGATACAGAGGGAATCTGGTCAGGACCTGTGGCCTCTCCATTCTCAGTCAACATTCAACAGAGGTAATCAGTCAGCCGCACATTAGCAGTGACCAAGTCTGCCGGACAACACAACATGCTACTTTTTCATATAGTACCAACATTTTATTTTAAATAATGTGGTATTCTATTGGCATTTTAAAATGAATATTGTAGCATTGTGGGGCTACTTTTGCAGTTAGAACAAAATTTGGCAGCTCAACTGCTCACTGGAGAAGAAAAGGCTAAGGAGCAAAGCCTACACAAATCTGGAGTGGAGACCCTAAGATGGTTGGATGGCGCCTTATATGCCTCCTTCCACCAACTCCTGCAGCCAAGCTGGAGTATTGCTCTGCTTTCCTTTGGACCACATCAGCAAGGCCCAGAGCGGGCTGCCCAGGACCTCCATACACACTGCCTAGGAGGTCACTTCAGTGCTGTTAGTACAGCTGTTTGACTTCACCCCAGGAGGTGCATTCCATTGTCGCTTGAGGCAGATGGATCGCCACCACAGCAACAACAAAGAACTATCTTCGTGCCATTTTCTTTCAGGGATGGATAATTTGCTGACTCCAGGACTATTTAGATGCCCATTCTTTTCTGCTCTCCTGCTCTCTCTTGCTCCATTGAAGCTCTGGGGCAGGCTGGAGGCTGGAGGTCATGCTGAAAAGCGACGGCTGCTGCTGCTGCTGCGCTATCCTGTGCATCAGCTGCTGGGCAGGGAGGCTGAGCAGCCTAAACAAAGCCCCGCTGTGCCTTTGGTGTCTTTGAGGCTTGCTCCGCTCTCACTGAAATCCTCTTTGGGCTCTGTAGAAGGTCTCCTCGTGAGCCACAAGGACTCTCCAGCACTCTCCTGCTATTTCCTGGTTTGGATCTATTCATTCATTCATTCATTCCCCAGTGCCACGCATATACATGATCATTGTGCAAGTCAATCGCAAGTAAGTGGGGTGGATGCCTGTATTCAGTATGTTCAGTTCTGACATTTAGTGTAAAGGCTTCTGCTATAGAGCTTATATTAATAGGCAATTCAAAATAACTCAATATCAATATTTGCTTTTTGAAGGGACATAGGGATGAAGCCAGCAGAAGCATAAATTCTGAAATCTTCATTCAAACTTTGGATTATTTATTTTAATTCTTTCTAGCATTTCTCTTTCACCTTTACATTACGTATTTATTTTAAAAAGTGCTCAAGGCTGCTTGTGTGTGAGGAGACAATGAGGCACAGGGTACGGCTCCATTCAAAAAAAAAAACCCCCACTGTGCTCTGTTTACTTTTGACTGATCTTGTTTTAAGAAAGACACCTAGATTTATATCAAACAAACCCCCGGAAAGAGGTTTTAGTATCAACACCTGGAATCCATCAAATCTTTTCAGGTACTTTTTTCTTCTTGGGTTCCTCCCCACTTTCCACTTCACTTAATAATTTATTTTTATCTGTATTTCTTATGGCACTGACTCTTAGATATAATAGAATCATAGAATTGTAGAGTGGGAGGGGACCACCATGGTCATTATTCCAACCCCCTGCAATGCGGGAATCTTTTGTCCAATGTGGGGCTTGAACCCATGGCCCTGAAATTAAGAGTCGCGTGCTCTGCTGACTGAGCTATTAATGTTTTAACTCAGTTTGTGATGTGCTTTCCGTGACGCGGAAGTGTCTCCGGACAGCACTGGCCCCCGGCCTCTTAAGTGAGATGGGCACACAACCCTAGAGTCGGACACGACTGGCCCGTACGGGCAGGGGTACCTTTACCTTTACCTCAGGTTAAGAACAGTTTCGGGTTAAGAACAGACCTCCAGAACGAGTTAAGTTCGTAACCGGAGGTACCACTGTAGATAATACCTGAGAGATCTGTCTGTCAGTGCAGTGATAGTTATTAGGACATCCTTTTTCAGCCATAAGTAGCCAGGAAACAGCAAATATAGGGGATGTTCCTATATGGTAAGTTAATAAAAACAATAACTGAGGCAATTCAGGACAGACAAAAGTAAGTGTGGCTTCACACCACGCTTACATCTTGCTACCACAAGATGCAGAGGATTAGCCAAATCCTCAAATAGGTAGAAATAAGGCTACCAGTGACTGCTAGTCATGACAGCCATGTTGCCTCCAGAATCAGAGACGAAATGTACTATATCTACGGAAGGCAATATGGCTACTCTGACTAGTGTGCCTCTGAGTACCACTTGCTGGGGGGTTGCAATCATGTCTGGCTCTTGGAAATGTTAGGTTAGCCACTCCGAGAACAGAATTCTGGATATGATGGGGAAATAATCAGTCGATGGAAAGCCAAACAACCCCCGTGTACACAAATCTGGATGAATGCTCCCTGTTGTATAACCTCCCTGAAAACAAATAGGGACAGGTGCTCAGAGAACGTGCATTGTATATAACCTCACAAGCTTTCTGCAAGCAAATAGGGATGAATGTTCAATAAACAGGTCATCTTAAGGGGCCCTTACCGTATCATCACAGCTGATAGTTGAAAGAATCTTTCCTGAGGTGGGCTCATCTGTGATCAGGTAGTTCCTAGAAGTTATTTTTTTTTGCACAATATTACACATTAAACGTGGGTGAGTCCAACCTTTTGAAAGATTACTTCTTCAGAGGCTAAGTGTAGCTCATCTGTACCACACAATATGTGTGTGTGTGCTTATGAAGCTACTTTTTTTTAGTGCTAAAACATTTGCAAGTCTACTCTCCAGCGTTATGTGGGAATGACAGAATGCCCTGCTTGGCTCTGGATCAGCTAACGTTAGTATACCGATAAGAATAACATTTGAAGTGCTGGTGTCTGAAAAGTTCATTAGAGCTGGAGCCAGCATACCCAAGAAAATAACTCCTCTTGGGAGGGAGTCTGCTTACATGAGCTGTGTAAGGGCGACACTCGTGGAAGATCACTTTTCCTTCTCTGTGATTTGTGGAGGTTAGGGGAACAAACATTTATTTATATGAGTGAAGCCTTTCAGAAAAGTCTGCACCAGCTCTTGTCATTCTAGCTTGCTGTGACCGTGTGGGGAAGTAAGAACACGAACATTTAGAACAGCAATATAACCAAACATGGTATCAAGTAGAAACTGCAGCACTGGGTCAAAGAACCAGGGAGTTGGCTCACTGCCAGTAGCTGAGTCATTCAGTAACACCTACCACTATGTTAGCAATTAGGTGTTGCATTTTGCATCTCATTTACCTCTTTTTCCAAAGGTATAACCTCTCAATTTGTGAAGTAGTATGTTGCCTAACTGGAACCAAACAAGAACAAGATTCTTTTTAAACCTCCCCATGACTTTTTTTCCCTTCCCCCACTCCAAGGTATAAACAGATGTTTGTTTATGAGGTTGGTAATAATGGGACACATTTTTTAAGACTGAATTTCTATACAAGGATCAACAATATTTTTGGGCCAGTAGGTACAGTATATCTCAAATTTTGATTTGAGTGCTGTGGGCATCAGTCACAAAATGGCTGCTGTGGGGGGCATGAGATAAACTATGAACCATGCCTTCTGCAATATAAAACCAGCAACTCTTCTGGTTTATCCACAGCAGGAGACACATGGCTAAGCCTCCTTGCAAAGTTTTCACATTTCACTTTTGGTGGTGGTGGTGGGGATACTTTAACCCACCCATACTTACTGTTGTGTAGTGTTGTGCAAAAAAATAACTTCTAGGAACAAGGAGCAAGCTATGGAGATTTCAAGGACTTGAAAATAAAATGAAAGCAGGGAAAGTGCACTAAAGTGCAAAGGGGGGTACATCTTTAGGACCCCTGTGTTTCCTATTGCCTGATGTCCAAACAATTCACTTACCAAGCCCAGCTCTGATTTCACTCACTGATCACTGAATTTCAAGTATTGTTGTTGTTGTTGTTGTTAATAATTGATACGCTGCCCATCTGAGTGGGTTGCCCCAGCCACTCTGGGCGGCTCCCAACAAAAAGTAGTAAAAACACAATATGACATCACACAATATGACATCATAAACTCCCAGCCTGCACACATAGTCATTTAGGGGCACAGTTTAAAGCAGCTTGGTTGTCTTGAATTCCTGATTCTGCCTTTAAAAATTCTGCTTTTTGTTGTTGTTTTTCTCATGAAAATTCACCTGCATTTTAGTGCACATTTCCCCTTATATACATGTTTGTGTGCAATTTTGCCTAATTTTGCAAAACGATTTTGACAGTTAACACATTCATATGTATATTCTGCTAAAACACGCATTTTTATGCACACTTTACCCTAGTATGTGCATTTCTTTGTACACATTATGTGTCTGGAGAACTGCACCGCAAAATTGGGAGATGGGTGGAATTCAAAGAACGGCTGTGTTTTGATTCGCTTATTGTTTCGGGAAGTGCGAATTAAGTAAATTCATATTTTAATATTAAGTGAATTGAATTTCTTCCTCCCCCCACCCCCCGCCTACAAGCAGGCACTGCTTATAAAATGCATCATCTCACCCTTGGGCTTCTACAGCTGTTCAGTCTTGTGAAAATGAAGCCCTCAAGGATATTGTCTCATTAAAAGAAGAGTCTCCCCATCTTTTCTTCCCACTACCACCTTCCAGCTTCAATATAGAGTTGCTTTCTTCGACCTCAGCGGCTCCCACCCACTCTTTTTCTCTGCAGTGCTTCTAAACTAGCTTGAGGAGAGTTTGGAGAAAGTGGGAGTTGGAAATAAAGGCAACAGCAGGAAAAGAGGGGGGGAGTGTCTTGAGATATTATACAATAGAAGAAAGCAACTTAATTTGAGTTTGCAAAAGGTTTGGGGGTTTTTTAAATGGGCAGGGATGGCACAATTTCCCCCCTCTCGCTGGTGGGAGTTCTTAGGTAGGTTGTCTTTCTCAAGAGGCCTGGGAGACGAGCATCCACCTCCCCCAAAACTAAAGTGCTTGAAGCTTCACATCCAACACTGCTTTCACCTCTGCCTGATCATCCACCTGCCTCTCTGCTATATTAGGAAATGAGCACTAGAAGATTGAAGCCGCCTCTGATACTATTTTTCCAGGACAGTTGAATTAAAACAACGATAACCGAAAGTCATAGCAGCAATAAAGAACCTAAAGCGCTAGATTAGTCCATGTCTTCAACCTAATGTTGTGTATGTTCCTTGGATGCTTAGATATTCATGATATCAGTAGACAGTAGACTGTGGATTTCATGGGTTTGCCATGGCTGAAATTTATGGAGGCAGGGGTGTCCCTTCCAGTCCATTGATTCTGCTTTTCCATTTCCTTTCCCCAGAAGTTTAAGGTGTCCCAACAATTTCTTCAGGGTTGTTGTTGTTTTAAAAAAACCTATTGTATGTTTTGTACCACTTGTATCAAATGCACCATATCAAAAACATGTTCCTGTAAAATGTATCTTCTACGGGCAGAGTATTAACCTTTGTGAAGGAACAAAACAAAAAAATTCCTTCCAGTAGCACCTTAGAGACCAACTAAGTTAGTTCTTGGTATGAGCTTTCGTGTGCATGCACACTTCTTCAGATATTTCTTCAGATAAGTGTGCATGCACACGAAAGCTCATACCAATAACAAACTTAGTTGGTCTCTAAGGTGCTACTGGAAGGAATTTTTTTGTTTCAACTACGCCAGACCAACATGGCTACCTACCTGTAAAATTAAAATTGATTGTGACCAAGTGACAAAGAGTTCTTCATATAATCCAGCTACAGAGCTCTGTGTTTTATTAACATGATCAAACACATTTGGGGATTCAGTTTTACCTGCAAAAAAGTTTTCCATTCCCTGTACCCGCCAGCCTTCCCTGGTAGAGGAGGATAGTCAAGCTGATCAGGGGTCTGGAAACCAAGTCTTATGGGGAACAGTTAAGGGAGTTACTGTAGTTAGGTTTAGCCTGGAAAAGAGGGGATAGGATAGCCATCTTCAAATGTCTAAAGCGCTGTCACATGGAAGATGGAGCAAGCTTGCTTTCTCCTGCTCTGGAGAGTAGGACCCAAAACAATGGCTTCAAGTTACAAGAAAGGAGATTCCGAGTAAACGCCAGGAAGAACTTTCTGACAGTAAGAGCTGCCTGACAGTGGAATGGACTCCCTCAGGAGGTTGCAGAATCTCCTTCCTTGGAGGTTTATAAGCAGAGGCTAGATGACCATCTGTCAAGGACTGCTGTGCTCTGCTGCCCAGGAGGATTCTCCTGAGTGAGAGTCTGAGGGCCCTGCTCCTTCCTGCCACTCACCATCTGGCCCAGGGCGGGGCCTGAAGCCTCACAAGGACTGCTGTGCTCTGCTGCCTGGGAGGATTCTCCTGAGTGAGAGTCTGAGGGCCCTGCTCCTTCCTGCCACTCACCATCTGGCCCAGGGCAGGGCCTGAAGCCTCACAAGGACTGCTGTGCTCTGCTGCCCAGGAGGATTCTCCTGAGTGAGAGTCTGAGGGCCCTGCTCCTTCCTGCCACTCACCATCTGGCCCAGGGTGGGGCCTGAAGCCTCACAAGGACTGCTGTGCTCTGCTGCCCAGGAGGATTCTCCTGAGTGAGAGTCTGAGGGCCCTGCTCCTTCCTGCCACTCACCATCTGGCCCAGGGTGGGGCCTGAAGCCTCACAAGGACTGTTCCTGCCACTTACTATCTGGCCCAGGGTGGGGCCTCACAAGGACGGTTGATGCCACTGATGCTGCTACTGCCCAGGAGGACCCGAAGGGGTGCAGAGTTCTTTTTAACATGTTTTAATATGTTTTAAAATTTCCCTTTTCCTTTAGATTTTTTATATATGGGGTGGGAGGGATGTGTGGGTGGGCTTGGGAATTTGTTAGATTTTGATGAATTTGTAATTTTTGTAGTTTTTGTTTGTATTGTTTTATTGTTTTTCTGGGTTGTTTTTGTTTTTATTGTTTTGGGCTACGAAAGAATAACATCAATTGCCATCAATGGAGGCTACTATGAGGCTTGGGATTGCTACCGTGGAGGGGCGAGGGAGGTATGGCGGTGGGGGCAGATGTAATAGGCGAAGGGGATCGAGATATGGATATGCTCGTACCCCTTCCAATCTGCGCCCCATCCCTAGGGACGAGGGTAGGGTGAGCAAGGATTACTCACCTCCGTCACTGGTGTTGTGCAATGCCAGGTCTATAGGCAACAAAACCGCCACCCTGCGAGATTTCTTTACCTCGCAGGGGGTCGACCTGGCTTGTGTGACGGAGACCTGGGTGCGCGAAGGGGCAACAGTTACCTTACGAGAGATGGCGCCCCCGGGTTTCTCCGTCCTCCACCAGTCGTGGACTGTGGGCCGGGGGGGAGGGGTGGCATTATTAATCCGGGAAGATTGTCCTTTCAGGGCTCTACCATCACCATCGATCCCCGGCATTGAATGTGTTGGCCTAGTGTGGGGCTCCGAGGAGAGCTTGGCTGTTTGGCTGGTGTACCGGCCACCTAGCGCACCAGCAGCCACCCTGTCAGGCCTATTGGAGGCGGTGGCTGGCTGGGCCTTGGAGTTCCCTAAACTATTGGTATTGGGGGACTTCAACATCCATGCTGATGCCACTCCCTCCTCACAGGCTCTGGACCTGGTGTCTTCCATGGCGACACTAGGGTTCTCCCAATTTGTTTCGGGCCCCACACATCAAGCAGGCCACTCGCTGGATTTGATCTTTGGCGTAGGTATAGATGTGATCATGTCTCCTTCAATGAAAGTGCCATGGTCTGATCACTACGCTCTGAAAGCCAGGATTGACTTTCCACCCCCACCCTGCTTAGGTGGCGAGCCAATTTGGGCTCGCCCGCAGAGGCTGATGGACCCTGATAGATTCCGTCAAGCCTTGCGGGACCTTGCTCCCCCTGGCGACTCATTGACTGAGCTTGTTGAGGGCTGGAATACCCAGCTCCTGGCAGCCATCGATGAGATCGCACCTAGGCGCCCTCTGTGACCCCGCAGAAACCGGGCTCCCTGGTTTACCGAAAAGCTCCGGAAAATGAAGCGGGACCTCAGACGGCTAGAGCGAGTATGGCGGGGTGCCCGTGACGGAGCCTCAAGAACATCTTATAGGGCTTTTATGAAAACCTATGAGATGGCGGTGAAGGCTGCTAAGAAGTCTTACTTCTCGGCCTCCATTGCATCCGCTAGCTCTCGCCCGGCACAATTATTTAGTATAATCAGGTCTTTAACGTCCCTTGAGGGACAGCAAAATTTAAATAACAATTTGGCACATAGCTGTGAGGCATTTGCGAGCTTTTTTGCGGAGAAGGTCTTGCTGCTCCGCCATGACCTCCCTGCCAATTTGGATACAATAAAGGAACTGGAGGCCCCTCGACTGTCCTCAGGTCCAGTATTGGACCACTTCGACCGGATATCCCCAGCCGATGTGGACAGACTCCTCCGAGCTGGAAAGCCCACCACCTGTCCTCTCGACCCGTGCCCGTCTTGGCTGATTAGAGCGTGTCCAGACGAGGTGCGGGCCCTCCTGGGGGATATCATCAGTTTGTCCCTTGGCACGGGGACATTCCCTGTGGAACTGAAGGAGGCAGTGGTGCACCCGCTCTTAAAGAAAACATCATTAGATCCTTTAGATCTATCCAATTACCGCCCGGTTTCGAATCTTCCTTTCCTGGGTAAGGTGATTGAGAGAGCGGTTGCCGAACAGCTTGGTAGGTTTCTGGATGAAACATCGGTTCTGGATCCATTCCAGTCCGGCTTCCGCGCGGGTCATGGGACCGAGACGGCTCTGGTTGCCCTAACAGATGATCTTCGTAGACAGCTGGATCGAGGCGGGTCGGGGCTGCTGATCCTTCTAGATCTGTCAGCAGCTTTCGACATGGTTGATCACGAACTCCTGGACCACCGCCTTGCCGACGTGGGGATTCAGGGCACAGTCCTTCAATGGCTGCGCTCATTTCTCTCTGGTCGGGGACAGAGGGTGGCGCTTGGGGGGGAATTGTCATCGTGCCACTCCTTGGTGTGTGGAGTACCTCAGGGTGCGATACTCTCCCCAATGCTTTTCAACATCTTTATGTGCCCCCTCGCCCAGCTTGTCCGGAGTTTTGGGCTGGGTTGCCATCAGTATGCTGATGACACCCAACTCTATCTGTTGATGGATGGCCATCCTGACTCGGCCCCAGACACACTGACCAGATGTTTGGAAGCTGTGGCTGGATGGTTACGTGGGAGCCGGTTGAAGCTAAATCCTTCGAAGACAGAGGTCCTGTGGCTGGGACGGGACGATATGGGATCGGGGGGGCAACTCCCATCTCTTGCGGGGGTGCAATTAGTGCCAGCACCATCCGTTAAGAGTTTGGGTGTAATCTTCGACACCTCCCTTTCCATGGAGGCGCAGATTGCAGCTATAACAAAGGCGGCATTTTTTCATCTCCGCCAAGCTAAGCAGTTGGCTCCCTACCTCTCTCGCCCTGACCTAGCCACTGTGATCCATGCGACGGTCACCTCCAGACTGGATTATTGTAACTCGCTCTACGTGGGGCTGCCCTTGAGACTGACCCAGAAACTCCAGCGGGTGCAGAATGCTGCAGCGAGACTCCTTACGGGGTCTTCGCTGCGAGACCACATTCACCCGGTGCTATACCAGCTGCACTGGCTCCCAGTGGAGTACAGGATCAGGTTTAAGGTGCTGGTTTTAACCTTTAAAGCCCTATACGGCCTAGGACCCTCGTACCTACGGGACCGCCTCTCCTGGTATGCCCCACAGAGAAACTTACGGTCTTCAAATAAAAACATCTTGAAGGTCCCAGGCCACAGAGAAGTTAGGCTGGCCTCAACTAGAGCCAGGGCTTTTTCGGCTGTGGCTCCGATCTGGTGGAACGCTCTGTCACTAGAGACTAGGGCCCTGCGGGACTTGACATCTTTCCGCAGGGCCTGCAAGACAGAGCTGTTCCACCAGGCCTTTGGCCAGGGCACAGCCTGACTCCCTCCCTCGGCAATCTTCGTGGAGCTCTGGCACAATGGTTGCCAGTGGCTTGATTTGAATCAATTTTACAATGAATGATTTTAGAGTGTTGTATGTACTGTACTTTGTACTGTTTTATTTTTGTTAGCCGCCCTGAGCCCGGCTTTGGCTGGGGAGGGCGGGATATAAATAAAATTTATTATTATTATTATTATTATTATTATTATTATTATTATTATTATTATTATTATGTAATGATCTGGTTAAGATTCCTGCAGTTCAGAGGGTTGGACTAAATAACCCTTGGGGATCCCTTCCAACTCCACAATTCTATATAGTTTTTATGGTATGATTTTATTACACACACTTGATCTTAGCCAAAAGGCCGAGAAGCGATTTTATGTACCACTGTTGTAAACTGTGGTGGGGTTTTTTTAAAATAAAACAAACTAGCAGTATGTAAATGAAATAATGAAATGAAATGATGTTGGTTTGATATGTTCTCGTTTTGTTTGGCATGCATGTGACCCTCTTCTGCTTCCTTCCACATCCTCACTGATGCTCTTTCTTTCCACAGGGACGTTTGTGTCTGCCTTCACGGTGTTGTGTGGAGCTCGGACCGACCTCCCCGACAGGCACATCTGCTGTGTGTTCTGGTTGAACATTGCAGCAGCTCTGATTCAGATCCTCACAGCGATTGTGATGGTTGGCTGGATCATGAGTATATTTTGGGGAATGGACATGGTCATTCTTGCCAGTGAGTACAGTTGCAATAGCCTCTTTTTTCATTCTTTTTATGGGCATCCACTTGTGGAAGTTAACCGCTTTGCCATCTGGCAACAACAAGCTAAGGCTATTATCTTGTAGTTTGTCCTGTTGGTGGGATCTGATTGCAAGGGCTAAATATAGGGTTTGCATTCTTGCCCCATCCACTCTCCCTTCTCCTTGATAAAAGGCGCACGGTTTGACCTACTCTGCTCTCCCAATCGGGTGCAACATCAGGATTAACAGAACTGCTTTTGAGAGGGACATACCCCACTTCAAAGTGGGGCCAGAATTTTTGAGTGGGAAGAGTTCGTGCTTTGTGTTCCCCACTATTTAGAGCAGGGTTTCCCAAACTTGGACCTCCTGGTGTTTTTGGACTACAGTTCCCATCATCCCTAGCTGGCAAGACTAGCAGTCAGGGATGATGGGAATTGTAGTCCAGAAATAGCTGGAGATCCAGTTTTTGGAAACACTGATTTAGAGTGTCAGCTAGGTGCTAACGGGTAATCGTAGGTCTGAACCTGACAGCTATTACAGGGCTGCTATATTTTTATGACTGTACGGAGCTTCAAAAAGCCCATGCCCACGTTTGTTCTTCCAGAGAGCCACGGCAACACAGGTCTGCCACCCTTTCATGTGTGAAGGTGGGTGGACAGCAACTTTTGATAAGAGACACACAATGAATTAATAGAACCAATTATCTGTCTAAAACTGTGCCTGACTAAGCCTTCTGTATGCAAGCAGCTCGTGTATCTTTCTTTTTCTCTTTTTAAGAAAAATGTTCATTTTGTATCACTCGTATATGTCAGCTGGAAAGAAACAGATCAGAAAACAAATTTGGCCTATTAGTGAACCCAGTTTCTGCCTTCTTTCTAAGTATTTTGATCATTTCATTGGACAGGAGGTGGAAGGCCTCTAGAGGGCATGCAAATGAAGGGCTTTGCCATGCCTCTGTGCATTCAAGCATTCATTGTTGCTATTAACAATAATGAAAAAATAAGAATAAAGGACTTCTTACTCACTTTATACAATAAGGTCTCCATGGTGGAGTACAGCAATATAAAAATACAACATTAAACTCTTGTTAAAGTAATTTATAATCAGAGAAAACAAAGTGGGTCCTAAAAATGTGTATTTCAGGTGTCAAGGGGCAGAATAAAGTGATATGATACAAGCTATACAGTGAAGGCAGCAGATGCACCTTCAGGAAGGGAATTCCACAGTTTAGGAACTGCCACAGAAAATGCCTTCAATGGCATCCACTATGAGGGGGCATGCAATATGGATCTATGTGCTGATATCCATGTGTGGTAGCACCACACATGGTTACACTACCATTTCAGAAGGAGAATATCACGTTTCAATGACTTTTTAATTTTTCATCTGCCCCTGGAAAGCTAGCAAGAAAGATGACCTTACTTTTTTTGCGCATTCTAGCTTTCTGCTTGCAGGAAGTTTCTGAAATGAAGGAGCATTGAAGCTTGCTACCTACCTCACACCAACTTTCTGCACAGACCCAAAAATGATGCATTGTGTGAATTTCCAGCCACATGCATTTGTTTTCACTTTCTGTCTGAGAGGTAGACCTAATGTTAAGAGAATGTGCCTATTTAAGAGCTGGGGAAAGGCAGCTCTGCATTGGGGCTTAAAGTTCAGCTTGATGAGACACCTGCCATTTAAGGCGCCCTCTCTTCCCAAGGCGTTCTGTGATTTCAACTCAAACCGTGTTGGATACTGTGACATACAACCCTCCACTTCTCAGTTATTTGCCCTTTTCTCCAAGTGGTGTTGCTGTCATTGTTCTCTGTTTACAAATGGGAAGAAGAATCACACTGAAGTTTGCAGTTTCTGTAGAGAGGGCAAGTCAACACGACATACCTCCAATATTTCTTGAAAAAAATTTGGGGCGCCCCATAGCCACCCCAGATGGTGCCCCTGCCGCCAGCTCAGATACCATCACTGTACATGTGAAGTTGTGTTTCTTTGCCCTAATGTGTATCACTTTGCCCTTGCTTCCAATCAGGTGTGCATAGGCTCAAGGTCTTAAAAGTGAACTTTGTGTAGTGCTCTTCTGTACCTTCTGTTTTATGTCCACTTCTCTTAACTAAAATGCATGCATGACATAGTTGTGCTGCTAAGTAAGTTGTGCGCCATGCACCATGTCTTATTGTCTTAGCTTGAAGTAGGCACAAGCTTTTAAATTAATAATTTTGTCATGGTTACTTCATTCATAAAAACCAAATGTAAGTTCTTGCAGTTTATGGAGCTGGGGGGAAATTAGTTTTGCAAGCCCATTCCTCTATTAGTTTTGCAAGCCCATTCCTAATTGTAGTAAATTTCTGATTAATTGCTTATCACTTTACTTGCTTGTGTTTTTCCATTATTGATGTGCTTTGAATATTCCTGATAGTTACGTCTTTCCTTTTCTCTCTTTTTATGTTTCTTTCACGTTCTCTAAATGAACAACAAAAGTTTCACAAGGTATGTTTCTTCCACACACCTCTTTTTCTTATTTTTACTGTACACTGATAACTTAGTAATGTGTTTTCTAAGGTAAAATCCATCAGAAATCTAGAGTATAAGATGGGCTCCTCTTCCCAATTTATAACTGGGATGTGCATGTTCTACATGCTCAAATTTCTCACCCTGTGAAGTAATTTTGCTTTCCTTCCCTTGGTTATATTTTACTCCCTGGTAGTAATGCTTACATTTTTGTGGGATAATGTAAAAGCTATTCTAATATGTTCAAGTGTTATACGACCAAAGATTTTCTCAGGTTTCAAATGTTCTTGTTGCAGACTAGTTTTTGTTTCGTTAGGAAATCATTAGAAGTGCACTGAAAGACTCTTATCATGTAACATTTGGCTGACTTGGAATGTATTCCTAAGTGATCCAGTAATTACTTGCGCATGAAAGAATTATGCTGGAAATAGTAGAAGTAGTAGTAGTCATGTTTTGCTCATTTAGCCTTATGTGAATTTTATCTGTTTAGTCTTAATACAAAACTTTGTAAAGAAACAAAACCATGCAGATAAAAGCAAAAAATTTGTGCACTCATTGCAGTCACAGAACTACGCAATGTACACCGTCTTGCACAATGATCCCTCTGAAGATGCCTTCCACTTCCTCTGTTTGATTTATACCTTCACACCAGCTCCATGCAATCCCACAGGGGGCTGGTCCCTTGGAGTCTTATGGCTCAAAGGGACCACAAGAGTATTACTGGTATTATTTTGCATGATGGCTTTCACTTGAGTTTCAGCTACAAAATAACCTGTGGGAACCTTCTTCTTCTGCCTCTCACAGGGTACAACGAACATAGGATCCCTCAGCACTTGTGATGCGGTTTGGCACCAACGAAGCACAAAGATAACTTCGTTTTTGTCCTTCTTTTTCCTCTGTCCAGCGGAGCGGAGGTGCAGAGCGGCAGAGAGTGACCTTCACTGATCACTTTGACAGCCAACTCCACTGTGAAGGCGCTGCCCTGTGGATTTTCGGACTAGCACAGCCAATGCTCCGGCGTGACAGGCAAGCCATTCCAAAAGCGGGAGGGGAGCCATTGGCTAAGCTGAGATGTCACCGAGGAGGATGGCAATGGAGCAAAACATCAAAGGAAAGGGACCTGCTAGCTAGAGATGTTACCATTCTCTCCATCTGCAGGTGGGGAACACTTGGAAGCATTTCACCTCCTTTGTGACTTGCTGAGGAAACGGCTCTGGTGTGAATATCAAAGAAGCAAATGAAATATTTATAGATACATTTATAGATGTAAAAGCAAAAGTTGGATGGGACAACCTGTTTCCCAAGAGACACCCCTTGACTATTTCTTGGGTGCAGGAAGGTTCAAGCTGAGGCCTTTCTTGCTCTCTTGAGTGTGTGTGTATGTAGTTTTTAATGGTGCTCGTTGACAATCAGTTTTCCTCAGCCATCCTGAGATTTTGCTTGCTGCTTTTGTACGTTCTATGTCATTGTTAAGGTGATTCAGGCTCAGCTGTTTATGCATCCTGCCATCTTCTGCCTGCTGAATGCTGAAAACAAGTTTGGATCTGTTGTCAGCCAGGACAGGAGAAGCTGGCTCTTGCCAAGATCCATCATCACTCCTTGGTTTTATGTGGGGGCTTTGTTCTGGGGTGGGAGTGGGAGGCACAGTTTCTCAGATATTCTAATAACAAATCTTTCAGTCTTGTTGTATAGTAAGTGGAGAAAGAGCGAGTCTCCCCCTACCAGCTCCCTGAGAAGACACTGCCACTAAATGTTATTGTACTCTGGAAACATGTATATACAACAGATTGCATTCTGTAGCCCGTGTGCAGTAGAGCTGTGGCTTCTGTCTGTTTCCTAGCTTATGTGCCCAACACTCCTAGGGTGCACACAGATAGTCTTACATATATTTTAAGCATTAATTGGGAGAAAGGAATCAACCCTGCACCTCAACATTCCAAGATGAGAAAAGGAAGAAGAAGAGTTTGGATTTGATATCCCGCTTTATCACTACCCGAAGGAGTCTCAAAGCAGCTAACATTCTCCTTTCCCTTCCTCCCCCACAACAAACACTCTGTGAGGTGAGTGGGGCTGATAGACTTCAGGGAAGTGTGACTGGCCCAAGGCAACCCAGCAGCTGCATGTGGAGGAGCGGAGACACAAACCCAGTTCCCCAGATTACGAGTCTACCGCTCTTAACCACTACACCACGCTGGCTCTCAAAAGGAAGTTAAATTTACTGTCCTTGAATCTGTGAACCAATGCCATCACTGTTTAGAGCTTCTTGGGCATTGTTTGCCCTCAGTCACCTCTAGCCAGGGCTGATCAATACCCCTGATCTCAGGTTCAGGCTCATAAGGTGTTGCTTAGCCATGAAGCCCATTGGGTGAATTTGGGCCAGTTAAACTTTCTGCAGTCCAGTCTTTGTCGCAGGGTTGTTGTGAACACAAGATAGAGGCAAGGGCAGTGTATGTGTGTGCAAACCATGAGTGCCACCTGAGATTTTGGAGGAAGGACAAGAAAAGCATGTGATTTGTTAAATGGCTCCATGTTTTTTCCTACGTGTTTTTCCATTATGAAAATGATTAAATGAAAGGATGTTCATTTATATGGTGTTAACTTTCCTGCTGGTGGGAAAACATACTTTTTGCTTTCAGCAACTGGAAATCACTAATGGCTCTAAGGGGAAATGTAGCCAGAGTTCTGTGGGGGTTCTTTGACAGCTCAGCAATGACACTTCTGGTTCGCCCACAAGCCAGCCAACAAGACCTACAGTGGTGCAAGGGGTCAGTGCATCTGGCTATTAACCAGAAGGTTGGTGATTCAAGCCCACCCAGGGATGGCTGTGGCCACGATTCCTGAATTGCAGGAGGTTGGACTAGACAGCGCTCAGGTTCTCTTCCAACTCTACAATTCTATGATTCTATACTTCTAATTGTAGTTCAGCAACTTCTGGAGGACCAAAGGTTCCCCACAATCTAAATTCTAGTCAGCCGCCATTATTATTATTATTATTATTATTATTATTATCCATACCCCGCCCATCTGGCTGGGTTTCCCCAGGCACTCTGGGCAGCTTTCAACAAAATATTAAAAATACAATAAAACATCAGACGTTAAAAGCTTCCCTAAACAGGTCTGCCTTCAGATGGGAACAGGTACAAAACAGACCAGTTTCTCTGACTGATTCAAGCAAGTAAATCTAAGCCACAGAATGCTGGGAGGAGGAGTGTGTGTGTGGGTGTGTCATGTCAGTAGCCAGTCAAAGGGGAAACTTCCCCCTGCCCCGAAATGCAGTTATTACTTGGTCCCCGATTATGAACCAAAGGATAGTGAAAGCATTTTAAAGGATGTCATACGCATCCTATGTTAGGGTTGCATTCATAGGTATGCACAACACATGTCATTAGAGCGTGCACCCAGGTCACATTTTCAAGGCAACCTCTGCTGCTCCCTTTCAGGTCCAGTAGGTAAGATCATCAGCACCAGTGCCATTACAAATAATTACTGAAGGTAATCTGTTTCAAAAGGCGTAGAATATATCATTTATATTTATTTAAAATATTTTTAGCCAGCTTTTAAAGCAACATCTAGAATTGAAATGTAAACCTTGCAGAGTATATGTAAACTTTGCCAAGTATCTGTTTCACAGGGAAGAGTTTGCCAGCTGGGATTCATTAGACACTGGGCAATACTCTTTTTTCCCCAAGGCTTGGTTTCCCTCTGCCAAGTTTAGGGCAGCTCATCTGGCAGCAGCCCCACTCCTGAATGGAGTTTGGATCTGGTGTGCTTTACTCCACCTTAAGTTAAGCCTGGGTAATTTAGGCTGGTTTCCCATACAGTCATACCTTGGTTTGGGGCCTGGCTGGAGTGCAATCACCAGAAGACAAGGGTGGTCAGTGGTGCTCCTCTGTATTCAGCAACCGTGCAAAGATGAACACTAAAATGTAGAAGTTCTAGCTGGTTTGGTTTATTTTTAAATTGTACTCAATGTTTTTCTGTAAAGCTACCTTCTTGCATTCGATAGTTTTCTCATATGTTTAGTCCCCACTTTTATTATTATTATTATTTATTCATTTCTATAGCAAAAATTCATATTGAAATATATCTATGTGCAGAATCTCAATTAAAACCAAAACAATATAACAAATAAAATCAAAGCAGAATGCATTAAAAAAAGAGAATTCAAAAATGGGTCATCTGACAAGAAGCTTATGAAAACAACAAATCATTTTAATAAGAAGGCTGCCTCGCTCAAATACTTAATTCTTAGATTGGTGCCTAGAGCTCATTATTTATTATACTGTCTTGATTTCGTTAGGTAGAGAGTTCCATAACCTCAATGCCACCACACTTAACTGCACAATTTCTCGTGAAGGACAATGTCAGGCACTGGTAAACATAGGGCAATATGGTGATCTCTTAATTACATTGGCTGACAGTGCTGTAAAGAGTGGAATATTTAGGTTCAGGTTTTTTAATTGTTAGAACAACTCCATAGTAGAAGAAGAAAAAATGAGTCTGGTGATATCCGACTTGGAGACTTTCAAAAGGGTTTTATCTACATTTAAATTTTATAGGCTGCTTTTTGAGCTCAAAAAGGCTTACAAAAACATCATTAAAAAGTCATTAAAAACACAACACAAACTCATAAATGACCATTAGTTTATATTGTATTAGAACAGGAAGCAGCCCCAGTTCTCAGATGTTTCATGTAATTTTTTAAAATACAGAGTTGCAGTCATGCGGGCTTCGTGACTTTCTCCGGAGAGGGAATTCCACAATATAAGTGCTGCCACTGCTTTAGGAACTCGGTAATCTTGTCTTCTGCCAATGAGCTGGCCTCAATCCATTGGTCCCTACCTCTACTCCTTTCGACCCCTCTCCTACAGCCAGTGGTACAATTCCCTTGTACAGTATTATTTCTAATATTTGAATGTCAAGGTTTCAACATTCAGAATATCTATGATGCTTTTTGCATCATGATCTTCAAATATTAAAAACTGGCTTTTTAAAAAAGAACCATTAAACACATTGTGTCATTCCCAAAGGCTATATCTGATAAAGGAGCTTTAGGGCTCACCCACACCTTCCACTGTGCCAATTTCCACTCGTCCTGTGCTTTTGAGGCATGGGACTGAGCCGTTTTGCCTTTCCTATTCCACTTTCCCATGGAAAACCCCCTCTTTAGGGCTAAATTGGGGTGGGGGGAGCCCAGCATTCTGCAGGAAACCCAATTGCCATTTGTTCCGATTCATTCCTGGTTTTCCCAATGGAAAGTGGTGGGGCAAACGGAAGTGTGACTGAGCCTTTACTCTCACAATTACTGAGCCTTTAAAGGTAAAGGTAAAGGGACCCCTGACCATTAGGTGCAGTCATGAATGACTCTGGGGTTGCGGTGCTCATCTCGTTTTACTGGCCAAGGGAGCTGACGTTTGTCCGCAGACAGTTTTTCTGGGTTATGTGACCAGCATGACTAAGCCGCTTCTGGTGAACCAGAGCAGCGCACGGAAACACCGTTTACCTTCCCACTGGAGTGGTACCTATTTATCTACTTGCACTTTGACATGCTTTCGAACTCCTAGGTTGGCAGGAGCAGGGACCGAGCAACGGGAGCTCACCCCATCGCAGAGATTCGAACCACTGACCTTCTGATTGGCAAGTCCTAGCCTCTGTGGTTTAACCCACAGCACCACCTGTGTCCCAACTGAGCCCTTACTTACTTTCAATTGGTTTCCTAAAAGGCATGAGATGGATCTACATAGGAAGAGCACTGCCGCATCAGGCCAAAGGCCCAACTAGGCTAGAATCCTGGATTAGATGCCTAGGGGAAACTTGCAACTGGGACTTGAGTGTAACAGCGCTCTCTCCCACATGTGATTCCCAGCAACTACTATGCAGAGAGAGGCGTGCTGCCTCTTGACAGTGGAGTTGGAACATAGCCATCAACTACCCCCCCACATACACCTGTGGAATTTCCTGGCAGTGTGGCGCTCGAGAGAGCTACCTCCTGAATGACCCAGGACAGCACAGGAGTACAGAGTTTGCCTGCCTTCAGAAGAATTAGGTGCTCTCTTTTTTGGTCATGTGATTTTGTATGTTCTAGCAAGCAGGGGACAGTTGCTATGGAAATTGCGAACTCTTAAGGGCTGGCTTGCATCTTCCAAGAATGCATCCTTTTAATTATGCTTATGTGTTGGCTGCTTTTATTGCTTTTAACAGTGTTGGCAAAGAGTGTGATGCATAGTACAAACTGGTACGGGGATGTATAATTTGTACGTAAACGCTATTGTTTTGGGGTTGTTGTGGGTTTGGTTTTTGAAGAACAGAGCCCAACTGTATTAATTCAGTGTCTCGACAGCTTGACTGAAACACAGAACGAACTAAAATTCTACGGAATAGTTTAGCCCAATGCATATTGGATTTTGCCTGTAGTTCTTGGGTGGGGGTGGGGGGAATTATAAGCCTGAATTTGAGTGTCCAATCAAGTTAAATTAATGATGCCTGAATCTTTCCTCACGCTGTTAGCCATTTGAATAAGGCTCCACAGTTGCCAAAGGAAAATAAAAGAATTAGATTTTTTCCCTTAGAGCTCCCACAATTAAGACATGTAAGTGGAGTTTGGGGAGGAGCGCAGAGAGAAGAAAAGGCTGTGGTGCATCTGCAGCAGCACAGCCAGACGCCTTCATTTGCCCCAGCTGCAACAAAACATGTCTGCAGCCACAGCAGGCGCTCCAACCTTCCAACAGATTGACTTCACCCCCAAAGGCGCACTCCTCCATTGTCTCCTAAGACAGACAGATGCCAGCTGGTTCTATACCTTCATCAATGGAAACGTCTTCATTCAAAACCAGAAGAGCAGAAGGAATAATGCTGAGTCCAGTTTATTTATACAGTATGCCACATTTTCCACAACTACATATGTGGCCGAGTGATTTACAGAAAACAAGAAAAATGCATCTGTACAATAACCATAATGCACTAATTATTTATGTCCATTTGGGGTCTGCAATCCTATCCCACCCTCAGCCTACCCAAGAAATCCCTCCAATCTTATTACAAATTAGCTTTATTTTCTTTAAATTATTTGAATTATTTTGCCTAAGCAGGAACCACCCAAATCCATCTTGGATTTTATTCCAATTCCAGAAATATGCCATATGCTTAAAAGGGAATTGAAAATCCATGCCGATTCTTACTTTATTTTTACATTTGTTCCCTTTATGAATAATAAATTTAGCTGTGACCTTTCTGATGGTCTTTGGTCTTTGGTGGTTTGATGTTTTCTCAGGGGGGTTGTGATGTGGGTTTCTTTCAAGTGGTTTCAGTCTCTTATTTTTTAATCTTATAGCTGTTGCACTTATATATACATATTCGTTTCAATAGGTGGGATCATGCCAATTAAAAAAAAAAGTCTAGAAGTATTTGGTCCTGAACTTGTCATCAAGTGGATTCCTCAGTTTGGTATGAAATGAAGTTGTCTCTTTCCTAGTGGCAAATACAGCATAATGGGACTAGGGAACCCTTGGAATTATCTGTTAGAAAAAGCAGCAGTAATACTGATCAGGAAGGAGTGGCAGAAGGGGCAGGAACCAGATCCAATCCCTACCAAATAAATGGTCAGCAGAGGTGGCGATAGAGTGGTGCCAACCGTGCAGCTACACTGGGCACTGCCTTGCAGGGGGTGCCAAAACAATTCTGCAGAACAGAGTGCGAGAGGCGGGGGGACACCAAATTTTAGCATTGCATAGAGTCCAAATTCCGCCACTGCTAGTCAGTCCCTATCACTAATTTTCTGACAGCAATGCATACACATAGGTAAAGTTAAAGGACCCCTGGATGGTTAAGTCCAGTCAAAAGCAGCTATGGGGTTGCAGCACTCATCTCTCTTTCAGGCCGAGGGAGCCAGCGTTTGTCCACAGACAGCTTTCCAGGTCATGTGGCCAGCATGACTAAACTGCTTCTGGCACAACAGAACACCGTGACAGAAACCAGAGTACATGGAAATGCCGTTTACCTTCCCGACACAGTGGTGCCTATTTATCTACTTGCACTGGCATGCTTTTGAACTGCTAGGTTGGCAGGAGCTGGGACAGAGCAACGGGCGCTCACCCCATAATGGGGATTTGAACCTCCAACCTTCTGATCGACAAGCCCAAGAGGCTCAGTGGTTTAGACCACAGCACGCCAGCAGCTAGAGACAGGGGAGGCCTGCACATGCAGCATCTGTTTAGAACAAGGATGGGGAACCACCAGATGCAGTTGTACTCCAGTTTCCATTAGACCCAGCCGTCATAGCCAATGATCAGGAAGGACGACTGTTAAACGGCAGCTGGAGAGCCACAGCCCTCCATCCTGGATTTAGAACATACCTTAGACCAGCTCCGGTGATTAACCCGGCTCAATATTCCCTCTCTGACTTGCAGTGGGTCTGCAGGGTCTCTTTCTCAGCACGTGGTACCCTAATTGGAGATGTCAGGGATTGAACCTGGTGCCTTCATCATGCAATGCTTGTTCTCTACTACTGCGTTAATGTGCCTCCTCACAGGCCATTGGTACCACCCACCCTCACTTAGGTTGTGTACCCCTTAGTGGCTTAAAATGCAGCTAGGTCATTCTTTTCTACAGTTCAGATCTAAACTGGTTTGAAGGGAAAGGTATAAATGGACAGTGGACGCTCAGGTTGCGAACATGATCCGTGCGGGAGGCACATTCGCAACCCACAGCATTCTCAACCCACAGCGCCGCGTCTGCACATGCATGAGTTGCGATTCGGTGCTTCTGTGCATGCGCAAAGCGCGATTTAGCGGTTCTGTACATGAGCAACTGCCCAAACCCAGGTCCGTAACCAGAAAAAATGCAACCTGAAGTGTCTTTAACCTGAGGTATGACTGTATTTCATAAGAAAGAACAGGATAGATACAGGATAGACGTGGATTGGGGCTAACATATGTACACCAATTCCCAAACCAGTGGGGGGGAAACTGAATGCAGAGTAAACAGGAGTGTGAACACAGCTTCTGCCAGAGACACACATGCTGAATCCTTTTCCATGTAAACATGCCTCCTAGCTGGAACGGAGCTGTATGTTTTAAGATCATTATTTTACCTGTTTATACTTAATTTCCCCGGTGCAAGTCAAACTGTCACATCACTCTTTCCTTCTTTAAGCAAAGGAATTTGTTCCTTTTGCTTGAATATCTAGTACCACAAAGCCATTTGGGTGTTTATAGCATTAATTTGTGCAAAGCTGACTAGAAATATAGATGCTTCTGCTGAAAACTCACCTCTCATGGAAAATTCACTGAGATTGGTGAACAGAGTATGGATCAGCATTAGAATGGAACTCTGCATTTCAGGCTGTGATGAGCTGAATATATAGACCTGGTGCTGGTGGCAATTGAACTATGCCAGGCATCGCAATGGAGGGGTTCTTTCTCCAGCTATGTGCCATGTTTGTTAAAATGGAACAGTTATTAGCAGCAGGAGTGACATTTATTGAGCTCTGCCTAGTTATATTATGTTGTTAATGTCTCCCTGCTGCAGTCCTGCACTCACACACAAATGCCACAGCCTGCCTCTTTTAACTGCCATATGGCATTATATCGTCTTCTTTTTTATGTGCTTGGCAGCTAATGTACCATTTTTATGACTGCGTAGAACTGTTTTGATTTGTAAAATCAGATGTGACATGAGACATCTTTTGCTGCATGGGCAAAGGTTAATGAATGCACTAATTTGCAAAAAGGATAAAAAGAGTGTGCATGTGTATGTTTGTGTGCGTGCGCCAGATCCCTCATGCCGCCTTCCCATAGCCGGCCAGCCCTCCTTACCCATTTTTGAGAAGGCAGCATGAGGACGTCAAATTTTGGGCTCACACAAGGCACCATAATACCCAAGTCCACCACTGGCAAATGTTCCATGCTCAGACTATACTACTAATAATTGTGTCTGGCATTTTGTGCCCCAGATTCAGTGTTCTGTTTGGGCTAGAAATACCTTAATCACTTGTGGGTCTTGGTCTTGGATGTGAACATTAAACACACACACACACACACACACTGGAAGGGTGGGATCACACCTACTGGAGCTGCCCATATGCATTCAGCAAAATTTCAGCACAGAGCCTATAGCTGTTCAAAGCAATATCTTTTAATGCACATATATAGTACAGTGGTACCTTGGTTTAAGAACAGTCCAGTTTAAGAACGATTTGGTTTACAAACTCCGCAAAAGCGGAAATAGTGTCCTGGTTTGAGAACTTTACCTCAATCTAAGAACTGAATCCGAACGGTGGAAGGGCACCGGCGGTGGGAGGCCTCATTAGGGAAGGTGTGCCTTGGTTTAAGAACTGTTTTAGTTTAAGAACGGACTTCCAGAACAGATTAAGTTTGTAAACCAAGGTACCACTGTATAGGCTTTCTGGCGATGTTCTGCTGAACATGTGAAGAGGGGTATGTCCAGCAGATACAGTTCTGCTTCTCCAGTGCTAGCATTCATGGTACACAAAGGTCAGCGCAGGGCTTTTGCATCACCCCATTTTGGAGTATGCTCTATTTACAGATCTTTTTGGTAATCAGGTTAAATCAGAATGCAATTAACCCATATTTTAGGGCTGTACTGAATCAAGAAGTAGAATAATAATGTTGATTCCATTCCCCACCACCACTCTGGTGTGTGGTTTTGTGTGTGTGTGTCTTTAGCAATTATTGGCATCATTTAGAAAAGCTCAAGTATTAGTTAAGAAATTTGTGGCGCTCAAACAGAAAAGGATCAGCAGGAAAAGAAAGGCATTAGCAGGAGGGCCTGACCCTAGAAAAAGGCAGAACTGAGAGGACTTTGATTGCTCAAACTTAATGCAAGGAAGTGAAATGAAAAGTTTTGCATTCATGGCTGATACTCTCTAGGTGCTTTTATGTCTTCTTTTATACACTAAAAAAAAAAATTGAGCTATGAACCTCAGCAGACACTAATTTTAGTAAGCAAGTACAATTCTCCCGGCTTCCAGCTTCCTTGTAAAGTCTCCCACTGTTGTGCCCTGTAACATCTACAAAGATATTGGCTTTCTGCCTCTTCCCCTCTTTGAAACCAAACACGGAGGGTTTATTAAAAAGAACGTCATGGGGGAATGTTTTTGCAAGAGAACATTGGAAGCTTAGCAAATTAGATCTGGCTGCCATTTTACAAAGGAGCGTGCTTTTTATCAGCTCTAAAATTAATAAGCTGGAATTTAACTCAGTTTATTTTGTTTCTCCTACAGTGTACCGGAGGCTTTCTTTCCTTTCCTTTTCCTTTTCTTTTCTTTTGCATTTACTAATGATGCATGCAGAGTTGCCAACAACAGCATTCCTTGTTTTCTTAGCCTGGTGCACAGTTTGTTACCAACCCTCCTTTTAAAACTTTTGTGCGAAAAGTAGCCCATCTAACGTTTCCATTTGTTGGCGAACTGAAGCCGAGAGACTCTTGACCTGCCAGCCATCAAATTTAAAAATGGCTTTTTAACCATTACTTGGGCCCATTTCAACAGAAAATGTTCACTTATAAACAAGCACCACATTGGCTACCCCTTGGCAGCATTCACAAATGTAACATTTTGTACCACAAATCTTCCAGTTTATTTTTTATTTTTTGCCCACGTTTGTTTTGCTCTAGTGCGAGAGTGCTTCCTCCCATCCTGATAGCAATAATACAGCAACATCAGGGAGCCTTGGCAGAACAACTAATAAAGCAGAACAAGTCCACCACCAGGGCACTGTTGTTGTGTCAATGACGTGCTCCAGAATATACCTGCAAAAATAACCCACACCAATCTGGAGGGGCCCATTATTCTGGCGAAAGCCCCTGTGGTTTCAGAACTGCCACAAAGCAATGCCTGTTGCCTTTCTTCCTGCCACGAAGCTGTGACAGGAGGCTTGTCAGGAAAGAGACTCTCATTAAGCCCCGATCTCAGGTTTTGTTTCTGAATGGAGATTGATCACCATGTAGGGAAAAGTGACGCAAAGCAGCCTCGAAGCTGCCACTCCGCATTTCGGCGCACCGAACGCTCCCGCCCCCTTGTGTGCCCTTTGTGGACCCCTTCCTTCCGACTGGCACCCTCTCCCATCAATCACTGCCACGCATGTGAAGCGTCCACACCAAGAAGCAAATGGAGGCATCGTTCGCTTCTGGTGTAATCTGACCTGACAGAGCTAAGACAAGCTGGTGAAGACGTGCTGAGCCTGAATGAAATCGCAGCCACATTCCCTCTGTGAGCGAGATGAGGGCTGCCTGTGGAAAGGCAGGAGGCTGGGGGGGGGGCAGAGAGGGAGGGATTACTGCTCTCCTTGTGTCACTTTTTGGGCCTAATTCAATTTATTAGCAGCGCACAACGCCGTTCCCTATTCAGGAAGTGTTCTTTGTCTGTGGCACATTGTACAGCCGTGATTCATCTCTGGGGAGTGAGAGCATATTGCATGGCAGGGGCTTACTGAGTGGAAGCAGAATTAGCCACTTAGTAAGTGCACCCTTTGAGCAACGCAACACACACACACACACACACACACAGAAAGAAAGAGAGAAAAGCCTCCTCTGCTTCCTCAGTCACAGGCTTCATAATGCTGCCCCATCACCGTGCTTTCTCATTTGTCCTTAATGCGATATTCACAAAGAGTTGGCATTAGGCAAATTTTAAAAAACCAATGCAAGCAATGAAGTCTTTTGTTACATGCTACTCCAATCTATGAGCAATGAAAGTCTCCTGGGGTTTGACATGCTTCCCCAAGGCTTGGACAGATGGTCAGCAGAGACTGTGGTGTCTTTAGGATACACTGGGTTTATTTACATGTACGTATATGCAACCTGGGACACGGGTGGTGCTGTGGGTTAAACCACAGAGCCTAGGTCTTGCCGATTAGAAGGTCGGCGGTTCGAATCCCTGCGACGGGGTGAGCTCCCGTTGCTCGATCTCTGCTCCTGCCAACCTAGCAGTTCGAAAGCACGTCAAAGGGCAAGTAGATAAATAGGTACTGCTCCAGCGGGAAGGTAAACGGTGTTTCCGTGTGCTGCTCTGGTTCGCCAGAAGCGGCTTAGTCATGCTGGCCACATGACCCAGAAGCTGTACACCGGCTCCCTCGGCCAATAAAGCGAGATGAGCGCCGCAACCCCAGAGTCGGCCACGACTGGTCAGAGGTCCCTTTACCTTTATATGCAACCTGGGCATAGGCTGGAGAGGCTCACAAGAAGGTTGTGCTTCTTCATTTGTCACAGGTTTGGATCTAGCACAGAGCAAGTCATGGCTCTGTCCTCCGCTCTTGCAGCAGCAGCAGCAGCACCCAGCTTCTGGAGCACTCATCAAAAGCAACTCTCCGGCCTGCTTCATGCCCTTTTTGTTGTTTCTCGCTCAGATGCAGCTATGCAACCCAGTTCATCCCTTTGAAATGCTCACCAGGGGCACTCGAGTGACCATCTGGTCTCCATCTTCAAAACAACTTGCCTGGCCAGTTCCCCAACCTCCCTGAAAGTCTTAACACCAGAATTCCCTGAAGTGGAGCATGCAGGAGGCTACAAGCATCGCTTGACACTTAGCAGCAATCTATGCTTCTCTCTCTTCCTCAAGCTCACATTTTACCATAGAGAGAACTTGGCAAGCAAATGAGATTCTATCTCGTTTCCATTTACTGCTTCAGCAGAGTAGATATTTACCACCACCACAAAGGCTTATCCACATTTACCTTTCCTCCGCTTTTTCCAGGCGTGGTCTACACTTAAAAGCTGCATGCCCAATGGCATGAACTAGCAGGACAATAGAGAGGAAGAAGAGGATTGTAGATGTAGATGGTACGCACTGGGGCAAGCTGGAGATGGAGGAGAGGTTGGGGGCGTAGAAAGTCACTCACAGGGTGACAGAGGATGGTGAGGGGATGAGAGTCAGTGCAGAGGAACAGGAGATCTGGACCCATCACCAGAGCCAGAGAGGCACCCGTCTCCATGCACACAGTGGGCTCTGAGGCATAGAGAGTAGCTAGAGGGGCAAGGGCTCTCTAGCTGGGCAGGTGGGGCTCACTAGCTCTGGGAGGAGGCAGGTGATTCCTCAGCCCGAGTAGGCTTTGAACAGGTGAGGGTCACCTGCCTCATCAAGCCCAGATGCTGCAATCAGCATGCAGAGTATAAAAGGGCAGAAGAAGGGAGGGGCTGTGTCTGCTCAACTGCCCATGTTGAGGGACCTCAGTCTGAATGCTGTAGCATCTCTGTGGAACTGGGCTTTGGATTGGATTTAGGATGAGTGAATTGACCCTGGACTGGGGGCTTGACATACTGACTTGCTGCCAGGTAAGCCAGGGGTTCAGGACACTCTGATTGGCATCCGTCTGTCTCAGCAGACAATGGAGGAGTGTGCCTTTGGGGGTGAAGGAGAGTTATAGCACCTGCTGCTGTGGCTGTAGAGACCAAGGAACAATTTAAACAATTGGGCTGTTAAATGATGTTGAGCAGAGGTGTAATTGGCAGGGAATTCCTCAAATGATGTGTGAATATGAAATTTCTGGGTTTAAACCATTTATCCAGCCCGTAAACTCAGCAAAGCATAGAATGGAGCAGAGGGAGGGCATGATGCAGGCTTCAAGATCCGCAAGTGTGTTGCCTAAATTGAACGTGGGCCACAGTCAGATTAAAGGGAGAAGGTGGCAATTCACTGAGTCTAGGTATCACTCCTTACAACCTTAAATTACTAAGAGAAAAGCCTTATTTACCACAATTGTGTGTTTTACCAACCTGACAGAGCCATCTTGGCATGTATTGTGCTACCACCTTCCTCTGTGCTTAGATGTAGGGAAAACAGTTTCATAACCTAATGACTACATTTGAGCCACCACTTTTGTTCTCTTCTCTCTCTTCTGCGAAGCTCCTTTGTTTCCCCCCAAAAGGTCTCGTCAGAACTGAAGTTTAAAAATAGACCAAATAGCACCAGAGCTTCAACTGAGCAAATAAACATGTTGCCACACTTGAAACATTGTCAGAGACTTACATTAGACTTTGGATCTGCTACCTTCCTTTGTTCTTTATATATTCTGAATATAAATTATAGGAAATAAGAGGTATTCACAAGATGGCCTGGCTACCATAACCATCTCCCTTGCTCATGATGTTAGGATCTCTAACTAAGGGATGGTGAACAGAATCCAGAGGCATTCAGCACTGGCCGGTCAAGTTTGACAGATGAGTGAGGTTGTTGTTCTGTTTCTCGCTATACCGCTGTTGTGCCTCGAGAAAATCTGATCTTACTCGCCGAATTGAAGCTTGGTTAAGCAAAACTTCTCTCCAGATTTTTCTGTGCAACTGATAAGATCCAATTCAGTGGGTAAAATTTAATTCTTGCAAGGCACAGCTGTGGAACAACAACAAAAAGCTCTCTGACCCAGGGAGATTAATCAGTACACAATACAATCAAAATATGGGTCAGGTTTCCAGTAAAACGTTCAGCAAACTTAACAAACTACAGTTCCCAGAATTCTTAGGGGGGAAGCTATGACTGCTAAAAGTGGTGCAAGTGTGTTTTCAATGCATGGTGTGGCCCAGGTCTGCAAGAGGACAGAGTCAAATGTGCTTCCACCTGTAATCCAGAGAGCTGCAATAGTTTAGGTCAAAAAACTTGTCCAGGCTGTCACCCAACATAAAGCTTAACTCTGTTCTATTTTCTCCAATTCAGCTTTCTAGGGTCTGCTGTGCTTCTAGCATTTCAAGTCAAGTTGACTTAACCCCTGTGTACGTCACACCAAGGAAACTCTTAAAATAGAAACGTTATAGCAACAAACAGCCCAAAGCCTTATGGGTTCCCACACCAAGTCCTGCAAGGAGACAGATGTTTGACTGCAGAAGTGGGCTGGCTCAAAGGAGGCTTGGAAGAACCTTTCCAAAAACTAAACAGTGTAATGCATCAGTGGCTTGGCGGTTGTGTTGGAGTAGGGTGGGGAAATCTAGGTTTCCGCCTCAGGGGAAAATGTGGGATACAGCCACAGGCCCATTGACATGCAGTCTAGGCTCACTCATCAGCCAGCATTCTGTGACCCCAGAGCATCCTCACTGGGCTATTTTGGAGGTCCCGCCTTCTTAGCCTTCCCCTCCCGAGATAATTTCTGAACCAAATTCTGCACAAAGCACCCCTTCTCAGCCTGCAAGGACGGAATACAAAAGAAATCTGCATTTGGCAATGAAAGGGGAAACGGTCCGTATGAAAAGAAATAGAAATCATTTCTCAAGAATGGAAAAAATGGCTACTGTGTTCCTAATCTTTGGGCTCTTGTTTGTGGAACTGCCTCAGTCCCGTCAGAGGAGTGCAATTGATTCGGTATAGGAGTTGCATTTGACATCCCAAGCAAATTTCACATCAGTGAGCAAGAGAGAAGGAATTAAGAACAGCAGCAAGCAAGCGGCTAGCCAAGTGCTGCCACCTCTTGGCTGCTGTAAGTACCACAGGGCATCAGCTAGCACCACAGAGCTAGAGAGAGACTTCAAAATGTGTGATCTTTACTGCCTGGTCCCTCCCTGTCATAATTAGAACGCTGAGATAACTCTCAAATCTTAACTAAGGGGGTTGGGGGTGTCTAACAGGTGCAGCCAGGACCAGAGTCAGGAGTTGGTACCCTCAGGCACTTGTCAAGGCCCACCACCCAGCAAGGGGCCTACTGTTGACTCCAGATCCCGCCAGTCCTTATCCTCTTTCTCCTCATTGTTGCTCCGTTAAACTTCCCTTTCCAATCTTCTGAGAAGTGGCAACACTATTACTACCTTCTCCTGCTGCTGCTGCATGTGTAGACAAGGCTGCTCACCTGTCTTGTTAACAGTTTCTTAGGCAGTCTTAGCAATTTCTGGGCTATCAGCTTAGAGAGGGAGAACCCAGACCCTGAGATCATCCTGAGGCCCTTCTTTGTGTGCTTCCTCAGCGTGAGCTTCTGGAGGGTGGCAACACAAGAACGGGCCTTTTCTGCAGTGGCTCCCCATTTGTGCAATGTTCTCCCCAGGGAGGTTTGCCTGGTGCCTTCATTGTACACCTTTTGGCACCAGGAGAAAATGTTCCTTTTCAGCCTTTGGCTGATTAGCATCTCATACCCCCTTTAAACTTTTTTTGGGGGTGGATTTGTTTATTCTTGTTTTTAATCATATATTTAGTGTTTTTATATTGTATTTTTAGTTTGTGAACCACCCTGAGAACCTGTGGACAAAGGACGGTATATAAATTTAATAAATAAGAATAAGCAAGGCACATACAGTTGTACCTTCGAAGTTGAACAGAATCCGTTCCGGAATTCTGTTCGACTTCCAAAATGTTTGGAAACCAACGCGCGGCTTCTGGCTGCCTGTAGGAAGCTCCTGCAGCCAATCGGAAGCCCCATCAGACATTCAGCTTCCAAAAATAGTTTGCAAACCGGAACACTCACTTCCAGGTTTGCAGCGTTCGGGAGCTGAAATGTTCAAGAACTAAGCTGTTCAAAAACCAAAGTACGACTGTATTTCAGTTGAGAAACCTTGATGAAATGTTGTGTGCAGCATGCAACACAGTTTGAATTACTTCTGAAGAAAGGCTTGCACTGGTAAAAGTAATTTCAGATATATCCTAGACAGGGTAAGGCAGAGAAAGAGCATGAAATTGACTCAATTACATTCAACAGAAACAACATGTCATGTTCCCTCTAAGGGGAATGCATTAGCTTCTGAGGAAGGAACAGTCCACATGTTTCTCTACTTGGTGAGCTGCAACAGGAAAATACAGGGAATACAAAGGGGAGATCAATTGCTCTTTAACAGCCTCTCCCTCCCCAATGTAGTGCTGCATCTGAAACTGCTCCAGATAAAGAAAATGTATTATTTAAACATCTCTGAAAATGAGACCGGGGTGGGGAACCTCAGGCCTGGGGGTCCAGTGTGGCCCTCCGAGGCTCTGTCATTGGCCCTTGGCACTCCCCACAGGCCGAGGACCTCCCCAGGTCATGCCATTTACTAGAGCTGCTCCTCCACCTCCTTGCCTGTCTGGAATGTGTCCTCAAGCGACAATAATGTGCCTTGCTAAGAGCTACATCCATTGCTATGCCCACTTTTGAATCTGGAAAGCGTCCCCTACATTGTGGAAGGTTGCCCACAAGAGAATGTGGTCCTTGGGGTAAAACAAAGGTTCTCCCCCCCTGTCTCAAGAGGTTATGGCTTTAACTCGTCTTGCACAGCCAAAACACTAGTCCTGGTTTCTTCGTGAAGCTTCCACCTGCCACATTTTTCAGGATCAGATCTCCTCATGCCAATTTTCCATTTAACTCAGTCTCTTTGGCTCTTAGGACAATGACAGAGAATCACAACAGCAGCCATTTTGTATGCCTTTATTTTGAGTTATTTGACTTACAGGCACTGTGCATAGGTGGAGTTTTATAACTCGGCAAGTTCTTCGTGTCATCGCTAATCCGGGAGAAATATGTGTTGGGAGAACTACCTCACAGCAAGAGTTCCAGTCTCCAGGGGGGCCTTAAGAGACATCTGGAGAAACAATTCACTTCTTTGAAAGCCACAAAGCAAGGAATCTTGTTTTACAAACAGGCTTAAAAAAATAAAAATGTATATATAATAGAAGCAATTTAAAAGCTAAATACAAGTTTAAAAATGGTATAAACTTACACTGCTTCAAGGACTCGCTCCCTGCCCTCCACAGACATGGAAAAAAATATGTTTTGAAAACTTAGCATTATTATTTAAAAGATTCCATGCATTAAGACTTAGTGTTCTAGGCAACTAAAAAAAGGAAAGGCAATAAATAGAACTTTTTAAAAAAACAAACCACTTTTCCATGACACTAATGGAACAGAAAGTAGTCCATAAGGCACTTCCACACAGGCTATTATTAAACACCAAAGGAAACCTGAAGGGGAAAAGCAGCCAAACAAAGCAACTATTTACAACAGCACTGAAGGTTGACAGATAGGGGCCTAATGAGATACAAATGAAGGAATCCCCCGAGGAGTTTGCATCCTTGAAAAAGGAGCCAAAGGGCAAAACACCATCCTGCAAAACACACACACTTGTTGCAGCATTAGAACCAACTCGAGATAAGAAACTGCAGCCAGCGCATTGCAAGGGCAAACAGGGTTGCCACATGACTACTGGGAAGAATGGAAGCAACGGGTTCTGGAAGCATCTGGGATGCATCGTGAACATGGAAAGGTTTAAGGATTTGTCGGTATTGACACCATCCAGAAAAAAACAACTCTGGAAAGTCTGTGACCTCAACTGAACAGTCCCCCTTCTCAAGGTTTCTGCAGCACTCGTGAATTCCTAGAGGGGGAAAAAAGCAAATGTACTGTCCTCACCTCCTGACATCAGTAAATGCCGCCCTTTGAGATGTGAGTACTGGAATGTTTTGCAAGAACACACCTGAGACATTGCTTGCCACTTTAGAAGGGTCTGCAGTGTTAACAAAGAGAAACCTGAACGGCAGGTATAGCCCTTTGCAAGCCAGCACTTCATCTGACAGGTTACTAGGTCACTCCAAGACAACTAAAGTCTTGGCAAAAGCAGGAAAACTGTGGACTCCCATCAGCCCCCAGCCACCACAGCCAATGCTCAGGGATTATGGGGGTCGCAGTTCAGGAACCCCTGGTGGGGGTTAGAGCCCCTGGCTTAGAGCAAGGGATCAGAACTTTTCTCGCCAGCAGTCCAAACCCAACCACAGTAGACAAATGGATGCACTATCAAATGTCAGGAGCAGACAGAGCTTTGCTATTCATTCAACTAACTACTTGGCAATTGCGCAGCTGCCGTATGCCAGCAAGAAATTGCTTGACTGTATTGAAAAGTAGATTTGATATTAAATTATTCCAACAAGCTCCTGTATGCTGATTAACTACACTGAGGTTAGTACATGTTAAAAGGCCGCTGTTCAAAATACCAGTTATATTTCTCCAAGGACGTTCTTGTTAAGTTCTTGATTCCAAAGACTCCGAAACTTCTCAGGAGGAAAGAGCACCGATAATCCCAGCAAACTGCCTTTAAAATCAGCAGCCCAAGTAATGTACTAACTTTGGACACAAGAGGGCAGCAGATAATTACAACTCAGTCTCTCCTTCGCTCTGCAGCTTTGAGCTACCGGTAGATAGAATTTAAGCAAGACTAGGGCACTGTCTTAATTCAACGGAGGTGTATGAGAACTGTACAAACCCTAACTGGTTAAACACAGATTGCATAAGAACTACCGAAGGGGGAACTATCCTTAACTGCTAAAGACTAAAAAGTCAATATTGGTATGCACTTCCATCGTCCCAAGCTTGGCTTCACATCCAGCATTTGTTCTGGCAAATATATAACTGCATATTTACACCTTAAATAAAAGGAGCTTCTAACTTTTAGAGCTGGGAAGGAGAGGGTGGGCAGAAAGTGTCTTGTAGTGCAGTTCAGAAAGTCAGTTTGAGGGGCTGGCTTCTGAGTAGTGGCAGAGCTGGACTTTAATGAAGGTCTTCACTCTGAGACAACTCCATTAGGATCTCGATGAGGTTCTCCAGCCCCCAAAGATAGCCGTCCTCCCGATTCCCTTCTATCCAGGGCACGTTGTGCTGGAGGACCTCTCCCTCTGGCAGTGGGGTGGTTTTCCCAAAGTCAATCATCCAGACTTTGGCCTGTTCTTTCTTGTCGTGGATGAAGAGGAGGGAACTCCCAATTACCTGCGACAGGAAAAAATAAAAAGGGGATCATCACACAGGATTCGAAGGCAAGTGGTCAGCATTCGCCCAATACATTTTGGCACCTGAGGCAAAACACCGCCTGCCACCGCCACAATGGAGAAGCAGTTTCCAAAGCTCCCTTCCCACCCAGGCTTAGCGAAAGGAGCCCTCACCTAGCCTCACTAGTCTGGTGGGGTGGATCAGAAAACCGTAGTTTTCGCTCCATAAGATGCACCTAGTTTTTATGTGGTTTGCTTCCGAGGTGGCAGTGGGGCGCTTGAGGCAGCGCCACCTCTTCTGTTTCTGCCACCTGAGGCAGCTGCCTCCCCCTGCTTCATGGCTGGGCCGGCTTTGGTCTAAAGGCAAAACTTGGCATTCTATGGTGTTGGGCCTGCTGTGTCCATAGCACTCTTGGGTTATATGAAAACAAGGTTGCTAGCTCTCAAGGTCACGGGGAAGTTAAAACATGCAATGTGAGAGGAGTAGAAACTCTCTTTGCCAATTAAAAAAAAAAGCAGTTGTTGAATATCCGCTCTCCCAAGTCACAAACCCAGTTAAAAATTCAATTCCAAGCAGCAGTTTTAGGAAAGTTAAATAAGTTCTGCCACCCAGTGCCAGCCTAAAACTGAAAGGCCTGAATCTCCAGGGATAAGAAGCTCCCCAAATGCACTGGGGGCGAAATCCCCTCTCTTTCTGTCCTTAGTCAGGGAGAGAACCTGGTCACTTCTCACATTTATTCAGACTTTCAGGACCAAATGACACACAGGACTTTTCATCACATAAATGGCAGCCGGGGTGGGGGTGGGCAAGCCAGATTGGGAATATAATGGGGGGTGAGAGGGGGGGTTTCCTCCCTTCAACCCCAGCCCTGATCAAAATTGGGGGCCCTGCACTTGCTATTCACACTGGGAGCATTCTACTTAGTGTGAATACCAGGGGGTTGGGTAGGGGTGGTTCTGATCAGGGCTGCAGTATGTTCCCCCTGCACTATGGTCCCCATGTAGTTTGCCACCCCACCCCCCATGAACATCAAATTATTGAATATCAAATAGTGATGCAATTCCAAAGCTTGTGGAAAGATTCTAGTCCGCTAACTTGTTTAGGTAAACCGAACTTAGCTTTGACCAGAGTTCTAACCTTTTTAAAAAAAGAGATCATAGAAAGGCGGTTTAGTTTTTACCTCGTGGCCCCTGAAGAATGGTGACAATTCCAAGGTATCACGGATTCCCTTCAACCGGTTAAGGTAGCCGTTCTGTAGTGGCAAGAAAAGAACATTTTTAAGAGCTTTGAAAATACTTCTGAAGCACCCAGTCTCTGAGCGTTGACCTTGCTTAGCAAGAGGCTGCACATTCCTCACATAGTTTGAACGGAAGGAGTTGCAATTTGTTTTGCGCACACACACACACACACACACACACACACACACACACTCTGCCTGTAAGCCAAATAACCGCTCCTGTATGAGGACTGCAAGCTGGGTGAGCTGCACTTCCAAGCAGCCAGCACAGACTTCCCAGCGCTTTACACCGCTGCCAGTTTTGCCCCTGTTCCTTTGCCCTTCTCAGTAACTGGCTGAATAAGAGCAGCTGGGGCCCAGTAATGGAAACAAGAAGAATTACTGACAAAAGAAGAATGGCAGATGAAATTAATGGACTATGCAGAATTAGATAAGATGACAGGAAGGATTCGAAACCTGTGGGATCAGATATTCTCAGAGGACCCGAATAAATATGTGAATTATTTGAAAAGCAATTGTAATCAACAGATTACGCTAGTAGGATTACAAGAAGTTTTGTAAGGAGGAATATATGAAATATTGCAAGGAAGATTATGAAGAGAGTTATTAGTTAAGATAATGAAAAGTAATAGTGAAATTAATAAATGTAAATTAAGTGAAAAAGACTGGAAAATTTTCAGATGTGATTGATGGAAGTCAAATTGTATAAGATATGAAATTGTGTTAAATGATTGTTGAAAATGATGTTAAAATTATATCGATATATCTATATGAGCAGCTGGGTGGGGAGGTGAAAAGTTTTCAAGGCTGTAGCAGTAAAAAAAGAAAAAAGTAAAGTAAAACACAAGCAGGGTCCAGAACCAGCAAAATGGCATGCTATCATGAAATACAGCACTGGTGTTCAGCTACTGGGTCCCGGCCTGATCTGAGATGGGCCACAACAGCAGCACTGCCACCTTACCAACACATGCTTAAATATTAAGAGAGTCTCCAAATGCTTGTTTTGCATTGAAGGTGGGTCTTGGGTCTGCAAACAGTGGAATACTATTGTGCTTCAGCATATACACGTGCACCCTCTTTTGGAAGTGGCTGAGGCTACAGGGCAGGATTAAAAAGGCAAGCAGGAGGGCAGGCAGACCCAGACACTACCCTGCACCTTCCCACAAATGTGGCAATCTCTCCTGCCTGCGTTACAGGTTGGTCACCCAAGACTGAAGACCAGGGGGCTCTCCAGATGTTCCTTTTCTCTGACCACTGGCCACGCTGGCTGGGGCTGATGGGAGCAACTAGCTGGTGTGTCACAGGTTCCCCCAACCACGACGTAAGGAGTCACGGTCACAAGAACCATTTCACTTTTAATTTTTTTTCAGACCTTTCCGGACTGCAAGCAAAATGATTCACATAGCAGAACGGCTCGGCAGTGAGCAACGCAGCAGCTTTCTTCATTGGCTCCAGAAGAAGCCCCCATTAACTACCATCCATTGTAAACTATCTCTGCAAACCTGCTATGGGTAAAGAGCCAGGTTCAGAGATGCTCGTCTGAGACTGTACGTGGTGGGATCTAAAATTGAGCTCACTTGCCCAACTGGGTGGTTTGCAGAGGAAATGCAAAGATGCATTCATTCTCATCTAATAGGAGGTTGAGAGAGAGAGGTGGAGCTGTACATCACCTGCATATTGAAGGCACTTAGTTCAAACCTTCATACAACTTTTCCCACTGGTTTCATGTAGCTGTTAAAATCAGAACAAGATGAGACACTCCAAAGGCTAATCAAAAGTCCTCTGGCTCCACTCTCTGGGTCTCTCCCTTCAGAAAGGACTGGCACCACCATTATCCTGGACTTTCCTGGTCCGTTCCTGGCATGACAACCCAGACGGACACGATGCTCAACAATACTGAAATCTACTGACGAGGTCAAAGGAAGCCAACAGGGTTCCTGCCACTTCCTGGCGTCAGGTCACCCACCAGGGCGACATGGTGCAAAATATTTAGAGCTATTTCACCAAGCAACAGGGTTGGGTGTGTGTGCGGGATCAACTCTTTAGGAGAGGTGATGGGATTCCCAGCCCTTGGCTTCCAGGAAATAAAGAGGTGGGGAGCTTCAGCGCAGTTTCCAGGTATACAAAACTCTACAGTTTACTTGGAAGGGTTGCCATTTTCCTCAAATCACAAGATGCACCCACCTTTCCTCCTCCCTCAGCAACAGCATTGTTCCAGGATTCAGTAATGGTGCAGGGTTGCTCACTGCAAGCTAAAAGGCCTCCTCCTGCATATATTTGTGATCTTTTCAGTTTGCAGAGGGTACTTGCATTTCATTTGTAACTAGAAATTTATGAGTAATCCCATGTGGCCTAAAATTATGTGAGATTGATACACCTATCAATCTTTCCTTGTCCCCTGACAGGCTTCTGTTCAAGCTCCAGCCACCACCATGGAGGAAGATTTGACAAATGTTACAGCAGGTGCACACCTCTGGACCAAAAAGCAGTAGGCAGATTGAGGGAGAGCAGCAGGATTGTAGTTTGCTTGTCCCTTGTAGTGAAATAGAAGAGGTTTTGTAACCATGTTTGAACATTGGAGCTCTCTCCATTATGCCTTGAAGGAAAGATGCCTTCAGCTGTCAGGAAAGCCACTAAGAATGGGTCACTACCAGGGCCAGATTTAGGTTTGATGAGGCCCTAAGCTACTGAAGGTAACAGGGCTCTTTATATGTCCAGCTGTCCTTTGTCAACAACAAATTCTTGCTGCTTTTTTGTGTTGAATATATGCTATATGGTAATTTATGGACCTAATAGGTATCCAAAGCCATTTGCACATAACAAAATATTTATTTTATCAAAATAATTGTTAACTCAAATACAATTAAGAAAAAGTATATTAATAGTGAAATACAATTAAGAAGAAGTATATTAATAGTGAAATAATTGCACAACACAAAACACTGTTGCTGTATGTAGATTTTATTTGATTTGTTTTTTATCTTATATTTTGGAAATATACATCCAGGTTTTTTCCCCTTTAATTTTTTGGGCCCCCCCAAGAGAGTGGGTCCCTAGTTTGTTTAGCTGATACATAAATCTGGCAATGGTCACTACCACACTCATAGACCCACTTGTGCTGCCAACCAGGCACCATAAACTTCCAACTTTCTGTTTAAACTTTGTGTGTATGTGAGAGTGCGAGAGACAGACAGACAGACAGACAGACAGACAGACAGACAGACAGACAGAGAAGGACAACAGTTCTTGCTTGTTTCCCCTGACATGACCCACAGCCAGTCCAGGACTCTTTCCTTCATCAAAGTGCTTAGTAAAGAAGATGAAGCTGTCAAGGGTGTAGGCCTGGATAGGTGGGCCTCATAAAAAACAAAAACTTTCTACTTCCCTAGCATTCAAGGAATCCCATTTTCAGTGCTCCATTACAGGCAGGATTTGGACCAGCTTAACTAAGAATCTGAACTAGTTAAGATATTGCGCATCTTCTTGGTGCATAACATAAACTGCCGAGGAAAGAGAGCAGGTTTCACATTAGCATGTAGCTGCGGATATTAAAGAAACCTGGGGTATTAAACTAATAAGGAAACCAGCTGCAGCGACTCACCAGAACGTTACGATTTCCTTTCGTAAATTCTCTGAAGGCCTCCATGACTTGTTCCTTTGTCCTGGTCTTCTTGAAATCCCTGTTCACGGTGCCATCTTCCTTCTGCAAAAAGCAATGACGAAATCCAAGGCTATTACTCAGAAGAATGCATTTGTGTCAACAGACAGCTTTGCTGTTCATTAAACAGGATGCGGAATAACCTACAACAGGGCAAAGGTACAAGATGGCCATCGTTTAAATAACAGCCATGGAGTGGGGGTTGAATGACTTGCAGACTGTCCAGAGAAGACTTGAGAATGGTTTTATTTGGGGGGGGGGGTTAGGGGTATTTGCAGCTTTTGAACACAATACAATATTCTTTCTTCAGCTGTGGAAATTACAGGAAGGGATCTGCATTGCCAAGTCCAGCCCTTTGTCCCACATGCCAACATGTGAAATGGTTTGCAAGTATAAACCTCTGTGCTATACAGAGGCTGATGATCAATTCATCTCAGGCATGAACCTTTCCCAGCACTACTAACCAAACTCCTTGAAATCCACAGGGTTTGCAAACACCTCTAAACATATAAATTAGCCCACATCTTTTAGTATTCTGCAATGAGGAGACTACGGTAATTCAAAGCAGAATGGACTACCTTGGAAGGTTTCTAAGCAGAGGTTGGAATCTTTAGCTGTGATTTCTGCATTGCAGAGGTTTGGACTAATGTCCCTTGGGGACCTTTCCCAACCCTACAATTCTATAAGCCAGCACAATTCAAGTACTAATTTGAGCAAGTCCGTGTGGTTTGTTTAGATCCAGATGGAATGAAGACACAGCACCCTTTTGCACCCATGGTTCTCATTTCAGCACCTGTTCAGAATCTGACTTCCATGAATGCACACTGTAGTGCCAGGGGACAATTTAACAACATCTTTTTTAAAAAAAACAACAACTTGTGCAGTGTGGAATCAGACAGCTATTTACTGCTTTGTGGCTGCTTTAAGACTTCCTGTCTGGCAGCCTAGCTGTGTTGAGAGCTGGTATCTGAAGCCTCCAGCCACGGACTCAGCTGAAAGTCGCAAAAGGGTGCTATGTTTCCATTCCAATTCATTTCTCCTGCTTCCCCAGATATCCAAGCAGCTGTGAGAGTGTGGTAAGGCCTGCGGCCTCCAGCCATGGGGTGAGCCATGCATCACCAAGCTCCCATAACTGCTCAGGATATCCGGGGAATGCTGCAGGGCTAGAGGCTACAGGAAAGCCGAGCCTCAAAACAGAACTAGCCACTTGCATCCAAACAGAACTTCTTAAGGCTTTTTCTTTTCTTTTTTTCAGCTGGCACACAACCTTCTGCTTCTTCTGTTCACAAGTTTGCTCACTTCCATCGGCAAAGAAACCTGCCTAAAGAATAACTTTGCAACCTTACATAAACCAACGTGGCAAAGCTCCATGCATCCATAATGTTTATATATTGGCTGATAGGAATTAAAATCCCAGGGATGGCAGGCAGCAGGAACTATGGCAAGCGCCTTCGATCTTTGTTCACCTATCTGTATCTACTTATGTTGTTTATACAGAGGGAGGAAAAAGGGTTATGTCTCAATAAAGGGATTACAGGATTTTCATTTTAAATTTAATTTATATACCACTTTATATATTTAAAGTATATCTCTATTCAGTGTACGAAAACCTGACTCACAGCTCTTTCTTCTACAAGAGACCTCCCATGAACTCTCTACAACACACATTCAAAGACTGCCATTTCAGTTTGACGGTGAAATAACTCGTTTGACCTTGGTGGAACTAGAACTTCATTACAATGCACTCGGCAAAACTGCTTAAACATCTAGTTCAACTGCATATTCAGTTGCAGTATATCGGGAACTCTATTGACAAAGGCAGAACTCCCGGCAAGTACCTTTCTCAGGAAATATTCCATCTCTGTTATACACCGGATAGATTCGAAACCCTCACCTTGATTCCTTCAATCCTGAATCCGAGAGTCGCTGTAGAACTTATTGTTTCCCTCCACTGCATGTATCGGGGCTTGGTTACGGCACGCTGGGCGTTCTCCTCCTCAGTCGGAGCCTCCGGATCCACTTCAATCATCTTTTGATACATGTCCTTCCGTAGGCTTGGCTTCTTCCTGGCCTTTGTTAGTTCTTCCTCCAAGTAGGTTCTGCAGAGAGGACATTAAGTGTTACTCTCACCATCTTCGGAAACTTATCTATCACAGCCAACTGGGGGGGGGGGGGCAAGTTTTCGGCCTCCCTCATATTTTGATCCTCTAGGATTTCCAGAAACCTGAAAGCGAGGTCAGAAACCTTCCATGTGCTGCTAGTTAATCTCCTACCAAGACACAGTGGTAGAAACTTGCAACTAACTAGGGCAAAACACCCTAAAAAGAGCAATACCTAGAATGGAAATGCATGTGTCGATTTGAGCTAAGAACTTAAGAGCAGTCTCTGCCCTGGATCAGGCCAAAGGCTGATCTAGTGCACTGCTCAAACACTTTATATTCTGGAAACCAAACACTTGTATTTAACAACATTTATGGAAGGTGACCATGAATAAAGATCACAGCCTTCTCTTTCAAACAACCATGAAAGGATAAAATAATTGCACGAGAAGGCCATAAATTATACAGGTGGGTAGTTCTCATGAGCAGTTTGCAATTCAGCATCCTTTCCAGATATAAGGGACACCTGGAATTGTGAATCACTCAGAGGGCATTAATTTGGCAGTATTAATATTGATCACCACCCCCCATTATGATGATGAAAGTATTGAGTGAGCCGCTCTGTGCATCCATTGCCTTCGTCAAATGCAGGGATCCTACTGATTTTTAATTCCATTTGTGATGGGGGACAAGGATTCAGAAAAGACACTTTTCCTAAGCATGTCTTCCCCATCTGCCCACTAGAGGTCTCTGCTTTCTATTAGTAACAGCTGCTTTAAATGGCACAGGCCGGGGCACTCCTGGGTCAGCAAAATTTATGCCAGTCACCCTGCAGCACTTCCTCAAGTTACTTTTTTGCTGCCCCAAACAAGCCTAAATGTTAAGTTCCTGGCTCCAATAACGTCTGCTGACTTAGTAGAGATAAGGCTGACTACAGATTTGTAGTCAGTAAATTTGGGAGCCAAACGCATATCCAGACTTTAATGCAAATCTGCTCCCAGCTATGAAAGTTACTAAGCACTTTGCAGCAGGTTTTGTGTCTCGGAAGAAGGGGAAGGCCGAACGGTTGCCTGTAGGCCTTCCAAACAAGAGGAGTGTCAGATATAAAACCATATTCCAAATGTTTCATACAAGCCAGAGAGGCGAGTGTGGTGGGCAGGGCTGGATTAAGACCCTAAGCACACAGGTTTTTGGGTGCCTCCATGTATATATCTAATTTAAAATATAAACAACAATGAACCATAAAATAAAATGGCATTTTTTGAAATGAAACAAAACCTGCAATAAGATAGAAAATAATGTGGTGGGTTTTTTGTATACTTCACGTTATCCTTCACTTTGTATTCACCTTATATTTGAAAAAAAACTTTCCTGCTTTTTCTAATTGCAAAGTCTTTGATCAGTTCCTCAAAACTAATCTTACGTAACACATCTGCTTCTTAGTAGAGATAAACCTGCCTTGTTGCATAGTTGTTCTGTTGGGTTTTTTAATATCTGAGAAAACTGAGAAAACGAACACTCAGCCGAGCAATTTGTGACCATTTATGTTAAAAACCCAGCAACCGATATTTGAAATAAAATTCCAAAGCTGACTCGGTTCTTCTCAGCATTCCACATGCCACACAACAGGGCTTATTCGGTATATATAACGAGAGGCTATATTCCTCTGAATACTAGCCAGAGTTATCACCAACAGGTGTAATCTCCAGTTCCAGATCATCCCCTCTTCCCTCCACAATATACCAAGTCACTGAAATTTGGCATAAACTGAAGTAGACCTTAGTCCGTGAAATCTTATGTCATGGATTGGATAGGGAGCCTCTCAATCTAATCCTGGGGACTCTCCTAGGCCCTTCCCTTCTCCAGGTCACACCCCTCATTGACTCCATGCTCTCAACTGCTAGACTCTGTCCTTGACCAGTAATACTGCCTCATATCTGTCTGGATGGAGAATTGCATGCATGTGAAGGCAGCTCTGTATAGGGAAGTTTTTAATGTTTGATGTTTTATTATGTTTTTATATTTGTTAGAAGTTGTCCAAAGTGGCTGGGGCAACCCAGACAGATGGGTGGTATATTATTATTATTATTATTATTATTATTATTATTATTATTATTATTATTACTATTGCCTCTCGCGTCACGCATTTCCTGCCATAATAATCTTGTCCGACTCTTTGCTGCTGTTTGTGTATTGAAAAGGTATCCTTTGTACCATTAATGAAGAATTTTGGCTCCAGTTTGAATTTGAATTAGTCGGCCAAGGGTTCTCAAAAAGAGTTCAAGTTTCTGTACAGTTGCCACCAGTTTCGAAGTACTCTTGTATACCAGACCTACAAGTTGCTTCTAGGTCAAACAAACTGCGAGGCAAAAATCCTCCGCTATCTCCTTGAACAAGGATGTACTTTTTTGGGGGGAAAGTACTCGTTAACCCAGCTTAGAATGTTTTTCCATTTGTTCATGCAGTTAATTTGAACTTTGCTTTCCCTCAGCGCAAACAGATTCCAAGCCAAACAGAGCAAACGGCATTTTTCCTCACAACGAGTAAACTCACGATGACACCGGACAGTGGATTTCTTTATCCTGGAAAGGGGGCTGGGAAGAGGGTGGCTCAGTATCTAAATTGCCACTTCAGCTAAAGTTTATCCAGCTATGCGGCTCACCGAAGACATTTTCTTCACAGGTAAACATCAAGACTTTCATTTTAATCTCCGACACTTAAATTAATTTTTTTCAATAATAATAATAATAATGAGACCCCTTTTGCATTTTGTCATGGTAATGTTCAGGAAGAATTTGAGACTGAATGGCAGAAGTATACATTTTAGCTTATGAAAATAACCTGACAGACACGATATAGCCCAGCTTATCAGGAATTCCCACAGCCAACCTGGTTTAAATAACCTTGGGTGAGGACTGCACAGTATTCACCCTCTGCTTCCAATTTACAGCTTACCCACATAACACTATTCAACTGAAAAGTATGGTCTTCTAAGGACATCTTTATTACTATATTCACTTCTGAGCCAAAAGGCCTATCAGACAGAGCAAGTCCTGCCATTAGGGAAAGTTATTTCATTTATTACTTTTGTATTTTTACTGACAACTAGCAGGAGAGGTACTTGTGGGATTTTCTGCCTCAAATGCCAAAACAATATCGCGGCATCGTGCACTTTGACTTGGTGCGGAGACAGGGTGCCCTAAGCTGATCTGCCCTCAGACGGCAAAATGCATTGGAACAGTCTTGCCTATATCGGTGCTAAGCTTGGCTTAGTGGTCAGATCTGCACCATTTTTTAGGGAAAATATGAAGTAGGGGGGGTTGGTTTCAAAGTGATACAGCAATTTAAAACCAGCCTTTCTTGCTACCTTAAATCCATCCATCCAAATGGCTGGAAAAAAGGCTTCACCCTTAGAGCCTAGCTAGGTATTCTGGAGATGTGTGGCTGCCGCCATCTTCCAAGTAAATGCAGTAACAGAAATGTGTGGCATGATGACCTCATGCTCAGCATTTTCCTGCCTCCCGTGGGGGAGCAGAAAGGCATTGGACACTGCAAGATGAAATCATGCTTCTGTTGTTACTGGATGAAGCTGGGGAAGAGGCAGCTACCAAGGAAAACTGACCTGACTCCCATCTTGCAATCCATGACACAGGGAGAGTCAAAGTCAGCCAGGAGATCTTCCATCTGATTGTAACGCTCCCCATCCTTCACTATGTCCCCATGGTAGGCAGGAACATACGGCCTAAGGACATCATTCATCAAGCGGTCCAAGCAGCGCTGTTCAGACTCGCAGTGCTTCTTCAGTATCCTCCCATTAGCTGCAGCTTTGAAGCTACCTGAGAGACAGAACAAAAAGCAAAGGATAACACTGAGTTTTCCACTGGGTACGGAAAAGGTTTCACACAGGCTTGTTCCCTGCCTCTAAGAAAATGGTTAAGTGCAGTGGCATCAAATAGTATTTCCAGGCACAACACAGTCATGTTTACTTCAAAGAAGATCCTAGTTAGCAACTCCAGATCATTCAGGGGCACATGCATGTGCACATGTTCAAAAGGGTGAGGTGCTAGAAGATGCTCAGATACGCAAGGGAGTGCTAATACATAATGGAAAACTTTCAGGTTATCTTTAGTGTACCCTTAAACATCAGGCTGAAAGGCTAGGCAACTGGAAAGCCTGGAAAACAGCAGCGAAGTCTGGTTCCTAGGTTAAAACTCTAGGTGAATTTCTCCATTCTAAGGCCAACTCAACAATGGAATAAGCCTCCTTGAGGGTTTTCAAGGCAAGGTTGACAACCATCTGCCAGGGATATATAGTCAGGCTATTCTGAATAAGAGAAGAGTGTTGGCCTGGACTGGATCCCAACAGATTTCAAACACTGTTTGTTTCAGAGCAAAGACTTGCTTTGGTGAGGACATCAGAGGATTTTGATGGCAGAAGTTATGTGCCCTTTTTCTGTGGCTCAGACATTAGCATTAATCCTTGGGCCATCTATTACAGGTGCCATAGATTTCCCGAGGTTTTTACACACCTTAGCATTTGGCTCAAGCCACCCCCATGAAACGAACTAGCGCAAGCACTTATGTTTCAATTTCCAGAAACAATTTGCATTAAGGTAGCTAATTATCTTAATCCACCAAGAGACTTCCGAAACACTTTCTCTTTATCAGGCGGGAGTTTCCCTTTGAGATTACACAGCACAACCTAAATCTTCTGTACCTGCGTGCCCTGCTAGCTGGATCCAGGGATATTTCTTCTTGAAGGACATGACGAAAGGAGACCAGTGCACCATGTTCTTGATCTTCCGCCATGACTTGCTCTAGAAAGGGTGAAAAACAATTAAGTATAGTTCACGCAAACTGTAATCCCAGTAATATCTGACCTAGAGACAGTGGTTAAATGTGAAAGGGGAAACACTGGTGAAGAACAAGCTGAGGCAGGAAACTAAGTCTATGTTACAATAAGCAGCTAAATAATCCAAGGATTGACCAATCATCTGTTGTGTGCCCCACCTCTGAAGCTATATACAGATGGTCAGTCGTTCACAAATTTGTTATATACGTACACACTCATTCAACTTCCTGTTCCTGTGTGAATTTACAGAGATGAGAGAGAGAGAGAGAGAACGAACAGCTTGCTTCAAAAAGAAAAGGACACCGTCCTATTAATACAAGAAGGGGGGAGGGACACTGAAGAGTGTTCACCTCTTCCTCTTCAGGCAAGAACTGAATTACTGTGCATACGCCCTTGAGAAATTCTCTGCCCTTTTGTATCTGACATTTGTTTTTGCCATGTCCCTGAATCCAAGAACCTATTTTTGTTCTCCTGAGAAAGACATCTGCTTTTGCCATTAGTTCTGAGTACACGAATGTCACTTTGACCAGAGGAAGTACTACCCACAATGGTAACAATTTCACCTTTGATTAAGTGTGTCTCTCATGTGTGCACATGAGCCCAATTTGGGGTAAGGTGGGGTGGGGAGAGGCAGAATAGGTCTATGTGCTGCATGAAGAAGTACTTTCTTTTATCTGTCTTGAATCTTTCAATATCACCTTCATTGGATTTCCCCATTTCGAGTGATATTGGACAGGGAGAAAAAAGCATTTCCTTGGTAAGAGAAAACAGGAATAAAATAAAATAAAGTTTTAAATTATACTCCTGTGATTGGGGGTGACGACTATCAGATAGACAATGAAAGAGACATATAGTTCAAACTTGGAAGGATAAAAAAATACCCACCATTCATTTCTCAAGAGGCTGAACATCTTACTGCCCTTGCTACATTTGAACATATATCTTGTAATCATCAATCAATCTCTTCTGGATATCTATTTGGACATATGGACTCTGCATGTTTGAATTAGGATTGATGGATTATTCTTACTGTTAGTGTGAGCTGACGTCGTTTCTTTCTTTTTTCTTTCTGTTATATTTGCAACAAAACATATATTTAAAAAGAAACTAGACAGTCTTAATATTAACAAAAGTTGCAATTAATTTTAGGTGGTGTGTAACGGTTCTTGCAACCATAAAAGGTGCATACCCAAGATATTTTTAACTGATTAGCTTTTTCTGTCCTAATTTTAGCAAGATGAAGAGTAAAAGGGCAGATTTCTCCCCCCCAAAACCCCCCCCCACCTCTTTTAAACAGAGATGTTGAGTTAAAGGTTACAAGTATGAAATCATGGGACGGTAATAACTGGAAATTAAGATTGCAATCCTATACTGTACAGACTTATCTGGGTGTAAAGCTTGCTTCAGGGGAGTCTCCTCTTATGGGCAAAGTGGAATGTAGCCCTGCTATGATTCTGTCCCCCACAAACCCTCCAGAGCCACAGTTCAGTCTTTCTCCTGTCACTCACAACCATATTTATACATTTTCAGGCCTATGACAGCCCAGCCTAAGCCAATCAAAAGCATGCATTCTTCCTGTGGATGTTGCTCTTTCGGCATCTGCATAGTTCATTCGCTCCCTACCTTGTTGCTGTGTGAGTGAGAAAGAGATGGGAAGAAACTCAATTTTATCTCCTTTTTTTGGCCACATTGCAGAGGACAGAGAAGAAGAACCCTCCACAGGTTTCCCTGGTTTTAATTTAATCTCTGGAGCGACTTGCATAGTTCAATCCTATTAATACTTACTTGGAAGTCGGTCCCACAGTTATTCAAAGTTTTTTTTAAAAAAACCAACCAACTACGTAGGGTCAGGTACCAAGTTAGCAAAGTTTACAGAAGGAAAGTTTTGAGGAGATTTCACCCCTCCCATACCCAAGAATCTCCTGACCATCTCCTGAGGTCTTTGCTGACTCTACAGAGAGGAGGAGCAATCTATTGCTCTCTACTTAATTAGTCATGTGAGTGAATCTCTGTGTGTGAGAGAGTCAGTCAGTGAGCCGGAGAGAGAGTGCAAGAGATATTATTTAGAGATAAGATTGCTGCTGCAGGCACTCAGAATATTTAGCTCTGTATATAGTTTTGTATGATAGCTGTAGTAATAGAATAAAGAAGGAAGATATTTTACAGAGCTGCTCTCCGAGTGGTTTATACTCTGCAAGACTCTGCAAAACGCTGCTGCGCAACGACTGCATTACAGAGAAAGTAAATCCGGTGCTCTCAGCTCCAAGCTGTGAGTCCGCAGCACTGTCACCTGTTCCTGTGTCAAAGGAGGACTCTGGCAGTGCTACCCAGCTCGCCTAGCCCAGTCGGGGCTGTAGTGCATGAGTCCAGTTGGTACACTGGCTCAAGGGCGATGCTGACATCGGTTATGGGCCCAGTCGTCTGACCAGTCGTTGTTCCAGTCATCCCAGTCGTCCCAGTTGCCAAGGTGTCTGTTGCTGATCGCTGGACGGCGGAACGGAGGCTGCATGCTGGACTGATTTGTGGTGCCTAGAAGCAGAGCTGTGTTGGAGCAGAGTTCTCAAGCTGCCGCTGTTGCTGTTGCTGCTGCTTGAGGTATGTTGCTGACTGCCAAAAGAAAGAAGATAGCTTCCCTGTTTGCCTGTTAATTGCGCTCTGAGTGGGAGAGAGAGTGGCTGAAGAAGTCCAAGGCTTTATCTGTGTTTGCACGAGGGAAGTGTCTTGCTCTAAGTAATAGCAGACATGGCCTGTGCACATTCTGGCCAGATGGCTCTATCTTTTCCCCTCCTCACGCCTGAAAACTATGCAGTTTGGCAAGTTAAAATGAAAGCGCTTTTACAGAGGGAAAAGCTATTTCACACCATAGAAGATGACCCTCCAGATAAAGATGATGATGATTGGGCTGAGTGGCATGCTGCAGATATGAAAGCCCGAGGGACAATTGTTTTGAGTGTTTCAGACCACTTGCTGGTGAACTTAGAGGGTCAAGAGACTGCACAAGCTGTTTGGCATAAGTTGAGAGACATGCATCTGAGACAAAATGCTGGTTCCAGTGTGATTTTCTTCAAGAAGCTGTGCAGGTTACAGTTGCAGAAAGGTGGTGATTTGCCTAGCCATCTATCTCAGTTAAAGCGTCTCAGACAGGACCTTGTTCAGCGGGACCTGGCTATTTCAGAGGCTGTGTTTGCAATGCTGATGATAAATAGCCTAGATGAGTCTTATGATGGAGTAGCTGCCCAGATTTCTACAATGCCTTCTGACCGGCTAACAGAAGATTATGTGTCTAGCGTGCTCTTGAATGAGTGGGATCGCAGACAGGCTGTTAAAGAAAGCCGGGATTGTTCTGCTAAAAATGTGCCTGAAAGTGTGCCTGAGTTTTCAGCAGGGGAAGGCGAAAGTGAAACTGCTGCTGTTAAAGCACTAAAGTTAAAGCGGTGCTTTTCATGTGGAGCACAAGGCCATTTGAGTTTCCAGTGCTGCAAGAAATCTTCAAAGAAGAAGGGAAACTTCAGAGGCAGAGGGGGAGGAGGACGAAATCCCCAAGCACCTGCTACTTCAAAAGTTTTGCTCTCTCGCTGCTGCAATCAACGTGGGCGGAGTTTCTTCGTGATCGACTCTGGCTGTACCAACCACGTAGCCAAAGATAAGGATCTCTTTGTTCAGCTTGAGAAGCAAGAGAAAGTAATTCATCAAGCAGATGGGACAGTTCTCACGAGTGAGGCTAAAGGAACTGTGTTCTTAAAGAGCCTGAATACAACAATTAGGAATGTCCTGTATGCGCCTGAAATTCAGGACAATTTATTGAGCGTTTCCCAGCTTGATTATCAGGGTTTTAAGGTGGTGTTTGCTAAATCTCGCTGTGAAATTCGTCGAGATGGCAAGCTCATTCTATATGCAAAATGTGTAAATGGTCTGTATCAATTGCCTTTTGTTTCAGGTACAGGTACTGCAGAAGCAACTAAGAAAGAGTGTTGCAATTTGTCTGTTGATAAGAATGAGAAGTTGCATGACCAATGTATTCATCATTACCACCGCATTTATGGTCATTTGAATTTCCAGGCTGTGGCAAAAATGCCTGACATGGTTCAGGGTATGAAGCTGAAAGAGTGTCCCTACCACATGAAATGTGTTTCTTGTGCTGAGAGTAAGGCAAGGCAAGCTCCCAAAGGTACAGAGTCTGGGAGAGAGGCCAAGAAACCATACGAAGTCATTCATGCAGACTTAGTGGGGCCTCTAGCGCTCTCTAGAGGCAATTCAAGGTTTTTCATGGTTTTGATAGACTCGTACTCTAAATATGCATGGGTCTATATGCTGCAGAAAAAGTCTGAAGCCTTTACTAAGTTTCGTCAGTTTTGTAAATGGCTCAGGAATGTACATAATGAGAATGTACATTGTTTTTTCACTGACAGGGGTGGAGAGTTTTGTTCAGAGGAGTTTGAGGCTTTTCTTTCTGAACAGGGTATTGAGCATAGGACTGCCACGCCCAGATCGCCCTGGCAGAATGGTTTGTGTGAGAGATTGAACCAGACCCTGCAGCAAGGAATCAGAACACTGTTGCATGATTCGGGGCTGCCCAATCCGTTTTGGGCCGAAGCTCTTTCGTTTTTCTGTCACGTGTATAACAGGAGGTACCAGTCTAGTATAAATTGCACCCCATATGAGATGCTTCACGGAAGGAAGCCATGTGTGAAGCACTTTAAAATTTTTGGTTCGGAGGTTTGGGTGCACACCTCGCAGGGTGACAGAGTAAGCGTGGAGAACATGGTATTTTCCTAGGATATGAGAAAGGGTCTTATCGTGTCCTGATCACAGACACGAAAACCATAAGGCTGACCAGGAGCATTGACGACAATCCACAATGGGACAGAGTTGGTGTTTTTCAGTGCCATCCCATTTGTGGTGATGGTGCAAAAGGGGCAAAGAAAGTTAAAAGGGAGGCAAGGTCTGATGTGATTGATAATTCTGATGCCAATGTAGATCCAGGTGATGGCACAGATTATCAGAGCCCAAAAGCCTCAGGTGAGTCTGACGCTGATTCAGACTTAGCAGCTTCATATACTTTAGCTCCCCATTCTCCTGAAGAGGAGGAAGCACCAGAACAAGAGGATCAAAGAGTTTTGCGCAGATCTGAGAGAACAACCAAGGGGGTACCACCGAAAAGGTTTTCTGAAGAGTTTGCAAAGGCTGCGGTCACATGCAACTCTGGTGGGGTTTTTAAACCTAGCATGAAGTGTGCTGAGAGTAGTGACACAAAACGCTGCATTTATTAACTTACCTGACAATTGAAGGAAAGCATGTGTTTAAGTACTGAAAATGGTTTGTTCAAATCTGCCTAATTAGAAATGTAAATTTGTATTTGAGGAAGAAATGTGTATGAAGATTTTTCCAGAAGCTGCTTATTCATTTGTGTATTCACAGTGTGTATTTTGTGTGAACTACAGGTTGAGATTTATGCTTTAACTCTTTTCCTAATAGACACAGAGTGGTTGAAGTAACTGTTTAATGATATGATAAAGTGTCTTAGATAAGGGGGAGAGAGATACCTGCAAATTGCAGTTATGTTAAAGATTCTTGAATGGTCGGATGAAATGGGGGAGGATGAGGAGATTTCACCCCTCCCATACCCAAGAATCTCCTGACCATCTCCTGAGGTCTTTGCTGACTCTACAGAGAGGAGGAGCAATCTATTGCTCTCTACTTAATTAGTCATGTGAGTGAATCTCTGTGTGTGAGAGAGTCAGTCAGTGAGCCGGAGAGAGAGTGCAAGAGATATTATTTAGAGATAAGATTGCTGCTGCAGGCACTCAGAATATTTAGCTCTGTATATAGTTTTGTATGATAGCTGTAGTAATAGAATAAAGAAGGAAGATATTTTACAGAGCTGCTCTCCGAGTGGTTTATACTCTGCAAGACTCTGCAAAACGCTGCTGCGCAACGACTGCATTACAGAGAAAGTAAATCCGGTGCTCTCAGCTCCAAGCTGTGAGTCCGCAGCACTGTCACCTGTTCCTGTGTCAAAGGAGGACTCTGGCAGTGCTACCCAGCTCGCCTAGCCCAGTCGGGGCTGTAGTGCATGAGTCCAGTTGGTACACTGGCTCAAGGGCGATGCTGACAAGTTTTCCATCTCCTCTCCTTCTGCCGCAACCACCTGTGCCCCTCGAAAAGCGTCTCCCTTGAATAATGAGACTCCGCACAACAATTTGGAGTGCTCTTGGCAAAGAAGAGGAGAATCACCCAACATTTGCCCAATTCTGGGCAACTATATTCTTCTCCATCAGCCCACATTATTCAGAAGGGGCTGTTTGGAGCAAAGGAGGGAGAAGAGGCCAGGCTATTTTCTCCTTCTGTGAGCTTTCTTAAGTGAACTTACTTCAGAACCCAAGCCATTTAGACTCTAGGAGCAAACAATCTTGAATCAAAGGGCATTAGCTATGCATGTGCCACAACCTTCCACAGGCCCTTGCAGTCTCCCGGTCCTTGTGTACATGGGACCACCTGAAATGTGCACGTAAACATTTAGGAGTAGCGGTGGCAGGACCAGGGGAGATCAGCCTAGCAATGGGGTTCTTTTACAGAACCAAACTGGCAACTTGTCAGCAGCCTCTCCTTTCCCTCTACCAAGTCCAGGTTTAGTCAAAGGTTGCAGCCTTGCCAAATTGCTGTCAAATGTTTCTGAAGGCATCTGCCTAGACCAACATGTGTGTTTCCAAGAAGACTGCCAGGAGCACTGTACTTTGGCTCTTTTGTTCTATGCTGGCAGAGAGCACAGTTGGATTCCCCTTTTGCTTTTTTTTGTTTTGTTATTTAAGCAGCCCTTTGCTTTGACTGATGTAAAAAAAATAAAAAATCTCAAAGGAGAGTCTCCAAGGGAATTTGGGCTTCACATCAATAGGACTCAACTTGCCCAGCAGAGGAATCCTCCTACGAAAACACAAACATAAGTCACTCAGTCCCAGGATAAAAGTGACTGCCAGAGCAGTAACTGTTCTGGAGCCAAGGTTTTGTTTCCTCGGTGGTTAGCAATCATATAGCAAGAGAAAACCTTGAAGCACTTCAAAGCCAGACTGAAATGAAGCAAAGCTACGTCAAGGATAGTACACAAACCATCACGGTCCGTTTCCTAAACAATATTGTAAGCAGACTCCTAGCAAAACCAGCCCTTCCCCTTCGAAGTTAGTAATGCCCCATTGATGAGTTAAGAGTCCTAGTGATACCTATGTTGGGAAACTCTACAAACCATGTGTTAAAAGATGGGGGTGGGGGATGAATGGGATCTTTGTGTGCAGGACACTGAAAAACTCTTTCCCACGGCAGAACTACGTGTGGAAGAGTAACATTTAAGGATTTCTTATCTGTGTGTCGCCCAATTGTGTGTGACATATGCACACCAGAGCTCATTCCCTGGGAACAGCGGCATTGTGCGCACACAATTGGGCAATGTACAGATAAGGAGTCCTTAAATGTTAACATTTCAGCATATGCTGCTGCCACACTGAAGGATTTTTAAGGCAGTGGCCTGCACATAAGAAAGGTCGACTTTTATATAATGGTTGCGATGAGCCAAAAGGGTACACCCATATTATCAAACAGGGCCAAATTCAATGAGTGGCTATCAAGTTTCCTCAAAAGAAAAGACCAGATCTTAATGGATTTTGAACTTAGGGGCTTTCCATCGGGGGATATTATGAACAACAATAGGATGAAACTTTTGCTTCTTCAAGGCTCAGGCTTACATGGCAGTTGACACAGTTCTCTAGCAAGAATAGGGTGTTTTGCTTCACCAACCAACGAATTGTGCTGGGTTTTCTTAAGTCTGAGTTCTTAAGGGCTGCCTCCAGGGGAAGAATTCAGTGTCATGCTTTTCTGATTGTTGCATCCGTGTAAGGCATTTCAGCTTGTCAGACAGAACAATCCCCCTTCTCCTCTACCTGTGCACTCTTCTGGGGGTTCTGGGAATTTTCCTGACACCCCGAACCAATTTCGGGGGCATGGGGAGGTAGGGAGAAGGAGATAAATCATTTTGTACAGGCTTGCACCGATGTGACTCATTAGTTGAATCCTACCCTGGGCATTTTTTTGCAGGTGCATTCTGCAACATGTCATTGATGCAATAATAGTGCATTAGTAGTGTATTTATACTGGACTATCCACACACCATTCTGCTTTATTAGTTGTTCTGCAACACTTCGCCAATTATTGCTCTCTGGAGGGGTGCTCTTGTATCGAATTCAACAAAAGCAGGGCAGATGACCCCTCCCCCCATGGAACGTCTGTGGCATAAAAAAGCATGCAGGATTTCAGCAGGACAGCATGGGGCACACACTCTGACTGGAAATGGCTGCGTGTCCACCACAGGTGCAAAACACTGTTGAATACAGGGCCATGTGCAGCTACCCCGATACCATCATAATTGCAAATGATCATGAATGCACATTAAAAAAAGACACCTGGAGGGAGCCTCTAGGTCAGCCTTTCATACAGCCCTCCATCATGAAGCTGTTGGGCTACTGCGGCTTCATGCAGAATTCATCTATCGCATCCCTATAAAAGGGAACTGTGCATTTCAACCAAATCAATGCAGCAAGATTGTGAACTATAACACACGTTTGCTATCCCTGTGTGTTCCTCATTCATAAACAAGGAAGCTTATGAACTTTCTCCCTTCTGAATTTTTGCTTGGATTTGGGGATCCCAAATTAGCTAGTTTTGTTCCTGGAACAGCTCCAAGGAGTTTATGACTTGCTTCTCTTGTAATGCTATAATCTCCTTATGTTGCGGCTGAGCTTCTCATGTCATCTTCAGCTATGCTGGAAAGCCACAAGGAAGCAATTCTCTATTACAGAGAGGTTAAGTTCATACATAAGGGAGCAGTGTGCTTGGGAATTCACCATGGACATTTACAGTCAATCATGGCTATGGAAGCTTTAGGGGGCCATTAGTTCTCAGAGGAAAAAAGCCCTACATCAGCCCATTGTCCTCAAGAGCTTCATTTGTTAGATTAAAACAAGGACTCATCACTCGCTCAACTGGTGTCTTTTGAAAGGGCAAAATGTAGCCAAATTTTGAATGGTTCCCCCCCCCCCCGTTTCATTTTACAATTTATACAAGAAGAACCTTTCATTCAAAAGCCCTATGAAAGAAATATTGTGCCTGCCTGATAGAGGTAACACCTCATTTCTCCTTGTCTTTCCAGAAGAATTTACAGAGAGCCCATAACTTTGTAAGCTATCAAAAAGTTCTATTTGTCGGCCATGATATATGAACCTCTAAGGTTGGAAGCAGCAATTTGCTGTGCAAACACTTTGCCCTATTGTGTAAAGCGAAGAGATCTAAGAGCATCCAAGAGAGTCCTAAAGGAGGAGACAGAATGTTTGCCTAGAAATGAGTTGACCTATTTTTTGTGAGACGACATGGTGCCAGCAGTCATTGCGAATGGGGGGGGGGGGTGAGGAGCAAGACCATTCCATGCTTATTAATGAAGGTGGGGGCTTTTTAGGAATGAGTTGAGGTTTCTGCAATGATAGCATCCTCTTTCTCCCCCCCAAAAAATTAAAAAAGCAAAACATCTTCCCTTCCCTGCCAAGCAATAAGTTTTGTTTATTGGCTAAGGACATGGAACAGCAGACTACTCTGCCCATTAACAAGCCTTGGCAGGTAGAAACATCTGGCTGAACAGCTCATTGCTGGAAGCACAGCTTCAAGCCTGGCTCCAGTCCTTAGGAATGCTCTCATTCTGGCACATACAGAATAGCCCTTACAGAGGCTTCAACCCAAGTGGTACATGACCCCAAGGGTGTGAGCTCCAGTTGACAATTGCTCTCTTACAGCAAAGTTTTGTTTTTCCATTGTCCCAATTTTGGGCCCCAGACTAGCCATCATTCCTCCATAAATCAGGAAAGAAAGCTCTGCTCTAGCTTTCCAAAATGAAACTTAGAAGATTTTGGTAAATGATAACACAACCAGCAAGTCCAGTCCTATTTTTCATCTGAGTGAGCACTTCAAGCGGCTGATTGCGGGACATGAGATGGATTTGCTGCCTTGCCCCAAGCAGTAAAATGTCTTGGGGGCAGCCCTAACAATCAGTCCATGTGTGCCAGTATGCACACACAGTTACCCGATGTCTGGGAGTCCCCATACCAAAGAGAAGAAGAACCACCACCATATGGACTTCAAGCGTCAGGATGAATTTGACCGTGCTGTGGAGCAACCCACAATCTTTCCTTCAACACAGCAGAAAGGCCTCACAGCTGTCCGAACTGCCAGGACTGAACAAGATGCCAAGGCTTCAAAAGTTCACCTCCTGGCACACATTTCCTTGTAAAAAAGGGGGGGCAAGAGGGAAGGGAGGTGGAATTTTAGCACCTCACTTGCATCTCACATATGCCTTTGAGGGACAGGAAAAGCAAGCATAACTATGCCCTATGCTGCCATTCCTCCACCACCCTCCAAAGCTACTTCCAGCTGGTGAAAACATGCAGCCGCAAGCCATAAAGCCTGGACTGAAGTTAAATCCACACAGATAAGGATGCTTTACAAGCTCATAAGATGTGATGTGTCCGACTTAACTTGCTGGTTCTTTCACCTGGCCTTGCTCCTGCAAGAGAAGATGACTGAAGAACATAAGAAGAGCCTGCTGGACCACTGGACCATTTAGTTCAGCATCCTGTTCTCATAGTAGCCAACCAGATGCTTGTGGGAAACCCACAGGCAGGATCTGAACACAAGAACATTCTCCCCACCTGCGGTCTCCGGCAACTGGTATATGGAACCATTACTGCCTCCAGCTGCAACCTCTGACAATCTTCTCCTCCATGAATTTGTCCAATTCTCTTTTAAAGCCACCTAACAGCTCCTTGATCTGAAGGCATTAGTAGGTGATAAGGACTGTCTCCATGTGCAAAAATCTCTACCTGCTGACTCTGCTATGCCAATTAAGTACCAACAGCGCATGTGCGGAGGCAGTTGTATGCACGCTTTGTATAATTTTCAAAAAAATAAAAATCCAACCCAGGAAATGCTCAAAAACACACAGGCAATTATAAATTTGCTTGGGTAGTTTTCTGGTTAGGAGTCTGGCCGGAAGAGAAAAGAAAGCAATTGCAAATTCTCAGCAGACACTTTTTTGGATTGTTGCAACAAGTGCTACAGAAATTTTTAATGTGGTTTGCTTGTGGAGTTTTCTGGGATGATCAAAAGAAAGTTATATACGTGTGTGTGTGTGTGTGTGTGTGTGTGCACGCGCGCGTGTGTGTCGATATTTATAACCATGCTCCCCCATTCAGGAAGGCACCAGAAATAGTTAAAATGACCGACAGAAAATAAACGAAAGCACCGAGGAAGTAGTGGGTGTGTAAAGGGGAGTAGCAGAAAGTGACAAATGATGCACCCAAAAATTTCATAGAATTGGAAGGGACCATGAGGATCATCTGGTCCAACCCTCTGCAGTGCAGGAATCTTTCACCCAACACAGGGCTCAAACCCACAACCCTGAGATTGAGAGCCTCATGCTCTACCAACTGAGCTATCCTTCAGGTTCACGCAAGATTTATGTGTACAAGGGATGCAGGGAAAGAGTGCAAGTGTACCACTATACTTTCTGCCAAATATTTAAACACAGACAGCATGCTTCTCTCTCTCTCTCTCTCTCTCTCTCTCTCTCTCTCTCTCTCTCTCTCTGTGTGTGTGTGTGTGTGTGTGTGTGTGTGTAAACAGGGAGCTCTTGTACATCTTATATAATATATGGGATCCACTCAGCTCTTCCTAGCAGGCTTCCATAAAATAAAAGCTGATCTACAGGTACAATGGTACCTTGGGTTACATACGCTTCAGGTTACAGACTCCGCTAACCCAGAAATAGTACCTCGGGTTAAAAACTTTGCTTCAGGATGAGAACAGAAATCGTGCTCTGGCGGCGCGGCAGCAGCAGGAGGTCCCATTAGCTAAAGTGGTGCTTCAGGTTAAGAACACTTTCAGGTTAAGAACGGACTTCCAGAACGAATTAAGTACTTAACCCAAGGTACCACTGTACAGAAGAAGTGTGTGGGGTTGTGCCACTTCTGTCATGTATGCGCCACCCCCCTTACCCAGTGAAAAGGGGCTAATCTAACAAGGATCTTGAATTTGTCCAATGCCTTTCAGGTGTTGTTGGGACTCCCAAACCCCATCAGCCCCAGCCAGCCTGCCCATAGTTAGGATAATGGGATTTGTAATCTAGCAACACCTAATTCTAGCCTATTTAAAAAGTCAGAAGTTTGCACATTCTACCACCTCCAAAGTACTGAGTCACATTTTTGGGTTAATTTGAGATAATGCATAGCAATTGGGATATTGTTGTTGTTTAGTCGTTTAGTTGTGTCCGACTCTTCGTGACCCCATGGACCAGAGCACGTCAGGCACTCCTGTCTTCCACTGCCTCCCACAGTCTGGTCAAACACATGTTAGTAGCTTCGAGAACACTGTCCAACCATCTAGTCCTCTGTTGTCCCCTTCTCCTTGTGTCTTCAATCTTTCTCAACATCAGCGTCTTTTCCAGAGAGTCTTCTCTTCTCATGAGGTGGCCAAAGTATTGGAGCCTCAGCTTCAGGATCTGTCCTTCCAGTGAGCACTCAGGGCTGATTTCCTTAAGAATGGATAGGTTTGATCTTCTTGCAGTCCATGGGACTCTCAAGGGTCTCCTCCAGCACCATAATTCATATGCATTACCTTTCTAATTATGTGGGTCTTTATTTCAAATGGTTATGTTTTCAGATTTGCACTAGGTACTACATTAGTAACAAAGGAGATTCTACATTTTAGTGCGAGCAATAACTTTTGTGCAGCTAATAGCCTATCCGGTCTTAAAACTGAGGCATTCCACTTTACTGACTTATATCTTGAACTAAGCTACAGACTTGTGAAACTGATACTGTCTCCGCTGTAAAAGTCAATTAGTATTTTAAGAGTTTATATTTTAAATAATTCAAGGAGTATCAGTGTTTGCTCTCTCACATTCCCCCAGAAAGAACAGTTCCAAAACACTTCTCAGTACGTACCCATACAGATTATAACAACCGGTTTTAGAAATATGTCTGTATTAATTTTTTTACAAATAAAAGAGACTCTTAAAACCAAGTACTGCTGAGCAACCTTGACCTTTTAATTCCTTTCAAGGCCTTTTAATTCCCTGTGGTTTATATTTGACATTAGCTACGTTAGTGTTTGGACAGCACTTTAATGATTTAAAGTGCTATTTGAAGTTTTATTGTTTTGCAAACTTCAGGAATGGAAACTGCAAATGCTGGTAAGTGTGCTAAAGAGCTCGTCATGGCCACTGGAGCTTCTGTTAAGTCAAACAGATTGTCTGCTGAGCTTCTAACAGGGATCTAGCTCCAGATATTGCTGGTCTACAGCTCCTGCCATCCCTCTTGCGTTTCCCATCAGCCTCTGGAGGACCACAGGTTGCCCATCCCTGCTGTATATGGACAAGGGAAGAGAACCCCATTTATTTTCTTCATTTCCATCCAGATCATGAGTTGAAAGACTTATACAACATTTTTGTATATAAACACAGTGGAAGGGTGCACAAACATCTCTCTCTTAGCATCCATCTCAGAGTTTTGCTGCAGGTACCATGTGTAAATACAAGCGACTCCCCATTTATGCAGCAGTAGTGTTCTGGGCCCCTACGTGCATAAGCAAATATCACGTTAAGTGGAGAGCACGCTCTAAACCCCCATTAAGCAACCTCTCTGCCACTCTTTCTCCAATCCATATAAAAAAACACAGTATCCAAAAGTACCTACAACTAGAGTTGAACTCTGGGGCTGGCTGGAGGACGCACAGAAAACCAGCGGTTGCACTACTTATCCTTATCATTGGCAGTTCATCCTCCTAAAGAAGAATACTCTGAAGAAGGCTCTCAAGGTTTTACAGGCAACTAGACTCATAAGAGGAAGAAATGGTCTTTAAAGATGGTGACCTAGTACTAATCTAACAGCCTTTGAAAAGGTAAGGAGAAGCACCTCAAGAGGACCCCAGTACAGTGGTACCTCGGATCACAGACGCTTCAGGTTACAGACTCCGCTAACCCAGAAATAGTACCTCGGGTTAAGAACTTTGCTTCAGGATGAGAACAGAAATCGTGTTCCGGTGGCGCAGCAGCAGCAGGAGGCCCCATTAGCTAAAGTGGTGCTTCAGGTTAAGAACAGTTTCAGGTTAAGAACGGACCTCCGGAACGAATTAAGTACTTAACCCGAGGTACCACTGTATATGCAGTGTTCCTTAATCCGGTGGTACTCTCCAGATGTTTTCGATTCCCAGCTCCCATCAGCTCCAGCCAGCAGACTCCGCTAACCCAGAAATAGTACCTCAAGTTGAGAACTTTGCCCCAGGATGAGAACAGAAATCGTGTGCCAGCGGCGGAACAGTAGCAAGAGACCCCATTAGCGAAAGTACACCTCTAGTTAAGAACAGTTTCAGGTTAAGAATGGACCTCCAGAACGAATTAAGTTCTTAACCCGAGGAACCACTGTATCAACACAAAACTAATATATTCTTGCTTTCAAATACTCTCAGAACAAACCAGCCAGCATTCTTTACTGGCCACAGCTACAAGCCAACATTCAAAGGAAGTCCTCATATAGTCCATGAGGTCACAAAGATGCTGTGGAGGTCTGGGTTCTCCACAAAGGGACACAGCTGATGTTAGATATAACATATAATGAAAAATAATTTCTGGCCATTGCTGTCACACACTTCTCCAAATACTGCAGTGGATTCAAGAGGGCACTTAAGCTGCATACCTGCTACGATAAGAGTAATGCAAAAACACACCTTCTACTGCAAGCAGATTGCATGGTTCCAGAATCTCTAGCCACAACTATAATCATTTCCATCTTGCCTGGATTAAAGTTAAACTTGTTAAGGCACATCTATCCAACCACAAGCTCCAGTTACTAATTCACAAAAGATACAGCTGCTGCCAGCTGCTTTGCTAAAAAAAACAGAAAGGTGGATTTTATTATATTAATCACATCAAATCTCAAATGTACGGACAATCTCTTATTGCAGCTTCTTATAGACATTAAAGCATAGGTGACACAATTTGATTCTGTCCCACCTGCTACATCGGCCATGAGACAGAGCAAGTCTCTCTGCTGATGACCTTATGTGCTTGCTTAAAAAAAAAAAAAGCAACACAAAATCAGTCCAGTGCCAAACCCTGATCCTATCATATGTTCCACATGCTACAATATTTCCTTTTTTGATAGATTTAAAAGCTTGATGGATCAGGGGAATGCTGTGGACATAGTGTATCTTTATTTCAGTAAGGCTTTTGTCAAAGTCCACTATGATATACTTGTGAAGCTGGTAAAATGTGGACTGGACAAGATAACTGTTAGGTGGATTTGTAGCTGGTTGACTGACCAACCCCAGAGTGCTCATTAATGGTTCCTTGTCATCCTGCAAAAAAGTGACAAGAGGGGTGCTGCAGGGTTCTGTGGTGCAGCAGCAAAAATAACTAATGCTATTCTAGGCTGCTTCTTATCTAGGCTGCATCTAGACATGATAAAAAGGTAAAGGTACCCCTGCCCATACGGGCCAGTCTTGACAGACTCTGGGGTTGTGCGCCCATCTCACTTAAGAGGCCAGGGGCCAGCACTGTCCGAAGACACTTCCGGGTCACGTGGCCAGCATGACAAAGCTGCATCTGGCGAGCCAGAGCCGCACACGGAAACGCCGTTTACCTTCCCGCTGGTAAGCGGTCCCTATTTATCTACTTGCACCCGGAGGTGCTTTCGAACTGCTAGGTTGGCAGGCGCTGGGACCGAGCAGCGGGAGCGCACCCCGCCGCAGGGATTCGAACCGCCGACCTTTCGATCGGCAAGTCCTAGGCGCTGAGGCTTTAACCCACAGCGCCACCTGCGTCCCCTAGACATGATAGGCATCTTCAAATATCTAAAGGGCTGTTGCATGGAAGACAGCGCAATCTCCCCCCCCCCCATGTATAATCTAGCTGAGATTCCTGCATTGCAAGGAGTTGAATTAGATGACACTCAGGGTTCATTCCAACTCTACAGTTCTATGATTCTATGCCATGTTGCAAAGTGTCAAACTCTAATGAGCGTTTTTTTAAAAAGCTTTCCTCGCTCTCCTCTCCCTGTGTGCCCCCAAATTGGCTCAAAGGGGTACCAGGAGAAACCCCAGAACAGCAGGGGAGGAGAGAAGGGCTCATTCCATCTAGCAAGTTGCAATGCTTGCACACAGAACTACTGGAAAAACGCAATCCTGAATTCCACCCTATTATATCAGTCCCTTTTGGCACTGAACTATCATTGGCTGTGCACTAACAAGCTTTCACAGACTCCCTGGTTTAGGAACAGCCCATCAAGTATGAAACAAAGTTGTTCTAACAAGCTTTACACTAGTGTACAGAAAAGAGGAACAAAAATCTTGCAACCCTACCCATAATGTGGTGCAAATAGAACCAGTATTGTAATAGAAAGTTCCTGCTCAGTTGATCACAATAGCACAAGAGAAGTTAAAACATTTCTGTTTCAGAAGTGGTGCAAGTTGTCTTAGGAGAACTGACAGAACTATGACTTGCATGGAATATTTCTAGTTAACTTTACATACAGAAGAACTCAAGTAAAAACAAAAGAAGCTATTATTCATCAGTGTATATCCCATCTTTTGGCCTGATTCAAAACCACAAGCTTGCCTACAGGTGGGACTCAGATGTGGTGCTCTCATTTCTGCGCACTCCTTGGGTTAACTTCATCCTATATTTTTAGGGCTTAATGTATCAGAACCAGTACCTTATATTGTGGCTGAAAAGCTAAGTGACACACAATAAAATTCCTTTGGAACTGGAATGAAGTGAAGGTAGAAGTTAGTCCTGGCCAACAGCCAGGGTGCCACATTTATAGCCAGTTGTCCAGTTGATGTATAATTGTGGTCAGACCATCTTAGGACAAGGGTAGTCAACATGGTGCTCTCCAGATGTTGTCAGACTACAACCCCCATCAGCCCCAGCCAACATGGCCAATGGTCAGGGACGATGGGAGTCTTAGTACAACAACATGAAAGGCCCTATGTTTTCCACCTGTACTGTAGGAGAAGACAGAGCTGGCAAACCAAAGCTAGCTAAAGACAGTCCTGGCAACAGATGCCATTTGAGCATCCAGATGTAATGCTAGGTCTAGGAGCATATCATCACCACCACCAACAAATTATGCTCAAGTCATATCAGTAGTAGCTCCCATGTATATCTACATGGATGGTAAGCTGAGAAACCACAGCTAATTATGAAACACCTAGGTGCAGGCACACAGTATGGTTGTATGGTAAATCCATAACAAGGAAAGCTGCCTTTACTTTGCCCCTTTGAGTCATCCATCTCTTGAAAGTAAACAAATCATGTTCAGAAATCCTCAGCAGAAAGCAATTTGATTTGATTTCTGGAGTCTTAATCAAGACTTCTGGGAAGTCATCATATGCCAAATATCTACCCAAAATATTGGGGGGGGAACTAAATGTTTTTGCATACAACTGGAAATTGTAGTTTTAAAAATATGAAGCTGTTCATGTTGTAAATCTGAAACAAGGAAATCATTTACACTTTTGTATATTCAGGATCTCCCCCAAGGCATTTACAAGGGGGACAAGAGTACATTTTTCAGCTTTAGTAAATCTTATGCCGACCCATTAGATGTGGTAAAGAAATTATTCTCTAACCTAGAGAGGAAACAGTCACTGGAAACAGGAAAGTGGAATGTTTTAGCATTAATAATAGAAAAGCATTCAAAAGACGTGCAGATGCCTGCAGAGTCGCAAAACAATGCTGAGATAACAGTCCAGGAACCATTCTTGCACAATCTATTATTCTGCGTAGGGTGTACCCATTGTTATTTATTTATCCATTAGTATCTGGGCCTTCCGCTACAGAGTTTAAGGAAAGTAACATGGAATTTTCCCATTTTATCATCTCAGCAACCCTGTGAGGTAGGTTATTGCTGAGAAACAATGACTTGCCCAAACCTACCAAGAGAGCTTTATAGCTGAACAAATATATGAACACAGTTCTCCTAATAGACTAATACATCAAAAGCACAACAGAACATCTGAGCCTCACTTCCATTTTTGGTCAATTTAAACATGCAGCAGGTAGCCAGTTAAATTTCTTAATGTTCCCCCATCTAATCACTATTAATAATGATAATAAATTCACCTCATTAAAAGCTGAAAGACAGCTCACCAGGAGGAAAGGCCCATCTGAGCCTCTTTCCTGCTATGTTATTTTCTACTTGTGGAGAGTTCTTAAAACTTTTTAATGCTTCCATATGTAACCTGCCAACCTGATGCAGCGTAACTTGGGCAAATGGAAAGAGAGCAATGTGTCTGCATGTAGTGACATGGCACTTTCCAAGTAGTGGAGCAATTCCTTTCTATCATACTAAGGCTGTACATTTGTGAAGACATATGGAGGAAGATGATTATCAAAAGGATACAGTCTTAGGTCTTAGCTACTTACAGAAAACATCCTGTCTGCATTATGCCCTCATAGCTTTATTGGGGCAGTATTTTGGAAAGTCCAGCATATGACTGCTCAGTTATTAGTGAATCATAAAACTGTTGGAAGGGACCCCAAGGGCGATCTAGCCCAACTTCTGCAATCTCAACTAAAACAGGTGGTCATCCAACCTCAGCTTAAAAACGACCAAGGAAGGAGAGTCCACCATTATCTGAGGGGGACTGTTCCACCATCAAACAGCTCTTACCAACAGAAGGTTCTTCCTGATGTTGAGTTGGAATCTCTTTTCTTGTAACATGAATCCACTGACACGAGTCCCACCCACTGGAGCAGGAGAAAACCAGCTTGCTCCACCTTCCATGTGGCAGACCTTTCGATATTTGAAGATGGCTAATTATATCTCCTCTCAGTCTCCTCTTATTCAGGTTTAACATAACTCCCTCAACTGTTGGTCATAAGGCTTGGTCATCTTGGTCACCCTTCGTTGCACATGTTCTAGCTTCTCAATATCCTTCTTAAATTGTGGTGTCCACAACTGGCCACAGTACTCCAGGTGTGGTCTGACCAAGGCAGAATAGAACAGGACTATTGTCCCTTGATCTGGACACTATACTTCACTGGTCACTATATTGTCTATGGATTATGGTAGCAGGATAAGAATGGGATGGGTTGCATGGTGTAATGGACACAGCATCAAGTTTGGGTGTGGAAAAAAGATGCTGAAATGTCTATTTGGCCATGAAGCTCTGCTCACCAGTCACTGTCTCATCTTAGTCTCTCATTTTTGTGAGGCTAAGCACTTTATCCACTAGAAAATCAGAATGAAAGGAATCTGAATTCTACACTCTTTCTTTCAAAAGGGAGCTAAAGATGGATGTCAAATGCAAGCAACTCTGCAGTTACGGTCAAAGCATTGTATGTGGAGATGTCTGTTTTTACAAAAATAGAAAGTCACAAACTACTGAACTCCCCAATTGTTTCCAGCTTCCTGTTACTGGAGATTTACTACAAAACAATTTAAACAACTCTTCATCTGCATTGTTAAGCTAGCAACAGGAAATGCTACTGCCGGTTGTTGTTTTTTTAAAGAGGCTTAACCCCTGCACCAACAATCGGCTGTTGAACATTTTCTGCTTTGTTTGAAAAGCCAGTTAAATTCTTGGCATAGCTTGTAAAGTGATCCTCTACTGGCACAGAGCTAGCCACAGCGACATCAGGAAGCCCTGGTATTTCCCTGTTCTCCGGCATCTTTCGAGGGGGACACGAAATCGCACCATCAGGCCTGTGCAAAAACTGACAGGCAAACTTGCCTATTAAGAAGTTCTGTGCAGTGACCAGTTGCTAAGCTACCGCATGACGTCCAGGCAGGCCCCGTTTCTACATTTTTCCATTACATTGTCCTCAGTCAAGCTAGCTAGCCTGAACAGGAGGAGTCCCTCAAACAAGTTAGCTCTCTATAGAGATCAGCAAGAGATTACAAAAGCCCTGCAGGGCATTAGCTGCCTGATCACATGAATTTAAGCTTATGAGTATGACTTGTGGGCACAGCGCGACAGACAATGCACTTGTTGCGTTGTACCCAACTTCTGTTTCCGAATGTGTAGTAAGTGGAACGATGGGAGTCATACTATTAACTCCAGTGTTAACAGAAGCAGAAGGAAAACATATTGTTGGGATTTCAGAAGTACAAGTTCTCCTAGTGTGGAGCTCACAAGGGATGAGGGTAGAGTTGCCACCTGTCCCTAGAAAAATGTGATCAGCATTTTGGGGGGGGGGAGGGGGAACATTTTGAGGACATACCGTATTTTTCGCTCAATAAGATGCACCAGACCACAAGACGCACCTAGTTTTTGTAGGAGGAAAACACGAAAAAAAATATTCTGAATCTCAGAAGCCAGAACAGCAAGAGGGATCGCTGTGCAGTGAAAGCAGCAATCCCTCTTGCTGTTCTGGCTTCTGGGATAGCTGCGCAGCCTGCATTCGCTCCATAAGACGCACACACATTTCCCCTTACTTTTTAGGAGGGAAAAAGTGAGTCTTATAGAGCAAAAAATACGGTTCTTAGATTCTAAAGCATGTTTGGCTTGCATTGTGTATAGATAAAACAAGGAATGTTACAATCCGGGTTTGGACGAAAGAACTCAAGTTCTTCCATTTTATAAGGACTGGTCCAGTATAGCTCGCCAGAACTCAGTAAAACTTAAGAAGTTCCCTTCTGACAGGTGGGAGAGGAGGAAGTAAAGTAGCAAGTCCCTTTGGAGTCATGCACAATACACTTCCTTCAACAGCTGTTCACATCTGGGACGAGGGCAAATGGTGTCTACATCAAAATGCACGGCATCCACGCAACTCATGTATTAAAATTAATATGTGGTTCTGAATGCCCAGACATACTTGGAAATTTGAGTGAAGATCTGCAGAGGAAATGATGTTCTGCCTCTCATATGTAAAGCAGTACATTTTTAAAAGCTGGAAATTAAAAGCTACATTTGCATAGCTTTCCCCCAAAACACAGATTTGAATATGCTGTTTGTCCAGCTGTGTAAACACTAAGGCCAGAAAGCCTTCCCCTGTCCGGCTGCTAATATACCTGTAAGATAGGATGTATATCTTCTGAATGGAGAGAGATTATAGCAAGAGGTATTTGAATTATAAATACTACTGCAGCAATATGAATTACAAATATTCCTATTAAAGAGTAGGCAATATTGCTTAGGAATTGTAAAGCAGGCAACAGTGCCTCTCTCTCCAAATAAAATCCTTTAGCTACAACCACAATGTTATGAGGATTGTCTTACTGACTCAGACAAAGGGTCGGTTCTTCCCTCACTGGCCTCCACCCCACTATCAGTGGGAAGCTCCCAAGCATGGCACAATGTAGATATGCCCTGCCCCCAGTAATCAGAAGTACATGCCAATGTCAGAAAGGGGGCCGGGGACTGGGGGCTGTTTAAGTAAAGGGATGGAATAGAAATGGTTGAATTGAATACTGCATTTATTCAGCCAGGTCACTTCTTTGGAAGTCAGCACTTCAAACATGACATTCTCTCTTGCTTGCTGCATATTCCTCACTTTGTAATTTGTCCTTGTGATAAAGGTTCATACAGTCAAAACACATTGGATTCAATAGCAGGTGGGATTGCCAAAGTCAATTTTCCTGGAACCTCACATTCCCTTTTCATTTATTATTTTTTAATTGCCAAGTACGTAAAACTGAATGTGCACAAGTTAAATGCATGTAAGTTGTGAGTTAGGGATGCGGGTGGCGCTGTGGGTTGAACCACAGAGCCTAGGACTTGCTGATCAAAAGGTCGGTGGTTCGAATCCCCGCGACGGGGTGAGCTCCCGTTGCTCGGTCCCTGCTCCTGCCAGCCTAGCAGTTCGAAAGCATGTCAAAGTGCAAGTAGATAAATAGGTACCACTCCAGTGGGAAGGTAAACGGCGTTTCCACTCTCTGCTCTGGTTCACCAGAAGCGGCTTAGTCATGCTGGCCACATGACCCGGAAGCTGTACACCGGCTCCCTCGGCCAATAAAGCGAGATGAACGCCACAACCCCAGAGTCGGCCATGACTGGACCTAATGATCAGGGGTCCTTTTAAGTTGTGAGTTACCTGTATTTTCACAGCTACCTGTTTCAACAAAATGTACTTTTCATTTGCTTTAGACTTCCTAGATTTTTCATGCTACAATATCAACACATCCACCAATGTATTTCCAGTAGAAAAAGAGTCAGCTTGTCATGGAACAGTATATATCATTTTTAGGCAGTTGAAGCAGCCTTAGTAAAGGCCCACAGGGACCACTGCTAATCCACTAAAGCATTTGCCTTCTACAGATGAATAAATCAATATACACAAATGAACTGACGGCATACATTTGCAACTGAAACTGGTGTAAGTTTATTTGCAAGTTAACTCCAACAATCAGACACCTGGAAGCAAATCACCCATTTTGTCACTTCAGAGACTACAATGGAAAGCTACACTTCAGTATGACTTTCAGAAATACAATAGTCATTAAATACAGTGGTACCTCGCGTTAAGTACTTAATTCGTTCCGGAGGTCTGTTCTTCACCTGAAACTGTTCTTAACCTGAAGCACTACTTTAGCTAACGGGGCCTCCTGCTGCCGCTGCGCCGCCACGGCACAATTTCTGTTCTCATCCTGACGCAAAGTTCTTAACGCGAGGTAATATTTCTGGGTTAGGGGAGTATGTAGCCTGACGCGTATGTAATCCGAGGTACCACTGTACTTGATTTTTTAATTATTTTTTATTTTACAAATTTATAAATGGCTTCACAACCTAAAGTCATCAAAGTAGTGTACATGTTAAAATGACAAAACCATTCCTACAAACTGTAAAAACAATAAAACAATTTCTACAGGTGCACACTTGATATTCCATAAATGACTGGGCCACACCTCAGAGAAAACCTAAGAAGGCTGGATGGATCTGCCATTCGAAAAGCCTTGTTTCTAGTACAGTGGTACCTCGAGTTACAAACGCCTCAGGTTACAAACGCTTCAGGTTACAAACTCCGCTAACCTCAAAGAGTTACCTCAAGTTGAAAACTTGCCCCAGGAAAAGAACGGAAATCGTGTGCCAGCGGCACAGCAGCAGCAAGAGGCCCCATTAGCGAAAGCACACCTCTAGTTAAGAACAGTTTCAGGTTAAGAACAGACCTCCAGAACAAATTAAGTTCATAACTAGAGGTACCACTGTACAGCTTAAGTACCCTCTGGGACATGCGGTACTCTCAGGAGTTCCTCATCTGAGGAGCACAGTTGCCAAACAGGGATATATGGGGCAAGGTGATCCCTTAGGTAACATGGACCCGAGTGAGAAGTAGTGAGGAGGCTGAAGAGTTTCCTGGGTTGTTATGTTAATCAGCTGTGGTGTTTGTTGGCATTTGCTTGTCTCAAGAGTCAATGGAGTGTGCCTCTGGGGATGAAGTCAAACTGCTGGAGAATCACAGTGTCTGCAGAGACTGGTAACTTGCAACTGCTGCCTCCTGAGCTGTTTTTGCTGCGTTGGCAGTACTGAAGTGACCTCCTCGGAGCACAAGTTTGGGCTGTGTGCATGGAGGTCCTGGGTTGCCCAGATGACAAGACCCTCCTCTCAGCCTCACTGATCTAGTCCAGAGGAAAGCAGAGCAATTTGGCACCAGCTTGGTTGCATGAGTTGCCGGAAGGAGGCGTTCGAGAAGCCATCCTACCATCTTAGGGACTCAACTCCACATTTGTTTGGGGTTTACTCCTTAGCTCTTTCAAGGGCTAAGATGTCCCGCAAGGCAGCAGGTGTGGATTTTTCAGGTTTACTCCCAAAGCCTTTCTCACGAATGAGTATAGGCAGCAGAGATTTAGGATCAGAATTTTCCTTCCCTTAGATGGGCTACCTTCCCAGGTTGACAAGCCTCACCTGCCCCATATTTCCCTCTAAAGCACATGCAGTACCAGCCTTCTTGACCGTCGAACCCACTACTGGTCTTGTCCATTCAATCCATCAGAGCCTATCTTCACATGCAGAAGAAGTCCCTAACTCACCAAGGGTTTGAGACCCATTGGCTAGCCTCACCTGGTTTAGCTGGTCAATCAAAGCCCATTTCTCAGGGTGTGGCTGCTGTTGTATGCTGGCAGCTACTAAGGGCCACAGGTAACAGCTGAGTGCAGAGTGGGGACCAAAAGTGGACAAACTACCCCAGAAGGAGCAAGTCGTGTCTCCCAAGAGAGGTTCTACCCCTCCCCTAGCACCTGATACATTGGGGGCATTAAACATAGATATTTTTACAGCAAAACCAAGATGTAACTACAGTATTAGAAAGAAAATGTTAGAATTTTATGTTTTATAAAATAGTATCAAGCAGAACACTTGATGAGCAGTTCTGTACATCGTTATGGGCATGCTCAATTTATATGGGGCTTATTTCACAATAGCAGCTCAGGGCCACTTCTGTTGCATGCAATTAGCTAAGGTTATTGGTAGATGAAAGATTGCAAGCACAATTAAGTTCATGCTGAAAGCAATGTTTAATTTTAGTTCAGGCTCAGCTCTTTGCCTCATCTGTTTTGGAAACACATAGCTCAGCTCCAAGAAATGCAACATAATGAAAAATGCCTCTGATTATGTGCAGAATGCCTTCTCCTCTCTGTTGAGTAACCATACCAGCCCACAAGCATCTGGGAATAAACTTTCTAAATAAGAATTTGAGCCTTTCAGGCAATATAAGCCCTGGAACACTGTATGAAGAAAGTGCTGCTCAGCATGACTATGATTCAAGACTGTGCACAGAGGAGGAAATGAGGATAAGGTTGCAGAAGTACTCAGACGGTAGAAATTTGCAAGGTCTGGAGTGGTCCTGACCTTCCTGAACTTGATCTTTGGTTTTTTACCAGTCTGCAGTATCGTGAACAAAAGTGAACCATTATTAGGCCCAGCTCTATCTCCCAGAATGTCTGAAGCATGCAAGGCAAAAGCAGTCCATTTTCACCTTGCATACCCCAGTTAATTCATTCCTCATCAGGAGAACAGGGAAATAAAACTGAGACATTTTGCTGAAGGTACTAACTGAAAATCTTCATTTTAGAACAGTACATCCAACGTGTTAATTTGTGATTAGGAAGACAGGAGCCACAAGGCACAAACTATCACATTTCCCAAACTGTTAGAAACACCAGAAAAGTAGTTCAGAACATCTTACACTGACTTTCAAAGAGAGACGGCCACATCCCACAAATGGAGGAAAAAGCCCAAAGTGTTAGGTTTCAGCTCATTGCCATCAGTAGCCAGTGTCCTTCCAGGCAAAGCACAATAAAGCTAAAAGAATTAGATCATTATCATATTTCATACTAATTTGCACTGGGAATGTTTATGTTGAAAATGTACTGATGGGGGCGGTTGTTAAGCAATAATTAAAGTTAACCCACTGAAAGGCAGATGTTGTAGCAGCTCAAGCTCTTGCAGGTTGCATCTTCCAGACACAAAAGGCATCTTCTAGCCCTCAGGCCTTCAACGAGTAAACGAGGCATGTACTCCGTATTTCTAGAACATCTGGCTATACACAAATGTCACAAAGTACTTCCAACAGTGGTGATGTTACGTTGCGAAGCTGCTGTCAAGAATCCTAAACTAAAGCAAGTTCAATTCACTTAAGCAGAGAACCATCTGCTGCTGCATTCCTAGCCAAGATTAATTTGCGCCATGTTTGTCAACCATGCCTAGTGATCGTCATAGGTCTCCTGCCCTTGGATCCAAGCAGGGTGCCTTTACTCGTATTCTAAGAAGCCTTCCCTTACTGGCTCTGCCAGAAGCATGGGAGCCAATTGTTACAGCATGGCTTGCTTTCAACATTATCACGAACCTTGCCAGTGTCCCAGTTGTTTACCCTTTTATAGGGAGAATTGAATTCCACATTGTAACCAGGTCAGCATGAGACTGCAGTACTGGAAACAGATTTTCCAGACTCCTAGGTAAAAAGGAGCTTAAGAAGGCAGTTTCATACAGCAGTGATTCCTGGGGACTTCATTAGTAGAAGTGTTATGGCCTCCTTCTGGACATGTCAGCAAGTTTTTAGAAGCCTGTTTATTATTCACTGTCTTTTCTATGGAAGAAACTCCTGGGTATCCATAAATGGGGTATGGAGGGGGGCAGAGTTTTATCTACCATGTCTGATCATTGCCCAAAAATCTCTCAATGCAAACCAATGCAGCATCATTCCATCACCAGCAGGAAACTGCCCTGTGCCTATGCTTTGCATTTTGCCAATTCCACTTTGATAGACATCGTAACTAGGCCTGGGCAATATATCCATATATTGCCCAGGACCGGTATTAGGGGCTGATCGCGATGACGGCTTCAAACAGCGGTATATTGCTGGGGAAACCACTACCTCCTGAGTCCCTCTACCTCCAGCGCCCAGCAGAGAGAGAAACAAACTGCAGCTGGCGCTGGAGGCAGAGGAACTCAGGAGTGGTGCCAGTTTCACCCGCGATCTGCCTTCATACTGGTGCAGAGGGAGAAACAAGCTACATCGGTGAGGTGTGATACAGCTTATTCTTCCCTTTGCTTCAACAAGCCCCTCTGGCACACACACACACCAGTGGGATGTGGGGCTTGCTCAGCCGGGGGGGGGGGGCGAGAAGGCTCAAAGAAGCCCGTCTGCCCACCCATCAGCTGAGACTCTCCAGTCTCCCTTGCCTATCTCAAGGCAACAGTGGATACTGCCTCTGTTGCCACCGCCTTGGGACGAGTGGCGGAAAGTGCGAGCGGGAGAAGCAGGCCACTCGCCCCACCCCGCTCGTTTCAAGGCAGTGGATGGGCCTGCCTCGTCTGCCACTGCTTTGACATGGGCTCCTTTCCAACATTGTGATATACCGCCATGTTGTGGTGCCTAGATGGCAGTATATGACTATGTGGCAAAACAGTTACCGCCCAGTCCTAATCATTTGCTTCGCTGCTGTATTGGGTGGGACCCTCTACACCTCTCCTTCTGCACTGAAAAGTTCCAGAAGCACGACTAGTGAAGCAGTAGATTCACGACTGCGGTGAGCAGAACAACTCCCTCATCTATAAACAGTGGTCAGCGAGGTCCATTTGAAGAAAAATGTCGAGATGAGTTTCATGGTGCCAAGTAAAGCAATTGTCTATAGCTGTAATCTCTCCCCTGCCCTCAAGCTGCTTTAGAATACGCATGCACAGAATTTTTTCTATAATTTGTTACGTTCTTTTAAAGTATTTGGTCTCTGTAAACCACACACAGTGTCCAGTGCTCAGCAAGCACTTATAGCCTAACTGCACTGCAAAAATCTGTCTTTAGCAAAGGAGTAATGCAGAAGGTGAGGTTCACACAGGGAAAAGGCAAAACTGGATAGGAAATAAACTGTACACCATGTTCTGCTCTGTACTGAGATGCATTGTGCCTTCTTTGCTCATGTGGTTCTGGGATAGCATGAAAAGAATGGGAACCAAGCCTGTGAAAAATGATGCGTATTCACATTAAGAACAATTCAGATCTGATTGTAGCCATACAAGCCAACAGTACAATGTATGTTAGAGGTACACATAATGTGGATATCTTCCTCACATTCTCCCCACCCCCCAAATCATCACACTACAATCTGTCTTACATTAACGGGAGTTTTAGATTGATGCTACTGTGAATGAAGTAAAAAAAAGAGTTATCATCATTCTCACACAATTGCAGCCAGCCAGTGTTAGGACTATCTTTCTCCAATACAAAAAGTAATAATCAAACTTACTACACACACACACACAGTATACAGATTTTAAAAAGAATAAATTATTTACCACCAGTATGTGTACTGTGAGAGTCCCATGGACTGCAAGAAGATCAAACCTATCTATTCTTAAGGAAATCAGCCCTGAGTGCTCACTGGAAGGACAGATCCTGAAGCTGAGGCTCCAATACTTTGGCCACCTCATGAGAAGAGAAGACTCCCTGGAAAAGACCCTGATGCTGGGAAACATTGAGGGCACAAGGAGAAGGGGATGACAGAGGGTGAGATGGTTGGCCAGTGTTCTTGAAGCTACAAACATGAGTCTGACCAAACTGTGGGAGGCAGTGGAAGACAGGAGTGCCTGGCGTGCTCTGGTCCATGGGGTCACGAAGAGTCGGACACGACTAAACAACTAAACAACAACAACAAATAACATAAACTGCAGCTTTGCCAGTTAACTTTTAGCCATTACCCTGGTGTAACTGATCTCCTTTAGGGCTGCAGAATGATTGTCAATTGGGCTTCCTATATTCTTGATTTCCTCCCCTATCTGGTGTGGGGCAGGACTGGAGTTCTGCTTTTTACACCACATGCTGGAGGAGGAGGGTGAGCAGGTAAACCAACAGAGGAATGGAAGAAGGTACACCTGCACCCATTATTTCTCACCTGATGTTTTTCTCTGCAGAACTGTGTACTCCACCACCACAGGTCACTTGGCCTAACTCACCTCAGCCTGTTATTGTCTACATGGTTATTTCTCCCAGAGTGAAAGAGAGGGTGTTAAAGAGGTCACTGAATCAACATCTCTTCAACTTTTGATCAAGTGACTCCAAGATTGTCATTTTTAGGATGACCCAATCTGCAGACAGGTCCTCAAATGCATGCAGCTGTGCCAATATAGCTTGCAGTACCAAAGTCAAATGGAAGAGCAGAGGGTTACGTGTGATGTCTCCAGAACCCAAGCCCAATGTGATCATACCTAGCTGCCCAGTTCTGGCAGTGTGGCTCTGCAGCAGCTACAGCCCACCTTGCTGCTTGTGACCTTATTGTGTGTTTTGTGTTTTTATTTTGTATTTTGATGCTGTGAATTGCCCCGAAATCTTCGGGTGAAGGGTAGTACGCAAAGGGTGGTATGGTACGCAAATTTAATGAGTAAATAACGAAATAATTTATAGCATGTATTCACTGACAAGGCAGTTCATAGGACTGGGTTGCTAATCTCAAACATAATCAAGAAAAAAAATATCAAAAATATATATTCTACTTTGATGCCAGAAGCTTAAAGTCAAATCTTTCCGCAGCCGATGATGTCTGCCCAATACCTAAATCTGACAACAGTGCAAATGCTAAAAAATTAGCAGTCACAGAAAAAGTAGCTGCAGGGCTGTTCTTCACACAGTACCGCAGAGGCTCACAGTTAAATTATATTTTTAAGGTGATTGTGAGAGTCATAGCTTCGGAAATATCTTCACTAATTATAGCACAGAATAGAGTCTAAGCGAACTTGAATCCTCTCTTACCACTGAAAAAAACTTTACTTTCACCATCAGCTTGAAAGCACATGGTTCATTCGCACACCGCAATACGTCCTTATTACAAACAACTTTGCGCTCTATACTAAAACTTATAACCAGTTGGAAAGTCTTTCATATTACAGATTTTATTGCACACATGGTTTGCCTGAGAAAACAAGCTTGCACTGAGGAATGGACACCACATAGTGGAAAAACTTCTTAATGAAAGTGGGTGCTGTCAGGTGCTCAGAACATTTTCAAACCCAGGCAGCATCCTCTTTTTTGAGTGTTGTCCTTTTCTATTCAAAGCCCTTTTTGTCACATGTTGCCATTTACCCCATTCATATATCTGTCTCGGGTGCTGGTCAGGACTTACAATGCCCAGTAACTGAGGATAACTCCCTTACCTTGGATAAAATGCCTCTTGGGGATTGCTTCTGTCCATTGCTGCTGTTCCACCTTGGCGCCTCTGGCACTGCCATGCAGCCTTCGTGGACAGTCTTTTTCTCTGCCCAGAATATAATGCACACCCTGGGGAAAACACTGCCAGCTCCACGTTGCCCCCTCTCTTCTATTAACACTTCAAGAAGCAGTGCACAAAATGCAGTGCAAGTTTTGGGCTTCTTGAGTAGCAATCTATCCAGGCTTTCGTGAAGGTTTCTCACATCTGCTGGAAGGCGATTGGTTACTGCGACTCATCAGTTCTGCTGCTTAGTCACCTCTGTCACTCCAACCTGTGCCAAGTTGGAACTATTACTTCACTTCACAGCACATGCTGTACCAGTTAGCAGTTGGTTCCTGTAAACTAGTTGCTCCATTTCAAATCGAATCCTTCCCTCTCTTTCTGGACGAAAGCAACAAGCTTAAAGTTGTACAAATGATATGGTGAAATGCCGAAGATATGGAGACTGCTGACAGCAGCAAGGGGATGATGAAACCTTGCAAACATCTGGAGAAAGTCCCAAACTAAATAGAGACATTTATCCAACAGACGCTAGTGTAATTATGTTTCTGAACATTCTCTGGACAATAAAAGAACTCAAAAGAGCGTGTTATCACAGAGCAAAGTGACATTTGGTTAGAAAACTGCTTTTGTTTTGATTACGTGACGTCTTCAGATTACTGGATGCCTTTTGATACAAGAGAAAATTTCCCGGGAAGCGAAAAGCAGTGGGCTGGTTCAAGAAGAACACTCTTCCTCCTTTTAGCCTGACCTTACAACCAGCTTTGGAGGGCATATCAGTAGCTGTGCCACTGCCACCTCACAAAGCATGACATTATACTGGAACTTTAGCAACAACATACCAGTCAGAGGCGCTGTAATGGTTCTAGGGGTTGCTCGTGCGTAAGCTGGTGCTTATCTCCCCGGCTGGGTGCAAACACCTGGCTGCGCTGCCTAAGTGAACCTTTTGGGTCCAGACAGCCACTCACCCGTGGCTGACTCAATCACTGGCAGAATCCGTCAGTGGGCGTTTCTTAAACTTCTTCCAGCAAAGAAGCTCTTTGACGCCTAGTCTCCTCCTACTATCTCTGCGCGAAAGCCTTCTTCGCAAGGAGGGCGTGGGCAGCGGAGGACCCCTACTCTCCCCGCTGGTCCCAGGCAAGGAGTCATGGGACAGCCTCGCCGCTTCCCCCATCTGCCCCCCTTCTCCACTGGTGCTACGCTGATTCTCTTCCCCAGAAGATGGGCTGCTCCTCCCGATCCCTGGACGCTCTCTGGAATCCCTCTGGCTTTTGCTCTCTCCCTCTGGCACTGATGGCAGTTCCCTGACAGGCACACTGGCACGAGTGATTACAACTGAGTTGTTCAACATAAAACCATGAAAAAGGAGCAATGGGTTCATCTTCAGTCATCAGCAGTTTAGTGTAAGGCATCTTCATACGTTCCTAATACGGTAGTAGCAAATTGGTGGAGTTGCACCAAGGGATGTGGGTTGCCCATTATAAATATTTGGGCTACCACACATGAAAAAGATAAAAGGCATGGAGAAGCACTTCTCTGATGGTTAATGCTTTGTCTTCTTATAATGGAACTTCAAAGAACAAAGGAAAACAATCTGTGAAAACTACAATAGGCTTTTAATGGTAAGAAAAAACTTTTAAAGACTATAAACAGCTAACAGATGTTTGGCATTGGTCTAGCTTGGTACAGATAAACTATCACAGCACAATTCCATGTTTTTTCAGTACTGTCTTCTTTGAATTTCGCCATTGTGAGAAGAACACAATGAAACAGTGTTTTTCAGTAAAGCACAAACCATTTCCTTCATGTTTCCATCTATTATGCAGTTGCAGAAAATAAAATACCGTATTTATCCGTGTATAAGACTAGGTTTCCCCCCCTAAAGAATAATGTCAAAAATTAGGGGGTGTCTTATACACGGATACATCTCCCCCATTTTCTTAAATCTGAGTCCCCCAAAATAGGGGGCTTATAGATGGAAAAATATGGTAATTTATAAGCTTGGATCCACAGTAGCTCAACAATCCTAAATAAATATATGTACCCCTTGATTTTGCAACTTACTTCCATGTAAGTTCACCTGGGGGTGCATCCTTAGAATAAATACAACTACCCAGTTGCAAAATTTATATTCAAGACGTTGGTACATTCCACAAGGCATCCATGAGTCAGATGTTTGTGAGTGATTATGAAATCAAATCACCCAAGTGGGGTGGTTTGAATCCTGGGTTTGCATTGTACTATGGAACAAAATGACTGTCTAAATGAGCACATGGAAAGGCAATTGGGGTCATGCTCCTACAAATGCAAGGAAACTGTGTGAACAGAAACTATGTGCATCATGGATGAGTGAACACACAGAGACTCTGTGCAAGCAGGAATCTTGAACACAGGCAAGTCAAAGGAAAGGCTAGCAGGTGTGGCCCAGGTCCACACTCCATGCATTCAGTTAAGAAGATAAGAAGAGCCCTGCTGGATTAGCCTTATCAGGTCCAGACTCCTATTTCCCACTGTAACCAACCAGATGCTTATGGGAAGCCCAGAAGCAGGCCCAGGGTGGGGTGCGGGACAACAGCCCCCTCTCCCTGTTGCACCCCCTCTGCTTCTGATCATGGTAGGAACATATAACAATCATGACATGACCAATTACCATTTTATCCTCCATTACTCTGTTAAACTACCTTTTAAAGCCATCTAAGATGAAGGACATCACCACATCTTGTCGTACTGTCATATTTCAATTATGCGCTTTTGAAAGAAGCACTTCCCTGTCTGTCCTGAATATCCCACCATTCAATTGCTACACTTATATACGAGTGAACGGGAGCATAATTTTGACAATCCAACAAAGCCTGACCTGACGCATTTCTGCAAAGGTCAAATGAAAACTGGGCACATAAATGCCATTTTCACATAATGGATAATGCACACATGCTCCCTGACAAAAACAGAGGTTGCATCTTAATATACTGTCCATAGGCATTCATGCAAGACTGTGTGTCATTTGTGCACATGCAGATTTCTAATTCTCCTGCTGCTACCTGTACAGATCCTTATGTTGTTCTCTATTCAAAGAGAAACTACTCAGCAAAAGCATGTGCAGCCGCAGAAAAACAACATCCACTTTTGGTTTTCTAATGCCCTTCCCCTCCTCTTCATGCCGCTTACAGTTAACCGTGTGGGTAGGAGGCTTCCTTGCTTGCAATTTGGGTCAGTTCAAAGAGCTTCGAGACTAATGCAAATCTGAAAAGGAAACCCGTAACGTATGCCATTGCTAGGGGGATTGCATAAAAATGGCTTTATCTGTGTTGACGTGTTTGGCTTGGCTGGCTGCCACCAGAAAAAGGAAACACACGGTGCATCCCTGGCTTTTCTTTCGTAAGAGGAAATCACCTCCCATGTATGCAAAGCGGTGGAAATGCTCCCTCGCAGGCATTATATGGTAGCACAACACTTGCTTCCCTTAGGGGCCAAACTAGACACCACATGGGTGATGTAAGGCCAGGATCTGTAATTTCAAGTAATTCGTGGCACAACACAGCTGTTTTGATGATCATGGATATGGCAAATTAACCTTTTCTCGCTCTCCTTTTCCTTTCTACCTCTGGATTTTGAGAGATTACACCTGCTGGAATACCGACACCATGTTCATGTGCAGAGGATAAGCCAGTTCAGCACTGCTTTCATACCTTCAGATTTCTGGCTGGGAGGAACAGTTTTCTTCCATATTAAACAGGATAAAGATCCTGCACCTTCCGCAGTAAACATCCGACTCAGTTTAATTTCTACAGCTATCAGGACACATTTTACAAGTCTGGGCTACATGTTAAGTACGTTAGGATGGAAGACGGCCCCCAAACTCCACAGTGATGAATGGCAGTGGTACATTCCATGAAAACGGAAACCAGAAATGTGGGTGCCAAGAAGGAACAGTACAATGGCAACTGAACAGCCCCTAATTGAGAAACTGAAATCCTGGGCCTGCTCCAATGGAAAATTTATAACAGAAAAGCAAACTATCTTCCTCCAGATAAACACACTTCTTATCATATCTTCTAAAGCCTCTAAGTCAGGTCTAACCCATCTATTGCTTCTGTCCTAATGCTCTCCTATCTGCCAGCTGTGATGCCGGATGGTTCTGATATAAAATTAAGGCCTCATGAACACTTGGTTTCCTATCCCCCCTCACACATTTGCTTTTGTTACATAGGATAAGAATCTACATTCTACTGTGAATTATAACAAGAATTAAGGAGCTTGGTTGCTATCAGCGCTCCTGTGATGTGCTAGCTATTGCATGGGTCACAGACTGGGGAGACCAAAGTTCAAATCCTTGCTCAGCCACAGGGCTTTTGGGTGATCGTAGGCCGCTCACTAGCTCTCAATCTAACCTATTTCACAGAGTTACTGTGAGGAGAGAGTAGGAGATTCATGTATGACACTCGAGGAAGTGGCAGGACAAATGCAAAAAAAAAAAAAGTATGGAAAGTTCACATTTGATTACAGGATCCACAGCTTAGTGCAGTGCTTTGCATGCAGGAACTCTGAGGTTCAATCCCCGACTTCTCCAGGTGTTTGTCTGTTTGTTTTAAAACAGAGTAGCAGATAACATCTCTACCTGAGACCCTGCAGCATTTTTCAAGAACCAGTGGTTCTCCAGATGTTGGAACTACAACTCTCATCATCCCTGACCATTGGTCCTGCTGGCTGGAGCTGGAGTCCAGCAACATCTGGAGGGCCAAAGGCTCCCAGTTCCCACCCTAGAGAGCTGCTGCGAGTCAGAGTAGACAATGCTAGGCTAGATGGACAGTTACTCGGGCATGGTATAAGGCAGCTCTCAACGTTCCTTTGCATTTAAGAGATAACAACATTTGACCTTCAACAGGAACAAGCTGTTCAGGAGGAATAATGCAGCAAAGCTTTTGAAACGGGTTATCTTGGCATGAGAAAGCTATATACAGAATTGAAATTACAAATTGTTGCCACTGACCCGTGCTTTTACTCACATGACCTTTGACTACAACTTTCCTTCTCTCTGACCTTTAAAAGTAATCCTATGCAGCCATTCCCACCAGCCAAGCTCTTTCTTTCTTTGTTTTTAACATCAAGTTAGTCATATACGTGAAACCAATCTACTGGTTTTTAAAAGCCCCATCGTTTCTTACTGCTGCCACTCAGTTCAGCTTTGTTAGAATGTCAGGCTGATGATTAGTCAAAATCAGCAGGCAAAAACAACTAACACTCAGTAGTAGCAATGGCCCATGTGAGTGTGACCAGTCCCAGGTCAACATTTCCTGTTGAGCTGCTCCTGAGATAGAAACTGCAATTAAAACAGTTGACTGGAGATTTCAAGTTTGAGTCATTCTGACAGTTTGGGATTATTATTTTTTAATTTTTAAAAAAGGAAGAAAAGTAATCACAACCTCAATTCCTTCCATGCTAATGAGTCAAGTGTGCAGCAGTCAAGAATGTGAGGTGTAAAGGAAGGAAAGTCCCAAGGAAAGTTCAAATGTCACCTCAGCACAAACTCACTAGAGGTGCTTCCAGATCATGGCTACTCTCTTCTGCCTGTAAACTGCAAGAGGAAATGAAACTAGCTTCTTGCACTAGTGAGGGCATTATATTGTCAGCGTTCTGTCTACTCTAGTGGGATTGACATAGCTGTATAGACAGAGAAGGTATAAGTAACCTGAGCAGCCATTCTTTAAATAATCTATTTCAATTCTTCTCTTTGGTGCTCTAATGGTTAGGATCTGCTGTGCTCACTGCCTGGTCGGGGAATCATTTTTTTTTGGGGGGGGGGCCTACCTCAGTGGCAGAGTGTGTGCCTTGCAAGCAGAAGGTTGCAAGTTCAATCCCAGGCATCTCCAGGTCAGGTTGGGAGAGGCTCCTACGTGAAATCCTGGAAAAATGCTGCCAGTCCGTGTAGACAATACTGAGGTAGATGGACCAATGGTTTGACTTGGTATAAGGCAGCTTCCCATGTTCCTATTGGTTTGTTGTTGTTTTTTTCCATTTTTGCTATAGTGCTTACTTGTTGCAGCCACAGTTGTCTAATAACTGACATGATGAGTTTTTTTAATTATTATTATTATTATTAGCTGCAAAAAAAGTGTTGGTTTGGACCCGAATAAATCATACTGAGGGTAGACTCACTGAAATCAATCAACAAGTTTTTAGATTGGGAAAAAATAGCTATTTTTTAAATGGAAAAACCCCCGTTTTCTAATCATTTATTTAATTAGCAGGATAACACTCTTCAGTTTAAGCACTATTATTTTAATATTTTTAAAGAAGACATTGCCGGAGTGCTAATATTTAGGGCTATTTTTTTAAAAAATAAAGAGGCTGATAGAATGGTGTCCACCAAAAAACGGCCAGTTTCACACATGAAAACCACATCTCCTGAAAAGACACAAAAATAGCACTAAGGATCATGTGTATTAGTTGAGAGTGCACTGGCGTTCCATTTCCCCTCTTCAAACAAGGCAGGTTTTCTGTGGTTTAATTAAGGTGGGGCAGTTTCACACTATACATCTAATGTGGTGTCAGCCTAGGGGAAAAGATCCTGGTGTACACACCACCATCCTGCCCTCAAAGATGCATTGTTCCCATCCACCAATCTGGATAGACCTCTGTATCATCTCTATATTCTTCCTGCACAAGTATTCATGGTGGACTCTCCCTGTTTGGCAGAGGTTTTGGGCAGGGTGCAATAATAACCAGATAAACTCAATGCACACTTACTTGGAAGTTAGCCCCATTGTACACAGCGGATTACTCCCAAGTAAATATGCATAGAATAGTGTGATCGGTGCCTCAGCCAGATGCACACACCAAGTACCGTAAGCTAATGCATTATAGTAAAATTTGCTAGGAACATCTTTATTAGTGAGGAGGAATTTGCAAACACTGTAAGATAGAAGAACTCTATCCTTGATCCTCCCTCAAATGGAGTCACTAAATGTAGTCAATGCACAGAAGAAATTATTTAATGCTATTGACTTCCCAGTGTGAAAGCTCTTAAAAGTAGAGGAAATGAAGAGTGAGAGAATGAGGTAAGTTGGAAAAAAAGAATTAACTTGAGAATAATATATTGCACATAGCTGAACCAGCACATTATATGGAATTGGCAAGATCATAGCTCCTACATCTGAAACGAATCATTTTCCACTTATATAATAAGTGAGGCACTGAAGAGTGAAAAGCTTCATGATCTATGCCCACAGTAATGCTAGACTGAAAGTGTTTGCAAATGCATTTTCTCCATTTAATGGTTGGCATTTAATTAAAATTCCTTATAAAAGAACCATGGTACCGCTTTACCGTACCATGAACTTTAAATGAAAAGCAGGCTGTTCCCAGAGAAAATCAACAGAGATTTTAATAGTGTATATATTAGTAGTGTTACATTTACTGAAGCTGGACTATAAATGCAAGATGAATGGAACAGAAGGGGTCAGTGCTAGGAGTGAGGCCAGGGAAAGCAGACTGGGGGAAATTACTTGGTACAGCTTGATGGTCATTAATGACCGGTGCAGTCTGACAATGCGGGGTTCAAACATGGGGTTCTCAGATCCATGTAGAATCAGAATCATAGCTCCCATGATTCTCGGTGTCCTCAAATGTGCACATATCATCATTCAGGAATGTTGGGAACCACGAGAACTACATTTCCCACAGTTCCAAGCATGCTTAGGTTCCATTGCAAATGCTTAAGGAAAGGTCCATGGCCAATGAGAGATCTCAACAAGGAGCTGCAACTTCTGTTTCAGGGGTGTTTTCATTAACAGAAGGCAACTGATAATGTTATGCCCGGAACACTCTTAACATATGTTTTGAAAAGCTGTGAGGGTGTGCAGGCAAATCCTGAGATATAAACTGATGTGGCGACCCTCACCTGGGAGGGTGGCTCAATACACACATGCCATCCCAGCTCAAGAGCTTCCTCAACAGCTGTTTTTCATCCACTTGAAAACACTTCTTCTGCAGACCCTGTGCAACCGTCCAGAAAAAGAACCTTAGTACTCTCTGGAAGCCCAAGCTGCCGTGCAATAAATACCACTGGACCTAAGGGATAACTTTACAACATTGCAAGTGACTTAACCTTTTATAAATCCAAATCACACAATGAGGTCAAGGTGGGTCAAGGCAGGTACCATATGCAAACACTCACCAGATTGGTCTTCCCTTCTCAGATATTTTCATATGGAAATCAGGGAAATATTATGAAAATATTTGTGTATGTCAACTTTCTAAAAATAAGATGCAATGAATGCATACTAGATGATGCCCAGCAAAGAGATGTACTAGAACACTAGTTTTACGAAGCTTTTTAAAAGTTTTATAATCTTGCTTCACCTTTTGTCTACTGATGTTTCTTCTGTTCTTGTTCCATGGAGAACCATATTTCAGTTTTTCATCCTATATTCTATCTTCCCTATACCTTATTTGTCCTTGTCATTCCTTGAATTTGTCTTTCTTCCTTTGTCTTTTCAGTGAGTGTTCTCTCTCTCTGTCTCTGGCGCAATCACAACCTCACTTTTTCTTCAGCCATGATCCACCTGGACTACCCCACCAGGGCAAGAACTGCTTTTGTTTACAGCAGCTGTTCATTTGCCAAAGAGGTTTAATCAGAAGTTCTAAACTTTTGACTTTCTACTTTCTGAGCACCAGAAGTGACTTTGCAGATGAACACAACACAAATCATTGTAATAAATGCTAAATTCCTGGACAGTCCTCACCTCCCTCTCGGTTTTCTTCTCATTCTTTGCTATCCAAACCTTTTACTAGCACACTGACTTAAATGTACACCCACACATTCAAAGGGGCCAACCGAGCATGCACACTTGCTCCAAACCAAACGCACCCACACACTTCCCTTCCTTCAGCTATAATCTTGTGCACCTACCCACATGCCGCACGCTCCATCTTCCTCTCCCCCCCCCGCCCCCCACCCGGTATGCACATGTACCATGTGATGAATGGAAATTTAAAGGCTGGTAGTTTGCTAACATGGTGTTCTTTTAGACTATTCCCAACCACAAGAAGTGCTAATGCGGAATCAGAAAATGCCGGAAATCCCTCTTCGATCAAACACCGATAATGTGTTGGCACTCCTTCATTTCACAATACCACTCATTCCTTAAGGTAGCTTTAAAACCAGGGGTTTTGTCACACAAGACTTCAGAACACAATCCTGTTTTCAAACCATTATAAATGTAGACAGAGACATCCAAGTTGGAGCACGGGACTGGGTGTGATGCTTTCTCACATTGCAACGCAGCAAGGGAGCTTGTAAGGACAAGTGACTAAGCAGGAAAAAGAAGTGATTGTAAGAAAAATGCCGTTGCTCAATTGAAGCACAAGCACGGCGGGCTGCTTCTGTTCAGACCAAAATGTATTTGGCAGAGACACGGAAATGGTCAAGTCATATCAGGCCAGCTATACTCACATCAAGCCGTCCTATACTTGTTCGGAGGGGCTGCAAAGTACACCTTTCAGACTCCCCTCCCGCAAATAAAGTTTCTGAACTCAATAAGACTCTTGGTCCACAAGGGAACTTTGTGACTGTATTCCATAGCACCCCAGTTCTCAAAATTGGAGGAAAGCATATCTGAGGAACTGACAGGGCTGCAAGAAAGGCCTGCAGGGGTTTTTTTCCCCATAAGGAATGCCTTGGCCTCTATTAACTTCCACAGTTATTAACAGAGGAAGCCTGCTATGAGCCTCTTGTCTTTTGAGCTGTGTTGTGCAGCCCCCAAAAGCAGATTCTTCCCCACCCACCCCTTTCTTCTCTTAACACCTTATTTATTTTATTTATTTATTTATGAATCACCTTTCAAAGGCAATTTACAAACATACAATAGCAGCACCTGTACAAAACAGCAAAACAACTAAAGGTAGGTTTTTTTAACGGTGCAAAATAAACATCTCCTTTAGAGAGACCTTTTCATCCCGCTGAAAAAGCTGACGGAACTGAAATGTCTTCAATTGTTTCTGCAAAGGACAAATATTAGGTGCCTGTCCACAGCAGGGATGCTGTGCCACAGAACAAGGGCAGTCACACTGAAAGCCCTGCTCTGCGTTGGCGTGGAGTGTGCCTCTGATTGTTTTAAAAAGGTAAAGGTAAAGGTACCCCTGCCCGTACGGGCCAGTCTTGCCAGACTCTGGGGTTGTGCGCCCATCTCACTCAAGAGGCCAGGGGCCAGCGCTGTCCGGAGACACTTCCGGGTCACGTGGCCAGCGTGACAAGCTGCATCTGGCGAGCCAGAGCTGCACACGGAAACGCTGTTTACCTTCCCGCTGGTAAGCAGTCCCTATTTATCTACTTGCACCCGGAGGTGCTTTCGAACTGCTAGGTTGGCAGGCGCTGGGACCGAGCAGCGGGAGCGCACCCCGCCGCAGGGATTCGAACCGCCGACCTTTCGATCGGCAAGTCCTAGGCGCTGAGGCTTTAACCCACAGCGCCACCTGCGTCCCGCTGATTGTTTTAGCTAACTTCAAAGAAGAACTCTGGCACACAACACAGTGAGCTACTGGGTATGTAAGGTCCTGAGCTTGTGGAAGTAACTGTCATGGCCAACGCTTCAGAGCCTTGGAAAAGCAGCTTTATTCACTGCGGCTTGTTAAAAGTCTGGAGGCTGATTATTATCTGAATTTTCACCTGGCTGCTTTCTATTTGTATTGTGTGCTGTTTTGACAATAAGGTGTGGTCCTTTCCTCTGAAGCAAAGTAGCCTCTCTGGAATGGAACTAAAAACAAGCCTGTAAATCGTGGAGAGAGGTAAGTGCCTCAAACCATTTTCCTGTACGCTTAAGGAAGATCCCAGCAACAGAAATTTTGTTCCTTTCTCATTGCAAAAAGAGAGAGCATCCCACCGTTCTGCCACTACGGCATCATGGATCTTTGCTTCTGGGATACAATAGCTAGCCAAGTTCCAAGTGCTTTCCTTTATTCAGAACTCTTCACCAGAACTCTTAGTCCCAGAAAGAATTAGGATGCTCAAGTCCCGGGCTCAGCCTCTTCAATATTTTAAGTTACACTCTGACCTCAATTTGACACGCAGAAGGGCTGCTGCTCACCCATCCTCACCTCTCCCCACTCCAATCACCCCACTGGGATCCCTTGTCTCCCATTAACAATAAGTCTTTTCTCCATCCTGTAGCTCTACTGTTTCTGAGCACCAGAAGTGTAAAAGCAGGGGCTGACTTCTGGAGTTGCTGAGTTCATCACTACAAAAGGTGCTCTACGCTAGACAGCATAAGACAACCCTCTCCCCCCAAAAAGTCAATCTTTGGGCCGTATACTTGAAAGTGCAGTAATTTTGAAATATCATACTACGGCTATGTTGTTTTGAAATGCCCTGAAACCATGTTTTCCCACTAAGTGTCATGCTAGATGGTTTCTTAAACTACTTCCTGTTCCAGAAACAAGAGGAGCAATTACGAATGAATTCAAAGCTTTTTTTAGAAAGACAGAAATATCTTAGAGAGACTGTTTTTATTTATGTCCTTAAAATTATGCCTGCACATGAATTTGGGAGGCATACCAGAACATACCCACAACCTGAACTGCAGCGAGGCAAAGGGATTGCCAGATCCAGACTAGAGTACTCAATATGTGCATTGTTGTGGTTCATTTCCACTGTGCAAACATGTAGATTCCATCATTACACATGTTTGCACAGCCTGCCCTTTCTCTCCATGAGGTTGTCTGTCATGAGCATGTGTGGCATGCTCATGACAGACAACTGCATGAGTGCAAGGGCAAGAGGCCAAAGAGGTTTCCCCTGTAGCTCCAAGGACTATTGGAAAGCAATTCACGAGGAGCAAAAGGATGGGTGGTGGCCCTTCCCCTTTGGTCTGAGACCACAGCAGGAAGTCTAGTGGTGGGGACCCTGGCCCCAATCCAGACACTTTCCAGATTAAAATATGTGACTACTACTAGCATGGAAATCTAGCGTGGAAAATCTACCATGGAAAATATTATTGATATTATTGCGTAATATTATTTATCCAGTTAATTATAGCAAGCAAATGTTCTAAATGTGCTAATTCGATTTGTTGTAAAGGTAAAGGACCCCTGACGGTTAAGTCCAGTCACGGACGACTCTGGGGTTTGCAGCGCTCATCGTGCTTTACTGGCCGAGGGAGCCGGCGTTTGTCCGCAGACAGCTTCCAGGTCATGTGGCCAACAAGACTAAGCCGCTTCTGGCAAACCAGAGCAGCACACAGAAACAGCCGTTTACCTTTCCGCTGGAGCGGTACCTATTTATCTACTTTTTTTGGTGTGCTTTCGAACTACAATTTGTTGTAGGCAGTGCTATATGTGTGCACATCTCTCTCTGGCTCTTAGGAAAACACTATCTATTCCGGATCAGCATCATCAGTCGTTATAATTCAGAATCATATCTGAGCTATTTAATCAAGTGTTTCGCATTTTATGAAGCTGCTAGCACAGCGTTTTGCATTTCAGTAAAAGTGTATCCAATGGGTGGCAACCTTAAATTCCATTCTACACATGCCAACTTGGGAGTAACATCATTGGGCAAAACAGGATTTATTTCTGGGAAAACATATTCAGGATCACATTGGAAGGAGTATTATAGGATCCTACTGCCTGCAATGAATGCTACCAGGCTGCAGAGTGACACAGTAGGCTGTAACGGAGACACCTGCACAGGGCTTCCACTCTTTGTCGTAGGCTGGTTGAAAAGAAGACCTACCATATTTTTCGCTCTATAAGACGCACCAGACCACAAGACGCACCTAGTTTTTGGAGGAGGAAAACAAGAAAAAAAATATTCTGAATCTCAGAAGCCAGAACAGCAAGAGGGATCGCTACACAATGAAAGCAGCAATCCCTCTTGCTGTTCTGGTTTCTGGGATAGCTGCGCAGCTTCATTCGCTCCATAAGACACACACACATTTCCCCTTACTTTTTAGGAGGGAAAAAGTGAGTCTTATAGAGCAAAAAATACAGTATATACCTTGCTCTATGCTCAGTATCTTCAAAACTAATGAACTCTAGGACCTCTTAATGTCTTGGTGTGACCGGTGTTTTGTTTTGTTGGGCAACTGCAGACAACGTGTGCTGAACTCAGCACAGACCAAGTAATTTCCAAAGGTCAATTGGTGCTGAGTTCATTAGGTTCACATGGCAAGTTTAGCCTGTGGCAGTGCTACTGAAAGCAGAAGTGAAGGATGCAGAAGAGTGGTTACATTGGGATGAAAGAGTCAGATGACTAGAAGGGCTGTAGCTTCATAGGCAGAGTACATGGTTTTTATGCGGGAGGTCTTGGATAGGCCTAGGGAAGACCCCTGCCTGAAATCCATAGAATGGCACAGTTGGAAGGGACCACAAGGGTCATCTAGTCCTACCACCTGCAATGCAGGAATCTTTTGCCCAATGTGAGGCTCAAACCCATGACCCAGAGATTAAGAGACTCATGCTCTACCAACTATTCATAATCCTACCCTATAGTGGTTTTCCAGAGCTTTCCAAGTCTAATATTGCCTTTAAAAATTAATTGCCACTTGGTCTTCATAGGTCATCATGCTAGCTGTTTAGTCTCAAGATTAGGACTTCTGCAAATATCTTATCATCTACTCCCAGAAAGAGGCACTGGGTAGTAGCCCCAAGGACAGTGTTTTCCTGTTTTATAACCTTAATCAGAGGTAATATAAACAGAGCTGGTCTCCCACTGACTCTTTATTTTAAAAAGCAGTGGTATCTTGGGTTAAGAACTTAATTCGTTTTGGAGGTCCATTCTTAACCTGAAACTGTTCTTAACCTGAGATACCACTTTAGCTAATGGGGCCTCTCGCTGCTGCCGTCGCACAATTTTGTTCTCATCCTGAAGCAAAGTTCTTAACCTCAGGTACTATTTCTGGGTTAGCAGAGTCTGTAACCTAAAGCGTCTGTAACCCGAGGTACCACTGTAGTAATTTTGGAATTCTTTTCCCTCACAGCAGGATTCTTTTGGTGAGGGGAAACAAACACATAAAGCATAGCCAGTCTGTCCAAGCCCTCCTATATTTTCCTTAGTTATGAACCTCTCACCATGTTTCATTGAGAAAATGCTCTGTAATTTCCCCCCCCCCCCATATAGTTATCACCAGAGCCTAGATGATATGGCCAACCCTCCCCTTCAAGTGAGCAAACAGGAAGGCAAAGTTTGTTTTGTTCATCGTTGGGCTCTACTTTTTTTGTCACCTGTTTCCTCCCTGGGCCCTGAAAGAGCAAAGCAAAATCTGCTTAATATGTGTATGTCCTGTCTCTCCTTCTCAATCAACAAAATTCTTAATTTCCATAAAAGGCCACTTAGCATATAATTTTAATTATATTTTAATTCCATTCCATACTGTTCCAAGGCATGAGGAGGACAAATAGGTGTCAAGAAACACTTTCAGGCCAATTCTAATTAGTTCAAGGATAAGCCTGTTGAGTCTGATTCTTAAGTTAAGTTAGATGCATCTCAAGGGAACACTTTTTGGACAAGCTACATTCTGTAACATTTTCCACAAGTCTTTCCATAGGAGTCAATCCAAAAAGCCACCCATGGATACAAATCTGTATGTTGGAACAGGTCCTCAGCGAAGCTGAACAGAACAGCAAATACTTTCAATTTCCTCTCCCTCTCTTCCTCCCTCTCTGTAACTGGAAAGTATGTTGTTTGCTCAAGTTATGACAAAGCACTAGCTCACTGCCTGGTATTGAATGTCCATCTAGCAAATCAGTTGAATAGCCCTACTGTTAGTGTCTGAAGGAATGAATGGCTTGCCTCCTGGCCACATGCAAAATTCAGACCTTCCTGCAGATTTCCAAAACTGATGTCTGGCTGCTGTGAGTTAGGGCAATTATTTTCTCTAAATGTACATGTGTAGTTCCACTTCATAAGGAGCTGTTCAAGTCATCCAACACCCCGCATCCACAACTATTTATTACTTCATGCCACAACGTGATTCAGTTTCAATGGTAGTCAAGCTTTGTTGTCCTCAGTTTAAGCTGTAGCCCTTCAGTAATAATAATTTAATAATAATTTATTGCTTATACCACACCCATCTGGCCGGGCCTCCCCAGCCACTCTGGGCAGCTTCCAACAGAATATTAAAAACACAATAAAACATCAAACATTAAAAACTTCCCTAAACAGGGCTTCCTTCAGATGTCTTCTAAATAATATCAGGATGGCATTAGATCAGAGGTATGCACTGAACAGCCTTTTATGTTGCATCTTAAAGGTTGACAACCTTATTGGTCCTGTGGGCACCTTTGCAAACTGGAAAAACTGCTCGGGACACAACACACACACACTTTTCTTTCAAGACCAATTTCAGCAGGGAGGGAAGAGAGAACAGGTGCCAGACAAACCCTGCCAGTAGGCCAGAAATTTACTGCCTTTTCCAGTGGCCTTTCTGTTATGTACTGAAGTTCTCACCCTGGGCCAGCAGGGGGATACTGTAGATAGTTTTCACTCAGGTCCACATATGCAAATAAGGGATTGAAAGTGACGTTCAGTGATTGGATAGTTACAGAAAATGGTTACTGTTGCGTTCTAGTGGAGCTCTATATAAGCAGGCTGGCTGAACCCTTCAGTTCAGTTCTGTTCTGGCCTGTGAATAAACAAGAGCTGTTTGAAGAATCACTGTGTCGTCTGATATGTTCACCCACAACTTAACACTTTCTTATGCCTGTCTATCTATCTATCTATCTATCTATCTATCTATCTATCATCTATCTATCTATCTATCTATCTATCTATCTATCTATCATCTATCTATCTATCTACATACAGAGAGAGACAGATGCTAAAAGGACCTTATATGTGCACATAGACCATCTCAAACAGCAGGAGCTTTTAGATTATAAAAATAAGCTCAGGGCTATAACAGGCACATGGTAAATCCATTCTGACCCGAAAGTACTGAACCTGAACTGCCAACCTACCACTTTCTGCCTCCAATAGAATCATAGAATTACAGAACCGTAGAGTTGGAAAGGATTCTGAGGGTCATCTAGTCCAGCCCGCTGCAATGCTGGAATCTCAATTGAAGCATCCATTGCAGATGGGCATCCAACCTCTGCTTCAAAACCTCCAATGAAGGAGAGTCCACAACCTCCCGAGGGAGTCCTTTCCACTGCTTCTGTCCAGCAATTTCTAAGAAAAGGGTACCGTTTCTGCTTGAAAAATCAACGTATATACAATATGTCAATCATCTGGTGAAGTACAACTTGTCTCTGTGCCTATGACTATTTCTCCAATTACACAACAGGATCATATATATGCAAAGGGGAAGCTGTACTATGCCTGGTTCCAGCATACTGCACAGAAAGGCTGCTATGTCAAATATTTAGAGCAAGCACTGACAGGTCTGTTGTTGTTTTTAACCACGAACATCCTTTTCAGATGTTGACGAAAGGATTCACTTTGGTTCCTATATTGGGGTGTTGACATGAAAGCTTAAGAAGAATGCCAAACTTTTCCCCTTTTGCACTGGCATACACATGATAAGATTTCAGCAAGCACACAGGCAAACGTGTGACATGCTTACAAAATCTGACACGTAATGGTGTGGCAACAGATCGCCAAATCTAATACTAGCTGCAACATTCTGGACAAAGCGTGAAAGCATTGGAGTTGTTTAAACTACTGTATTTTTTCATTTGAAGAAGAGAAGAAGAAGAAGAGTTTGGATTTGATATCCCGCCTTTCACTCCCCTTCAGGAGTCTCAAAGCAGCTAACATTCTCCTTTCCCTTCCTCCCCCACAACAAACACTCTGTGAGGTGAGTGGGGCTGAGAGACTTCACAGAAGTGTGACTGGCCCAAGGTCACCCAGCAGCTGCATGTGGAGGAGCGGAGACTCGAACCCGGTTTCCCAGATTACAAGACTACCGCTCTTAACCACTACACCACACTGGCTCTCCATTGGCTTTTAAAAAAGTTGTTTCATTTTAGAATCTGTTAAACTTGCTTTGAAATCATTATCCGCAGTTGATGTTGAGTGCACAGGCCTTTGGAATGGCAAAAAAGGACCACCTGGGCTGAAATAAATCAAAAGAAGCCCAAACCCATGGATATTCACTCCAGAGTAAGTCCCACAGTCTAAACTGGGGCTTTCTCATAGACACCTGTACATACAGTTACAGACTGAGACAACATTTCATATGGTTCTGCATACATTTCTGTAAAAAAAAAAAGTTGCTTTCAGAAGCAGCTTGGACTGCAATCATAACACCACTTAGCTGGGAATAAAACTCATAGAATCCAACAGGACTAACTTCAGGTTATTTAATATGGTTTTATTATTGCCCACTGCAAGCCAGGGTTTTGTGAGTTTTCCTCATGTATTTTCCAGGCCTTCTTTTGACATTTTAAAAATGGGAGCACAAACCTACACAGCGTAACAAGGCAAAGGGCTCCTGTATCTTTAAGTTAAAGCTTCCTTCTTGCATTTTCTGTCCTTTTATTGCTTCCTGTTAAGGTCAGGAGTAGGATTACTGTGGAATAGCCTGCTAATTGCCCTTTGAACAGTTCCTCTTACAAAGCAACCCTAAGTGTTTCCTCTCAGAGGTAAGTCCTACTAAATTCAATTTGGTTCACTCCCAAGAGCTTGATGTTAGCTTTACTAATTAATTACTAAAATTAGTTTTACTAATTTTCTCTCATATAGATATATATAGATATTCTGCTCCCAACTGAGGAAAAGCAACGCTTCAGCAGTAAAAGGTGCTGGTGTTGAAGCAACACGAGACTCCTCTTCATTTATATATCTTACTTATTATTTGCAGACTTCTCTTGTAATCCCTTCTAAAGTCATGGTTATTGTTTCTTGTTCCATTTCCATGCCAAATTGCTGTTTGATTTTCCATGTGAAATTATTAAAGGATCAGATTGTTTATCTTATCATTTATCTCCCCCTGTTTGGTTTCCTACTGGTAGGCTCTGATGGGACGGGAAGGAGAATCGTTATTCAAGCTCCTTTCTGTATTATCATTAAAGACTGTTTAAAATTATTACTTGCAATCTGTAAACGCTGCTGACTCTTTGAATCTGAGATTTATTACAGAGAGCATAAAATGCTACAACATGTCATTGGATTAAGCAGCCCTGATTCAGCTCCAGATGTGGAAGAAATACATAACAAGAAATCCTACGGAATTAGGCATTTTCAGACTGAGGTCATCAATTGCCATAGAGAAGATAAAAACAAATGTAGTTGAGCCTGGAAAGAATGCTGCTAAAATTGGAAAAACATTTAATATGAGTAGCCTACGGGTACAATAACACCACACTGTAACTTAAGAAAATCCCGCAGCACAAAGCATACCAAAAGGATTGCAGACTTAGCTTTTTAGTTTCTGGATGTCCAGGAAAGCATAGCTTCCCTTTTTTCTTTGCCTTCCCAGTTCCATAGGGTCAAGCACTTCTGCCAATGTGCCCTATAGAAACTATTGTATAAATTGTGCTATTACGGCTTCATGGAAGAAGAAAGCAGCCTAATAAGTTTATTCATTGCCCCCCTTACCAAAAAAAAATCTTCTGGCAATGATAAACTATAGAAAGTACAACTGAAACTTAACCAGCTGTTACTATTAGTAAGTGGTAGTTATATATTTGCATAGGTGGCAGGAGCGTGTCTGAATCACAATGATAGATCATGGATTTCCATTTGCAACTTGTCAAACAAGCTGCACTTGCTAGAACAGGAAGACATTTTCTTATGATGTACATAACCATTTTGGAGCAATACAACCATGCAGTAAAATTGCTTCTTACGCTATCTCAGTGGTGTTCCGTTTCCAGAAAACAAGACACCCAATTCACAGGGCAATTTCTTAATATGGCAAAAAGTCACCAGCTGTGAATGGGGGGACAAGCAGAACTGAAGGAGAAAGAAACTGCCCGACAGCATCACAGAGCGCTTGCAAGAGGGTAAACAGAGAACTGCAGAAGGAATGTGTCCCTTTCCTCAAGGCTGCTGGCACTTATCAAACTGACTGGAAGACTCAGCACCGTGTCAGCAGAGTAATGTGTTGCTATAGGAGGAGTCTTCCCTTGTGATTGTGGGGATGGCTGCTACATTGGCTGTGTTCAAGCAATAGTTATATTGGGGCACACAAAATTTTCAAGACGTTTTTGGCAACCAAAACCAACCATTTTGTTTAGTGTGGTGGCATGGCAATTGTGCATAGCTTTGCAAAGAACAGGTTTGGTGGTTCTGGACAGGGGTCTTTTTAACTTATCAAATGTTAAATGGAAAAGGTAAATCCAAGCCAAATGGGGATGGCGGCATATTGATGGGCACTGCAAAGAAACCCAACAACAACCAACCCCTGCCTGAGTGAACTGCACTGATTCCATAATGAGCAGTTATGAACTCATTTGCACACATCCTTTGTCCAGGCAAGGAGTTACTGAGCAGAGAACAGGGTCTCTTTCTTTACCCCATTAGCTTTTATAGGAACCAGCTGCCACTGAAATTAACCCATTTAAAATGTAAGCATTTGACTCCAAGCACAACAGTTAGTAAATACCACAACATGACCAAACTTTACTTTAGTTCCTATTTTGCAAATGTTGATCAGAGCCTTTCCAACTAACAAACAGTGTTTTATTCTCCTGGTTATCATCAGAAGCATTATAGGCCATAATAAATGGGAAAGCAGCTTCTCTGCAGGCATGATGGAGGTAGCCTCTTCTTCTTTAAGTTAGAGGACTTGTGCACATTCTGAGTAGTGGAGCATGCACTTCCTATTAAATTCTCTGCATCTCCAGGTAGAATCAGGGAAGATGCCTGTATGAAACGCTGGAGAGAGCGCCACAACACTGAGCAAGGTAGACCAATCTCATGATCGGTATAAGGCTGATTCCTGTTTCTAGAGTGCAACAAATTCAAAGAGCTTTAAAAAAGGAAGGGTGTCCAAGGCAATTCTGCTGCACTGATAGAAATTTCTTCCTGGGTAGGATCTCGCTGAGATGGAGAGGTCTCATCACACATGCTGGGAGGGTGGGTTGTTCTTAACACAGCTGGCTACATATGTGGACATATGTATTCATCTACATGTTATGTGCTTTTTTAAGTTACAAAAACTATTGCGGTGGCAAGGAAGCATAAACACACCACTTGTTATGGGCACTGTCCCAAAGGACCCTGTGCCAACCCCACTAAAATGCACACATCTGTAATTGTTTTGGATTTTTCCTAGTATTCTTTGAAGAAATGCAGAAACCTCTACACAGCCAGATTTTCACATTAGCCGTGAACCGTTTTATGCACTGCTCCCACAAGGCCCTGTTAGCTTGCATCCACTCTGAAGGCTCAGCTTTATAGCTGACGTTTATGGGCATTTCTGCCAACATGAAGCAATCACAGCCAGTGGCCTACACATTCATTACTGCACCTGATATATGCTGTAGTAATTGGCTTTAATGAGATGGCGGATGGCAGGCAGGGTGCTACTGCACTTGTGTTCATGGCAATCAAGCAGAGCTGGCCCTACTGTTAGGCAGAGTGAGGTGGCCGACTCAGGCGGCAGATGCTGAAGTGGCAGGGAGCAAAAGCAAGACGCTGGTCAACAGATTTCCAGCCATGTGGTCTGTCCACCACTCCCTAAGCCAACCTACTACCCTCAGGTGGAGCGGAAGCCACCATTCCCTCACTAGTGTTGAAGTAAGACTCAGTTGCTGGTCTCTGTTCTACACTGAATGGGAGGGGGGCATCTTCACATTTACCTCAGGCAGCAAAAATATATTGGGCCTGTTGCGATGTCATAGTTAACTATATTTTTCATGGTGTGGTTTTGGTAATGTTTGGGCCTTCCTTTTAACATCTCACCCTCAACATGTTGGCTCTCCTACAGGAAGGCAAAGGCTTACAAAGTAATTTCCAGAAAACAGTTAACTTCCCCACAGCGACTGCTGAATTCTAACACGTGTGTGTGGAATCTTGTTTGGGCTCCATCCATCTAAAACTAGTGAGAATAACTAGATGTATTCAGCCACCAGAACATAAACATGAACTTTGAGAATTATGCAAGGCTGAGTTAGGCCACTGTGGCATTTTATAGCACATCCAGGTGCCAAGATAATCAAGAGTGTGACTTCACTGCCACACAATGACTAAACATTAGTACTGAGCTAATGTTTTCACTAAACATTTAGAACATAAACCTGTTCTAAAACAAGATAGCAAACTGGCAGGCATGGAAATTATGGCACCAGTGCTCAGTGGTGTTTTATGTCTTCACTTATTCTAGTGTACAAAAGAAAGATTGAGATTGTAATTTCAGCTACTGTGTATTTTAATTCTCTGAAGTTTCTAGGTTGCCAACTAATAACAGCTGGTCTCTATTTTAAAGAAATGTTTTCTTTATGGTGTTTCCTTTAATGAATTCCTAGCAACTTGTGTTACTTACTTTAAAATGTTGGGGGGGGGGCATTAAAACGGTAATTTAGAAAGAGATAACTCTTTTTCAGGGGCATAACAACAATGCACATTATGAATGGAAACACTGGCTGCCAAAGATCAACATCCTGACCCAAATGAGTTCCACCCTTTATACTGAGCCACCACCCTAGATGTGTTTTCAAAATGCAAACTTAGGAAGTCTTCTCTCAGTCAGTCAGAGCTTCCTCCAACTCCATTTTCCCCGAGATACACATTGATGACCATTTAAAAAAATACAGAGGTTACAAATCAGAGAAAGGCCCCCATCCTCAAAGTTGCACTGGGCTCCTTCTGGGATATATCACCACAACCTTATTTCAAAACGTTATTTTTATCTGGAGTAGAGAGGCAGGAAGCAGAGGCAGGCCCAAACTTCCCCAATCTGGTGCCCTCCAGAGGTTTTGAGCTGCACCTTTCACTATCCTTGCTCACTGGCCCTGCTGCTGGAGCTGATGGGAGCTGGGAATCCAACACATCTGAAGAGTGCCGGATTAAGGAACGCTGCATATACTTTATAGTTAGCCTAGCAATAGTGGAAATTGAAAAATGGTCCCCACTGGCTGACATCCTTATGACATCTTCTCTCATATGCCTCTGTGACTGTAAGTACATTTGTAGCTCACTATTGGGTTTTCAATCTCCTTTCTGTCCTTCTTTTGTTAGCTGCCTCGGCTGTCATCTATCAGGTCCTAAAATTCTGCCAGGCCATTAAGGTGAGCGGGTTCAAGACTTTTCGATGGGAGGAAAATGTGGACTCTCTTCCTTTGGCTACTTTTACTGAGCTGGACAGCAGTCTGCCTGCCCCAATCAATCTGCTGTCACTTTTTTGCAGACCACAAAAGTCTTGCCTTGACACAGCAGAGCTTTTGAGGAGAGACAGTTGCAGCCCTTATTTTGTTGAGAAGGGGGGGTATACTGAATAACTCTCTCTTTCTACTGGAAGCAGATCTCTTGGAAAAGCAAACTGTTTGCATCCACTCTCTCTGTGTGTGTGTCATTCAGGGATAGGGTGTTTGATCCAGGGAAGTTAAACCATTTCCATTGTTTTAGACTGTATGCTCTTTGGGGTAGAATTCCTTATCTGAATTGTGTACAGAGCAATGTACACTTATGGCACTATATAAAGATATGTTAAAAATAAGTGGCCAGAGGAGATGCTCACACAACAATCCAAATACACTAGGTAAAGGTAAAGGGACCCCTGACCATTAGGTCCAGTTGTGACCAACTCTGGGGTTGCAGCACTCATCTTGCTTCATTGGCCTAGGGGGCCGGCATACAGCTTCCGGGTCATGTGGCGAGCATGACTAAGCCGCTTCTGGCAAACCAGAGCAGCACACGGAAACGTCGTTTACCTTCCCACTGGAGTGGTACCTATTTATCTACTTGCTCTTTGATATGCTTTTGAACTGCTAGGTTGGCAGGAGCAGGGACCGAGCAACGGGAGCTCACCCCGCCATGGGGATTCGAACCGCCGACCTTCTGATCAGCAAGTCCTAGGCTCTGTGGTTTAACCCACAGCACCACCCGCGTCCCTTCTAAATGCACTACACAGGCTTTAAAAGGTTGGCAGGTTGGCAACCTCCTCTAGCATTGGCTGTCTTCAAACCGAACAGCCAAGAGAAATAGATGCTGTTCGTTGCTTATCCTCAGCATTTTCTTATGATTTCAGAGTTAAACGGGCAGCACCTGACTCATGAACAGCTTTTTTGGCTGTGGTTCCCTCCCTCTGGAACCTTTTGCAACAAGAATTCCTTTCGTACAGCTTTCATCAGCAGCTCAGTGCACTTTTATTCTCTAAAACCTTTAATGGTAAGTGTTGATTTACTCTTTGGGAATTTCTGAAACTTTTTTTTTCTTTTTGCTGACAACCGTTGTTTTAATTTGCTGTTAAGTGGTTCTAGCAGTCTGCTATTATAATGGAATTTTATGTTATTTTAAAATATTTCTGTGTGCATTGATTTGAATGCTCAGGCTGGAAAACTGCATCAGTAAACGCACAAGCATACAGACATGTTTCACTCTTGCTTCTACCCAGCCTCCTGCCGATCCCTTTTCTGAACCTTCCCTCCAAAGTCTTCAAGGAAATATTCTGGATATGTCCTCTAACCCAATTCTGGGGGCATATGCATTTTTTCTCCTATTTTTATTCTGGTATCTCCCCCCATATGATCTAGATTGCTATGACAGCCTGCCCCACCATTCTCCCAAACTTGCATGACAAAAGGTTTGCAAACCCTTATCTTGAAGCCAAGCTCAGCTTCCCTAGGCTCAGAAGGCAACATATACTAAGCTCCATATTGTTTAAGATACCCTAAATAAAACATTTAGGATTCATTAATTTCAAGAAACCTGGTCTGCACCCAACCTGTGGTAAATAACATGAAACTACCCCATCTGTGTGGGACGCAGGTGGCGCTGTGGGTTAAAGCCTCAGCGCCTAGGACTTGCCGATCGAAAGGTCGGCGGTTCGAATCCCTGCGGCGGGGTGCGCTCCTGCTGCTCGGTCCCAGCGCCTGCCAACCTAGCAGTTCGAAAGCACCTCCGGGTGCAAGTAGATAAATAGGGACCGCTTACCAGCGGGAAGGTAAACGGCGTTTCCGTGTGCGGCTCTGGCTCGCCAGATGCAGCTCTGTCACACTGGCCACATGACCCGGAAGTGTCTCCGGACAGCGCTGGCCCCTGGCCTCTTAAGTGAGATGGGCGCACAACCCCAGAGTCTGTCAAGACTGGCCCGTACGGGCAGGGGTACCTTTACCTTTACCTTACCCCATCTGTGAAGGGACGCGGGTGGCGCTGTGGGTTAAACCACAGAGCCTAGGACTTGCCGATCAAAAGGTCAGCAGTTCGAATCCCCACAACGGGGTGAGCTTCCGTTGCTCGTTCCCTGCTCCTGCCAATCTAGCAGTTCGAAAGCATGCCAGTGCAAGTAGATAAATAGGTACCAATGTGGTGGGAAGGTAAACGGAGTTTCCGTGCGCTGCTCTGGTTTGCCAGAAGCGGCTTAGTCATGCTGGCTGTACACCGGCTCCCTCGGCCAATAAATTGAGATGAGCGCCACAACCCCAGAGTTGGCCACGACTGGACCTAATGGTCAGGGGTCCGGTCCCTTTACTTTACCTAAATAAAACATTTAGGATTCATTAATTTCAAGAAACCTGGTCTGCACCCAACTTATGGTTAATAATGTGAAACTACCCCATCTGTGCCACAATCACTAACTCTGTTTCCTGATCCTGAAAGCTGCTGCTGAACTGGACCAAGAACACACAGTCCCAGTCACCCAAGAGTGTCTGGAATAATCTCAGTTCTAGCATTACTCTTTCACAAGACATATCTCCCACAAACGGAGTTTCTCTCACTTCTCATTACTCAAATACAATTGCACCCAGAGAAAAAATGTTTTTTTAAAAAAATATGGCAAATTAATGGCGGGTGTGTGTGTTGGTTCTTTGGCTTCGTAGAACAGGAAAAACAGAAGCAAAGGGTCTGACTTGCACTTGGCTACAACGTGTCATATATAAACAAAGCTCACTTCAACTTTATTTCACAGTCACTGCCAGTCAAAGGAATGAATAAGCTTTCGCTTTCAATAGCTAGCAAACATTACACACTCTTATACACTGGCTTCCCAAACAGTCATGCTGTTTTGCTAATGTTAATAGAGGCTTGCACTTAAAAGCAGGCAGCGATCTTAGGATCCTTGCATTGCATGTGGAGACGCAGATGTCTGAAACCAAATGGCAACTTGAAGAGTTTGGGGGCTGAGCATCCAAGCCCCACCCCAATATTCCTGTGTGCTCCATGCAGGATCCCTCAGTGGCGTAGCGTGGGTTGTCAGCACCCGGGGCAAGGCAAGTAATTTGCGCCCCCTAACCCGTGGATTTGCGCCCCCTAACCCCCAGATGTTGCGCCCGGTGCGGCCGGCCCCCCTGCAACCCCCACGCTACGCCACTGGGATCCCTCACTGAGTTATCAGGGGTCCTGATCATGAGGAGCCTTCTAAATGTGTTTAGCTGAATACACTTTGAATCCCCCTTAAGCCTTTGCTACTCAGCCCAGGAAGATCAGGAGTTTAGTGGGGAATAGCCAGCTCTCCCAGAAACACTGCAGGTGGTGCGTGCAGGTTGCCATTATTGATTGTTGCACATGAGTGCTAAAAGCCTTTCACAGTTATCTGCACTTAGCAAAGGAGATGCTGGAACAGTAAATCTTAACAGCAGCTTGCATATCACATGGCATTTCCAGCTAGAAGGCCTTCACTTTCATGAAATGTTTTGAATGCCTAGCAAATAGTTCCACATTCCCCAGCTGCTGGGATGCTCTGGAAGCCACAGATACAGAGCCCCAATAAAGCTTTCATAGCAGGAATCTGCTAGCAATGAGAGAGAATGGAGGATTAAAGTGCTGTAGCAATTATCTTACATTTGGGGCCACAATAAAGTATTGCTCAACCATCAAGGACTGACCTGTTTCAGGGCAGGAGCAACTCCAAATGATTTTGGTGGCACTTTCCTCTGGCTGGAAAGTGTCAGGCAAACAAATTGCAAAAATTAGCAAAGACCAGGCCAGTGGTAACCTGCTCTTCAAAAAAAGCAAGCAACCTAAGCATTCAAAACTCTTTGCCAAATACAGAATTTGTATTTATTGCTCTCGCATGAAAGCTGAAGGAAGTTCACGATACCAAATCCTGGAGCATAGATTTTTTATTCCAATGTCTGCTTTAAACTATTTCTATGTGCCAAATGAGTTCCAATCCTCCAAGAAGGATAAGACCTGTATATGGGTGAAGTGATAATATCGCTATGCCAACACCAATGAAACCAAATAGCACCACAGGGAAAAAATAAAGGGCAATTTGTATCATATGCTATTTAGAATGCAGCTTATTAATGACTTGAGGATATGTTTGGTTGACATGGATAAACTCAAGAGAACAACTATAAGCAGAAGACTTGGGAATAAAAGTCCCAGGTGTGAGAATTTTAATCCAAACTGAAATGTTCCTCATTATTCGACAGTTGATCTGTAAAAATAACTGAATCTTAAGATGGCCCCTTTAATTAGCTTCATGGTATTATGCCAACTCCAGTGTCTTAATTTATAATATGATGCACTGTCCATTTTTGTTTTGATAATCTTGTCATTGCTGTTTCGTTGCATTTTTCAAATTGATTTTACAAAGTTACCATTAGAATGTTATATTGTTAGGGGGAAGGGAAAGGTAGGATATAAATTATCGTCATCATCAGTGCTATTTTTCAGGAAAAAAGAGGTGCAGGAACTCACCATGAACGCCTCCCTCGCTCTCTTAAGAATGGCAATTGTGCCCACCTGAGAGGTTCTGGAACTATGTTCCAGCCAGTGCCGGCTGAAAAAAAAGCCCTGGTCATCAAAATAAGTAAGTTTTCATTTTTGGAAAGGGGGGGGGAAAGAGAGCACATTTTTCACTTCACACAGCTGTAGCATTTAATAAGGTATGGACACTGTCTGCTGAAGGCTTATGGCATGTCTAAAGCTACTAATGTAGCTGAAAACAGTGCACAAGGAGTACTTGCAAAAACACTGAAAGAGGCAGTGTGCCTCAGGGAAAGTTTTTCATAGAAGGGCCATGATATCTATAATTGTTCTCATTCAACAGAAAACTTTCCCTGAAGCACACTACCTCTTTCACTGTTTTGTAAGAATTCCTTGGGCACTGTTTTCGGCTATATTAATAGCTTTAGACATGCCATAAGCCTTCAGCAGACAGTGTCCATACCTTATCAAATGCTGCAGCTGTGTGAAGTGAAAAATCTGCTCTCTTTTCCCCCACAAAAAATGAAAGCTGATATTCTCACAGGGACACTACATTCTGCAAATTCCATTTTGCGTGGGATGGGAACACAAGAGCGGCCTTGCTGGGTAAGACCAAGGGCTCATATAGTCCAGAATTCTGTCTCCAACATAGCCTAGGAAGATACTTCTGCAGGGTTGTAAGCAGGGCATTAAAGGGATGGTCATTTTCTGCTTGTCCTGGACACCCTGTGCTCAGATATGCACGGCCTCTGAACATGAGAGACTTCGCCCTTAGCTGTAATAGGCAACAGCTATGGATGGATAGATAGATAGGCCTATTCTCCTTGCCTACTGCTTGCTCTAAGCTACACTACATCAACATATCTTGTGCCAGGGAGTTCCATCATTTGTCTAACCATGTGCTATGTAGAAAAAGTACTTCTCTGTCCTGAACCTACAGGCAATCGACTTTATAGGGTGAACCCCAACTTCTAGTGCACAGGAATGCTTACAATACACCAAATAGAACTTAGTACCTTGTGAATCTAATGCCTGTGCCCCAAGAAGAGGCTGCAGAAGAGGGAGGGGTGAGAAGCAGAGCTATTTCATCGGCTCTGCTGAGGAGTCACCAGCTGCCTTTGGTTCTTTTTCTCCCTCATCTATCACCTAGCAATAGTTGTTCTTCCATCAGACTACCTGAACTGTTTCCATCTAAATTAGTCATCCTCAGAACTTCAGAACTAGTGACTCAGTTTGCTTTTTCCTCCCTCTGAACCCCTTGTTCTTTTAGTGTCATGCCTTTTAAATCGTAACTCCAAGGCCAGGGATGATCTTGTTTTCTTTTTCTTGATCTGCAAGCTTTTCAGCTGACGAGCAAGGTAAAAAAAATACATGCTAACTAAATAAAAAACCTATTACCTTCATCACCATAAATCTGCATTGTTGTCCGAGCCCTACTCCATATAATGTTTGCTGTGTCACTGCCTATAACATGGCAGCCTCCACAAAACATAAAACATCTAATCAGTAAGGGGATGAGAACTGGATTCAATGCTACAAGGCAAAAAGCAGCAGAAATGCAAAAAGCTAAAGAAACAATAACAATCCGATCAGGTCTTATAGCAATGAAATAGAAGTGAGCTTTCCTACAATACCTAGAAAAGATGGAACAGATATTCATAAAGCACCATATAATAGGAATTAACTTCCAGTGTTGGCAACTAATGTGGTACAATTGATAATTCGAGGAATTTGGAAGTGCCTGATCCAGAGACAGCTGAGCAGGGTGGAAAGGCTGGGTGGAGCAAAGGGTTAACATGTGTGATTCTGTCTCTCTCTGTTGATTCTTTGTGGTTCTGGAATGTAACCCTGACAGTGTTCCAGAGGAGTAATGGGGCCTTTGGCTCTAAAAGGGTTCTCCATGCCTGGGCATACAACATTATAATATTAGAACACATTTATGATGACTCATGCATGACAGGTACACCATGTAGTTAGCCTCAAGGGCTTCCTCCAGACAATTGCACTAAGCAACACCACTGATGTATTACATTCATGGATCACTCTGTCCTCCATCCTTTTGGAGCTGAATATATTCCTCTCCAACTTGCAAAACACAGATTTAGTAAAGCCCCACACTCTGGCCAGACGGTATAAGCAGCCAAGCCTGTCAAACATGTCAAGCTCATCACTCTGATTCGCCTCCTCTTCCTTTGGAATAACTGTTACAACATGCCCTTTCCTATGCTTATGTGCTTTGGAGCATATTTCAAGTTTCCACAACAAGATGACGCTGTGACTTTCCACAATGCTGGATTGCCGTTTGTGTATCCTTCCACCCACTTTTAGATCTCTAGACTGCTTCCCTATTGAAACAAAGCGGTGTGCAACACAAACATTTGAGCTCAACAGGTTTCCCTTCCATGCAAATAGCTTCAGGTTAAATCCCTGGCATCTCCAAGGAGGGGCCAGGAATATCCCCTGTCTGAAACCTTGTGGAAAGCCACTGCCAGCCAGTGTAGACAATGCTAAACTTGAAGGGCCAATGGACTGATTCAGCATAAGACAGCCTCCTGTGTTCCTTCTCCATTTCAACAAAATGAGAATAACTACAGTCGACGCTACAGGATTGTTATGCAGGAGTAACGTAGGAGCTGCATACCAGTTTGTATACGAGTAGGGTTGGGCTGAACAACTTCAGAGGTGGCTACGAAATACTAGACTGATTTAATCATGTATTGTCTCTCACAGTACAGCAGCAAAAATGGCATCTTCTTCAGGGCTTGAGGATATCAAGCTAAAGTTGGGGGCAGGAAGATCAACCATGCATCGCCTTTTATCCGAGATACTTGCCTAGCTAAGACACTTGGTGCTGTGGAAAACAAAATAGCTTTAGGTGATACTGTGTTGAAATGTCAACACAAGGTCTTCCCCACAGAGAACATCCAGGAGTTAGTATAGACAACCGGATGTTCCTGAAAGGTTCCTTAATCAGGCAGTGTACGGCCTCAGAAAAAGGTCAGAGCGAGCCTTCTGTTGACTGAGCACTTAAGTGTACATCCCAGAAAGGTATTTTCCTAATGCATATCACCACCTCTTCTGTGTAGGTAGTAGCCTAACCCAAAGTAGAATAACAAACAAATTTTCCTCCAGGGTTAGAATGGAGAGCAGTGTGATTTCCAAAGTTTTAGTAGACTAAAATATCTCACAGAATAAAATAAAATATAAACACATTTTGACAAAAGAGTTGTTAAAAGGCTGGCAACAAACTTCCGAGCCACAAGCCGGAAACTGATAAAAAATAGGTTGCTGCTTTGCGAATGTTGTTCATGCTGCCATGTCTTCAACCTTTCAGGATCAAGATGCACGAAGTTAGCTGAAGCAGATACTTAACTAGATTACAAGCAGACCGTGATGGTAAGGTTTCAAGTTACATAAAGGCCCTTTCAGGACAGAAGTGCTGTATTAAATATATGTATGTTCCCTTTGGAAATAACACAATAAGACATGTTTGCAACTTCAGAACTATTGGGAATGCACAAGGTCCCTGGAGGTGGCAGAACATATTGTAAGGTTGGGGTCAGTTTGGTCATTCAAGGTAGCAGGATTACATGGAATTAATAGGCTGCATTTGGGCTGCCAGGTTTGAACTACTGAAACATTGTTTGCTGTCAATTGTATACAGAGCTGTATGCTCAAGATGCATTTTGTCATATATTGTCAGTTTGGCTTGCAGTCAGATTTTATGATTTCTCTCCTGTTGCACTCACTTCAACAAAATCTAACATTAAGAGAGCTCATAAAGTGTGTGTGTGTGTGTGTACATGCATATGCCAATAAATATGTGCCCACACTTGCATTCAGACTGTCACAGGAGAGGCCCGCAGAATTGCATTTGCACATACAGGTAACTTGCCCCATATGTGGGGGTTATGCTCTCAGGGTGCTGCATATACGCAAAAATGTGTATACTCAAACCACCCCCTGGAGGACACAAAACTGTCTCCACATGAGCAGTCCTACCTTTCGGAGCTGGCACGTCTTACCAGCAGCAGCCCAAGCAAGGCAGAGAGCTTATTAAAAGCTCTTTCCAGGCTGGGAAAACCCTGAACAAAGATAACTTTTAAGCTCTTCACTTTCCATACATTCGATTTCTGTGATTTCAACTGGCTAGCTGTGAACCATGTACAACTGAAATAACACATGTTAAACGTGCTTAAGTTGCAAGTTACCTGTATTCAGATACTCACTCCCTTATACATTTTCAATGGGCAGGATCAAGGTCAAGATGCCCGTGAATTATTTATTTCATGAATGAGTCCTGCTGCTCTTTTGACTAATCAGGAAGCTGAAGAAGATGCTAGATGAGGTGGGTTAATCTAGTGAAACCTTGTTCTTGAACGAAGGAACCCTGCAAACCAGCTTACTTCCTAGTGTTAACTTGCCCCTTCCCAGTGTCTCCTTACCAACAATCTCTCTGCCCATCCCATGCACCATAAGGGGGGGGGGGGTCCCACTCTCTAAGGACAAAATAGTCAAGGTACTACACTAATAGGGACACGGGTGGCGCTGTGGTCTAAACCACTGAGCCTCTTGGGCTTGCCGATCAGAAGGTTGGTGGTTCGAATCCCTGTGACAGTGTGAGCCCCGTTGCTCTGTCCCAGCTCCTGCCAACCTAGCAGTTTGAAAGCACGCCAAAAAGTGCAAGTAAATAAACAGGTACTGCTCCGGCGGGAAGGTAAATGGTGTTTCCATGCGTTGCTCTGGTTTTGGTGTTCTGTTGCACCAGAAGTGGCTTAGTCGTGCTGGCGACATGACCCGGAAAAACTGTCTGCGGACAAACGCCAGCTCCCTCAGCCTGTAAAACGAGATGAGTGCCGCAACCCCAGAGTCGTCTGCGACTGGACTTAACTGTCAGGGGTCCTTTACCTTTACCATTTTACTAGACTAATCTTCCTTATGTCCTTGCCTTGCCCAGAATATAAGGGTGAGAAATCCTACCTTCTGACACTGATAAAAAGATAGCCTTCTTCTTGCTGTTGTTCAAGTACTGGCAGTTAGTCTTTGTTGTTTATCAGAAAAATATCAGATAATCAGCCAATCTTGCACAATGTGGCTGGACCAATACTTAAAGCACGAAGAAAGGAAGAGAGTTGAATACCTTAATGCTGCTATAATTCCCACACACAAAAGTTATTGTGCCACAATGCATTTCTGAAATTATCCCAACACTTGACAAGATCAAGGGGGTCCAGGGGAATCTTTCCTCAATATTTGGAGAAATCTCACACAGCATGTATTCATATTTTACAATAAGCACATATTAGGCAATTTACTACCCAACAACTGCAGCTAAGCTAAGAGGTAAATTACAGTAAAATTAGTTGCAACAAAAACAAGTATTGTGGCCCCTTAATAATTAACAAACATATTTTGTTATGAGCTGTCACATACTGAAGTCTGCTCTAACGAAGTGGGCTTTAGCCCATGAAATCTTGCACCACAATACAGTTGTTGGTCTTTAACCTAGGAGGTCATGAGCCTAACAATTATTGCCATTTGCTCCTTTGCATCACACCAACACTAAACTGTCTATTTTCCATTGATATTTTGTTTATATCTATTTTATTTAAGAAACTATATCCCGCCTTTTCACCATCTAGGTCCCAAAGGGGCTTACAACAATAAAATATACAACATACAAAATTTAAAGCATAACTTAAACCACCAGAAGTTAAAAATCTAAAATATTTTTTAAGACAAAGAAAAACATCTAAGAAGCATTCAGGGTGCAATGGCCTCTTGAAATAAAAATCTTGGCTAGGTATCTGAAACTCAGCAGAGACGGTCCCTGTCTAACTTCTTGTAGGAGGGAGTTCCACAACACTGAAGGCCCAATTGCTCATCTATACGATTCGTGCTTCTGATCCATGGGAAACCACTAACACTGCTCTCCCCAACAATCTCAGTGATTGACTTGGGGTGTGAAGGGTGATGTAATTGTTAAGGTATCCAGCATCTAAGTTATTCTACACTAGTAGAAGAATCTTGAACCTGGCTCAGTAGTGGATGGGAAAGTAGTATGGGCCTTTTAACATTGGTATCATGTATGCCTGTCACTAGTCTAGCCGCAGCATTCTGCACTACTTGAAGCTTCTGGACCAACAGAGGCTACCAAAGGCAGCACCATATGGAGCACACTGCAATAGTCCAGTCTTGAGGTTACCAATGCATGAACTACAGTAGTCAGGTTATCCCTGTTCAGGAATGGCCATTGGTAACGTACCTGTCAGTGCCGATAAAAGGCACTCCTAGACACAGGGGCCACCTGAGCCTCAATTGACAATGATCAAGAAACTTGATGAAGACCATTCCTGGAGGACCCACCCTGCACTGACATACAGCAGCTGGCCTTGACCCTAGAATTCTGGGTACAGTGGGTAGATTTAAAAATCACAATGTTGACATGAATGATTTTTGGACTAGGTTTTTGGTCCATGTTGAGCTTTAATTTTTTTATGCTGGTGGATGGGATTTTTGTTTGTTTGTTTGTTTATTGCTAAGGTGTTGCCAATGTTTTCCATCACTGTTATGGGAAGCGGGCGGTTTTAGTTTTTTCCTTTTTTCCAAAATGTTGTATGGAATATGAATGTGTTATATGATTCCCCCACCTTTTCTATGATATAATGTATTTATGTATTTTTTTAAAATGTAATTCACTTGGGGACTGTTTGGGTGACAAGCAACTACTAAGTTTAAATAATAATAACAATAATAACAATAACAATAATAATAATAATAATAATAATAATAATAATAATAATAATAATGTTTTATTAACAACCTGCTCATCTTATGCATGTCTATAAAAATGGACACGAGTATGATTTAATATAGTTAAATGATAGGTTTGCTAAAATATTATAATAGAATCATTATAATCAACAGACTACCATACATTTGCTAAGCTTGTGGATGTTGCCCTTTGAAGATGAAGACATTAGTTCAGTTAGGTAAATGTGTCAAAAACATTATTTTCTCCCTTTCAGATACTTCTTGAAGTCTGTCTGGAACTTCTCTTATAGTCAAACAATTTTCAGGTTATGAGTGGCTATGACTTCTGTGCAAATAGCTAAGTCAGACAGAGGGAGCATGGTACTTGCTTTGTCTTTTACTTGAGAATAAAAGCATGAAGCATTCCTGATTAATAACAGCTGAAGGGGTCTTAGCAATGAAACAGAAGAGTCTGGCAAGCTAGCAAATTTGGGTTTTGAAGAAGATGACAAATAATGATTTTTTCCTAATCATCTGGGACAAGTGTTAACAGCTGAAGCTCTCTCAGCTCTAACAAATGCCCCGAACTATTTTTCCCACTATGAGATGACTTTCTGCCCTCATCTTAGGTTGAAAATCCATATGGAATTCAATTATGGGCAGCTGGACACTTGGACTCAGAGGCCCACAAGAATCTGAAAACCATCAGGACGGGTGCAAAAAAAATGCATCCCCACCAACACCCCGTTTCCAGTCAACAACTACAGTCACTGTTGTGGGATTCATATGAAACTAATTTGATCATACTGAAGTAAGTGTCCTGTGTGTGCTGGGGAGATTTAAATGGAAGGTGTGTATGTCTTTTTAAATGAAAATCCTATTTTTGAACATTCAAACAATAGGGGTTTTTTTATTTCAGAAGTAATTAATTATAGTTGTCTCTCCTATATAAACAAACATGTTAAAGTATCTTAAAATATCTTAAAACCTAATTATGGCCATCTATCAAACAGAGTTAATGAAAGGTTTGTGTAAAAAATAGCACTGGGTGAAACTATTTCAGTTATAATGCTAAGCATTATAAATGACACAAGGGAAGCATGTATTGAATTTATTATTGCTGATTTCCTCCTGGACCCAGAGTCTAGCAAGCCGTCACTGGTACTAGGATCCAAAAGATGCCATCTTGTATACTGCCAGGATCATCCACAGAGCCCATATGGGTGATCATGTACTCCTAATTAAACCCTTCAACTTCCTGAGTTCTGCAATATGTTCAGTTCTCATGTTATGAATATTTATGAGCCTACTAACCAAATGCCATGGACATTTCTCTCAATCACATTAATAAACACTATTTTGCTCAATAGATAATAGCCCTTATGGTCTCAATACTTCAAAGTGAAATTCTGTGCAATATTTTTTCAGAAGTTCCACTTTCTTCAGTGGGGCTTCCTTCCAAATAAATATACTCTTACTTAGCCATCAAGTAAGAGATGTTGTTTAATATTCTTGAATGTGTAAAGAGAGTGCCAAAGAGAAATGTGTCTCTTGACTCAGCTATGCTTAAAGGCTCTATTTAATTAAAAGCTAATACATTTAAATTATTATAGTAACCAGTTAGTAAGCATGCCTGTGCAAATTTACAGGAATTTCAAAATAAGAAACTGCATTTAAATCAATCATTTTAATTTGTTCTTTTTCCTTAACAATTCAAACAATTTAAATCACCTTTGTTTAAATCAAACCACTCTGAGTGTATGGTGGTCTCTGTCATACCACAAGAAGCCCTGGTGCCCATTGCACCCCTGGCACCCCTGGATTTACCCTCAAGATGAGGTGTTACCACCCTGTTCTGGTTCCTTTCCCCCACCGAACTCTGTTTCCATTTTCCAGATTTCCCGCACAACATAATGATGAACACACCTAATGGAAACATCAGTTGTGTGACTCCTTAGCGTGAAGATGCGGGTTATCTCATTTCACTCTTAGCAGAATGAAATTTGATGGAATGAGCCAAACACACGAAATATTAAGGGAAGGCAAAAGTAAAAGTAAAGCGATCATAAGCACCAGAACAGAAACAGATTGAAAAGTGAGTGAACAACTTATTCCTCTTTAAGAGGATTCCCTTCCGAAACGGGCAGAGGAGACGTCTCGCCCATCACCTGCAGAGGCAAGCTATTGAGAAACCTGCTGGTAATCTCTCTTATTGTCTGACACTTGCTTTGCTCAGAACTTACCACTCTTGGTTTATCCAGGGTTTGCAGGAAGGCTGGGCTCTGGTCCAAGGATCTCTCGGGATCGCTGGAGATGTCTTCCTCAGACTCTTCCCAGGATGAGGAAAAGCCAGTGGAAGAGGCTGAGGAGGAAGACAACTTCCTGGCAGGCATGTTCTTTCGGGGGCTTCCTCCTGCCTCTTCCTCCTCCTGAGCACCCAGGTCAGTCACTATGACAGCAGGGATGCTGCTTCCTCCTCCGCAGCAACTCTCAGCTTCCATCAGGGGCTTTCCCTGCTCCTGCTGCTCTAGGGCTGCCGAGGTCCCAGGCAGAGGCTGCTGCCCCCCAGGATGCTGCTGCTCTTGCAGCCCAGCTCCGTTAGCTTCAGCCATAATGTCTGGGGAAGGCTCGGGTGCCGGCGGCAGCTTCTTCGCCGAGCACTCCGCAACTAGCAAGCAGCTGCTGCTGCTGCTACCCTCCTCGCCGTCAGTCTTGGCAACACAAGGCGGGTCTCCTGCCGGGAGCGGCTCTCCAAGGGGCTTCTCCGTCGCGTCGGAGCCCTGCCCTCCACGAAAGCCGCTCCTCCCCTGCGCGCCTTCTAAGAAATCTGGAGCCTTGGAGGACCCGCTCACCTTGGGCGGCCCCCGGGCACGCCGCGCATCGTCTTCCAGGAGCTGCCTCCCGTTGCCCGTCGCCCCTTGACATCTCCTCGCGGTCACCACATCTCTGGAGTCCTGGCATTCAGAGGAGCCGCTTCTCTTCTCCAAGTCCTGCCCCCCACCGGACCCCGGCCTCCTCTCCTCCTGCGTCCTGGAAGCCCCATTCGCCCTGTCCCTCGCGCCCCAAGGGTGCGCCTTTGGCGAGGGGTCCCCTTTCTCCTTCTCCTCGGAGACGCGCGCCGGAGGCGACTTGCTCTCCAACTCTTCGGACTCCTGCGCTCCAGTTCTCCTGCCGCCCATCTCCTCCTCCGGGCGCTGGGCTCTGAGAAGGGGTCCGTTCTCCGTCTCCATCGCGCCTTGCGCAACCGGAGAGCCCGTCTCTCTCTTCTCCGCCTCCTGCTCCGGCGTCCTCGCCGCGTTCTCTAGCCGGGCCAGGGGGCTCTCCGGCCCCTCGACGGTCGCCTCCTCCTCCTCCCGTTGCTTCGACCCCGCCTCTGGTGCGCGTCCAAGCACTTGCGCGCCCCGAGCCGGGCTGGGCGAAGGCGACCTCCTCCTCCTGCCCGCGCCGGGACTCTTGAGGAGGAAGGCGCCCGCGGAGCTCTGCGCCTGGATGTGCGCCTCGAAGAGCCCCACTTTCTGAGTCACTTGCACGTTCTGCCGCTGCAGGAGCCGCGCCGTCCTGCGCGCCTCTTCCAAGCCGGGCGAAGGCGAGCGGCCAGGGGGGCTCGCCCAGCTGGGGCTGCTAAGCCGGCGGCGGGGCCCGCGGGGCGCAGCCTCCTCCTCGCCCCCTGCCTGCTGCTGCAGCGGCTCCGCCGGCGGGAACAGAAAAGCTGGGGTGGCGGCTGGAGCGCTGGAGCGCCCGGGCAGCGGGCAGTAGCTGCTGTGCCTCTCGGTTCCCGGGACCAGAGCAGGCAGCACCTGCCTGCGCGTGACGGGCGGCGTCTTGCTCCTGCCGCCTCCGCAGCCGCCCTTCTCCTCGTCTTCCTCGCCGCTCTTCATGACCACTAGGCTGTTGAGCGTATAGCAGGACACGGCCATAGTAAAGGGTCCGCTTCTTCCTCCTCCTCCTCCGCCACCTTCTCCTCCTCCCAGGTCAGCCTCTGCCGAGCAGCCCACGTCCTCTCAGGGCCGGCGGTGGCGGCGGCAGTAGTAGTGGCGGCGGCTGCAGCATCGCCCAGGGAGCAGCCCAAGAAGCGCAGAGGCGGTGTGCTGGCCCCGGCCCGCCGCTCCATAAACAACTGAGGAGAGAGGGAGAGAGAAGAGGGACAGTGAGCGCGGGAAAACCGAGGCGTCTTTAGCCGCGCGCCCTGATTGGCCGCGACGTGCGCGGCTCGGCCAATGGCGGCGAAGCTCGCGGATCATGGGCCGGGCTGGCGGCCGTGAGGGAGTAGCTGCGGCTCAGGCTCTCCTCTTAAAACTATGGAGAGCGTTTAAATGCCCGCACGACAAACCAGGACTCAATTTAATGTGCCTTTCCACAGACAGCGGAGATATCAAACGGAACCTTATTTCAAATCCGACTGGGGGAAAAAACCAAAAACCCTCAACGGCGAACAACCGACCCATTATTTCCTACCCACCGCCTCACTGTATTTAATGTAAGGCGGAGAGGGGAAACCCATGAACATACCGTACAGTGGTCAAATCCAGCATTTCATCCATTAAACCCAATATTAAACCGTACCTACAGAGACCATACTAGTCCAAAATCATAGCCCCTCTGATTTCAATGCCATGGCACAGCCTCGGGGATATATAAATAATGGAATGGAATAGAATGGAAAGGAAAGGAAGCACTTATATCGGCTGGATGAGTAACTTTCCCTAAAGTAAGCAGTCACAGGCATATTGGGAGAAGTGAGATCTGCCTACACGAGTGCCTCTGGACCAGGCAGTACACAGAATAAAATCAAGATATAAAAACACAAAATACATAATAAAAAATTAAAAAAGCAACCCAATAGCCCCCCCCCCCAAGAGCAGGGCAGTCCAGGGAGGATGCTATTAGAAGAGATCAAAAAGATTGGGGCACAGTGGGGCAAATAAAAGTCTTAGACTTGGAGGCAAAAGCTGTGGGGGAATGTGTAATGGGCAGCCCTAGATGTAGGACTGAGAGACTGGGGTGGGGATGCCAAGAGACTCACAAATCTAATGGGCCTAATCATGGGCGTAGTCAGGATTTATGTTAAGAGGGCAGGATTTATAGGGGGGGGGCGAACCAAGCTACCGGTGACACAATTGGTCAGTTAGTTAAGCATTTTTTATTATTTACTTGATTGGGGGCAGCTGCCCATGGCCATGGGGCTAACTGTGTGAAGGCCTACTTGAAGTGGAAAATTGAGCTGTAAAGACAAAACGCATGACAAGACTGAGGGAAATAGAGCTACTGACATGTCTCTTTGGATGTAAGCTATCCTACTTCACACCATTCCTTTATTTTATACCATACTACCTTATACTGTACCTGTGCACACTGTCAGTTGCTATATACCTTGGCATATGCTTTGAATTTGTGGGCAACTTGCTGAAACCTAGGCAGAGTTACTTCATGTATAAATGACCTATCCAAGGTTGCAGTCCTAGGAACTTTTGTGAGAATAAGCACCAACTGAATTTACTGGGATTTATTTATGACTAAATATGTGTAGGGTCACACAATACACAGTTACTTCCTCCTATACCAGAGTTGGTACGGGTGCATATATTATTATGTATGGGTGTACTGTTGTGTTTGTAACTTATAATGCCACTAAATCTTTGGGCATAGAAACACTTACAGCTTTTAAGTCTTATACGCATTTGTGTGGTTTGCTCTAGTCCCGATTCAGCAATGATAAGTTGTGTGATGCAGACCTTTATTGTGTGCATTTAATGTCTTTTACATTGTGACTACCTCTGTGAATTCAGCTGCCTATTTATTTATTTTACAAAATTTGTATGCTGCTTAACTGTAAATAAAACTTCTAAGAGGCAATTTTATGTGCCTGGCTGCATGAATAAGCATTTGGTTTTTGCATCTGTCTGCTTACAAGATGGGACGCGGGTGGCACAGAGCCTAGGACTTGCTGATCAGAAGGTCAGCGGTTCGAATCCCGGCGACAGGGTGAGCTCCCGTTGCTTGGTCCCTGCTCCTGCCAACCTAGCAGTTTGAAAGCACGTCAAAGTGCAAGTAGATAAATAGGTACCGCTCCGGCGGGAAGGTAAACGGCGTTTCCGTGTGCTGCTCTGGTTCGCCAGAAGCGGCTTAGTCATGCTGGCCACATGACGCGGAAGCTGTACACCAGCTCCCTCAGCCAATAAAGCAAGATGAGCGCCGCAACCCCAGAGTCAGTCACAACTAGACCTAAAGGTCAGGGGTCCCTTTACCTTTACCTTTACTTACAAGATCTCATAAGACACAAATTTTAGATGAGAGTTACCAAACCATGCTACTATGTACCACTGCACCTAAGCACATTTGTAGTTGCTACATAGCTTTGCTCAGTAGTTTACTATTCTGAATTTGTGAGATGCTGGACAGCATGCTGAAACCTGAGTGAAGTTACTTCATGGAGGGAATCTAGTCTTACACACTTTTCTGAGAATAAACCCCACTGAATTTCATGGGAATCACTCCTTAGTAAATATGCATAGGGTTTGGCTGCAAATGCAGTTACCAGAATCCCATACCAGTGCCACTTGGCCAAATGCCTCTATCCCTACATTAGAGGAAAAGATGTGACTATTATTATTGATCCCTATATATTTCAATAAGCACATGCGATTGAAGTATTCTAGGGCAGTGTTGCTGTGTGCACCAATTTTTGTGATGCCTGTTCAAGATAATCTAAAACAGAATTGTTATTCCTTGATGCACTTCCTTTTGTATTTAAAAACAAAGTGGCTAAAGAATCATTAAGATGGTGGAATTTCTCTCATCTTTCAGTGCAAACCTTTGAAGATTATTATGATGCTAGTGGTCATCAGTAAAAAGAACATCTTATCCCTGTGTGGTGTTACACTATAGGCTTCTGGTCCCTGAACATATATGTCCCACCCTGTAAATAGTCAAGAGTTAATGTTATCAACAGTGAGCCTTGTATCACCTTAAAGATCAACACATTTATTGTGGCACAATCTTTAGTGGTTCAAGTGCCCTGCATCAAATGCACAAAAGTGTTAGCCTTGGTGGGCACTGTACATTTCCACCCTCTGAAGGCACAACCTAGAGAGAACTATGGACTAGAGTGGCTATGGTTTTAAAAAGCAGCCATGGGCAAATATAATCTGAATTATGGTGATAGAAGAGTATTTAATCCTATCCCTTTGCATTGTTTTCCCAGTTCTTCACCAATACCTGTATGCTTTGCCACATGGTGCTAATAACAGCTGGAGAAGCAATTTTAATCAGGAAAATTGCACAGGCGAAAGGGCTCACATCCTCTCCCTCATCACTGAGGTCCAGATCGGAATTCCTTTCCCCCACCCCACAGCTATTAATAGCATTAAAAAAAAAATGTAGGAGTTCCTATTCATAGATCTCCTTTGCCTTGTCTAGTTTAGTCCCAAGAGCGACACTTTACGTAACTGATTAAGTGGACTCTTCCCCAAAACCCACAATAAATTTGTTCATTTCAAGTGCCACAAAACGCTGGAAATTGCAACAATATTATGATTGTTATGAATTAATTAATTAATTAATTAATTGAATTTCTACACTGCCCTTCATTCAAGGATCACAGGGCGGATTAAAATATAAAACACAGAAATACACACCATAATAACAAACAAAAACAATACCTCCCTCCCCAGTTTAAAAGGCCATAGATTGTTCAATTAACCAAAGGCCTAGGAGAAGATGAATGTTTTTGCCTGGCACTGTAACGCAGGCACCAGGAAGGCCTATTGAGGAGAGCATACCACAAGTGGTAAGCCACCACAGAAAAGGCCTATTCTTGTGTGGCCACCCTCCAGACCTGTCACAGAGGAAGCACACAAAGAAGGGCCTCATATGATGATAGCAGGGTCCGGATCAGTTCATATGTGAAGAGGTGGCTCTAAACATATCGAAGTCCTGAGCTATTTAAGGATTTGTAGGTCAAAGCCAGCACTTTGAATTCGACCTGGAAACTAATGGTCAGCCAGTGCAACTGGACCACTTTTGGTGTTATATGCTTAAACCAGAGATTTTCAACTTTTTTGAGTCCACGGCTCCCTTGACCAACTATGTTCTTTCTGCGGCACCCTTGTGGAGCTCAGGAGCCAGATTATGTCACCCCTTGTTTGCAGAGCTGGCGGCCTCTCACCCTTTATTGAATACCCTCCCTTGTGGAGTGCTCACTTAGCCTCCTTTCCTTGAGAGTCCTTCGGGCAGTCGCTGCTGCTGCCCCTGGTCTCTGAGCTGCCCCACCCCAAAGAGAGATGCCTCCTCACACTGCCACACAGGGGCCTAGGACTTGTCTGTCCATTCCCAACAGCAAGGGCTGGAGGACTGGCTGGCTGGGCTGCTTGCTTGCTTACTCTGAGGCCGTCTCAGCTCCCAGCAACCAGCACTCCCTGATGAGCCCCAGAGGCACCAATTTGCCTGTGGAGCTTGTAGCCAGGGCTGCTGCAACCAACAGCTGTACAAGTCTTTGGGAGGCAGAGATGCAAGAAGGCATCAAGGAAGGAAGGAAGGAAGGAAGGAAGGAAGGACAGAGGCAAGTGTTGCCTGCGGCATCCCTGAACATCATTCAAGGCACTGCTGGATTCCACAGCACCCTGGTTGAAAACCGCTAGCTTAAACCATCTTGTCCCAGTGAGCAACCTGGCTGGTGAATTTTAAGTTTTCGCACTATTTTTTAACACTCCGTAGCTGCAAATCATAATGACGTAAGAAGGGCCCTGAAGGATCAGTCAAACGCCCACTTAGTCCAGCATTCTGTTCTCATCATGGCCAGCCAGATGCCAAAGGAAATCTCACAAGCTGGACCTTTCTGCCAGAGCACTCCCCCCACTTGTGATTCCTTGCATTCTAACTCCACCCTCGCAAGGAAGGCAAAGCCCATGTTGTTGCTACAAGATTTCTAAGGTTAAAAGTGGCTTGTTCAAGTCCCCCAAATATCACAACTAAACTAGATATGGACTCCTAAAGCTGAGCGCCATGTTTAGTATTAGCAGTACTGCTTTTGTGAGCACAATTAATTGCTTTACTAAACCCGCTGTGCATAGCTACACATATTAGCATGAGTTTGTTCTTAGGATTGTGTAACCCTCTGGACCAAGGCTATGCTTATGTTCCCTGCTTTTTTCTTGACATTGCTATGCACATATGCTACCTCTCCCCCTCCCCTTGTTGCCTATGGCTTCTCAGAACACTGCAAATGACATGCCTTGTGGCTCTGCTTTTATACATAATGTATGCATATTTGCAATTCTGCTTTTAAGCACTTTTCTTGCAATTCCACATTTCCAAGCAACTCCATGTAAAACGACGCTTGTATAGCAAAACAAAACCCACAGCTGTGGACCTGAATGCACTCCTGTGGGGACTCCCTGTGCATCTCTGTGTTTACATATACCTTACTTTGCAGAATTCTTGCATACACTGTTTCTGCAAATACCTCTGGTGACTCGATTAAGTACAAGGCACACTTTTCTCCAGTGTTGCATCTATGGGGGGGGGGGGCAGGAGTCAACCGTGGCGTACTAGCTGGCTCTCTGTGCTACCTGAACGGCTCATTAAAATTACAGCTCCCTTTATGGAAACTCTGAGTGCGTCCAAATGCCGAAGGAGAGGAAAGGAGGCGATGTGCATTAGATATTGGGTAAACATGCTGGACGTGGCCATGTGTGTTTATGCGCAGTCTAAACCCCGTGATGGATGCCTTACCGTCACGCTACACAGGGCAAACAAATGTTGGCGATGTCTACCCAAACAAACAAACAAAGGTGAGTAATTGCAGATCAGCATCTCAACGCCCTCCACCCCCATCGCAGATTTAACTCCGTTGGCTGAACCGCCTCTCATCGTAACGGATACAATTCGCTTCTCTGGAAGTCTCCGCATAACTTTTGGGGGTTTTGTACTCCAAGCGGATCTTGCCCGGAAAAGGCAGCTTGTCGGAGGCTCCCCCGGGCAAAAGAACCTGCAAGGACTCGGAGCCCCATTGCCAGTTGAGCAGAGCGCAGTTCGGCAACCTCTTGAGAAATAGCCATTGTGAAATGTGTGCGCCGTTGCCCGCCCGCGCACTCAGCCTAAAAATCTCTTCTGCTCCTACAGGGTCTGCGAAAGGAGCGATCCCCTCGGCCGAGCTGGGGGGGTGTCGGTATGCACAGAGCGAAATAGGAGAGGTTGGCCTTACCTGTTCCGCAGAGAGACTGTTGCACCTTTAGTTCACATCTCCTAGCATCAAGGCGCGCAGGCTTCCAAACCCCCCAGAAATTATTTCCAACAGTCAGATCGCAGCTTTTTTCGGCGTCCGTTCACTGCCCCTCCTCTCTCTTCCCGCAGCCGAGCTGCAAAAAGAGCGAGTGAATGGTTCGGTCGGCAGAATCGAGAACTTTTGTTTTGTTGGCCGATCTGCCGCCGTGCTCAGCGCTCGACTTTTGCAACACCGCCCTTGTCATTGGCTGCTTCTTCAACGTTTGTTGAATGTGCGGGAGAGAGAGGGAGGGAGGGAGGGAGAGAGAGAGAGAGAGAGAGAGAGAGTAGGGAGGGGAGGGGGTCGGAAAGCAGGAAGGAAGTTGTGAGCCTGTCTGGGGTTGAACTCAGCGGAACAAGTTTCTTTTCATTTTTTTTCTCTCTCTCTGGTGCTTGGCAGGACCGATGGAGGGAAACACTTTAAAAAAAAAGTTTCCATTGTTAACTAGCTCAGAACAAAATCTGCTCCAGCCGTTGTGGGTTAAAGATACAGCATCCGTTTTTCCACCCCTCGCTCGCTCTTACTATGTATAACTTGCTGCAGCTATTTAAAAACCTTTTCAGCTCCTTTTGGCAGAACGAGATCCCAAGCTGGGGCTGCTGCAGCTTTGCAGCCGGGGTCTCCATTCAAAGCCACCCGCCAGGCAATAATAATGCAATGTGCCCACGTAGGAGCGTGCATGCATTGCTTCCCCCCACCAAACGCTCCCTGGAGCCCGTTTCCTTTTTCAGTCTTAATTTCGTGCAGGGAGGTGCGGCCTTGACTTTGCTCACTGAAAAGGGGAAACGGTCCTTTGGGAATGTGCTCTGGCAAGATTAACCCAAGTCTTGAGGCCTGAAGTGTATTTTTATACACAGGACCCAGACCAAGCATAAGAAGAGTCCTGCTGCATCTGGCCAAGGGCCCATCTAGTCCAGCATCCTGACTGGGAGTGGCTGCCGAGACCATATAAAACCAGTCCTGAAAGACCTACATTGGCTCCCAGTAGGTTTCCAAGCACAATTCAAAGTGTTGGTGCTGACCTTTAAAGCCCTAAATGGCCTTGGCCCAGTATACCTAAAGGAGCGTGTCCACCCCCATCGTTCAGCCCAGACACTAAAGTCCAGCTCCGAGGGCCTTCTACCGGTTCCCTCACTTCGAAAAGTGAGGTTACAGGGAACCAGGCAGAGGGCCTTCTTGGTAGTGGCACCTGCCCTGTGGAACACCCTCCCATCAGTTGTCAAGGAAATAAACAACTACAGTGGTACCTCGGGTTAAGTACTTAATTCGTTCCGAAGGTCCGTTCTTAACCTGAAACTGTTCTTAACCTGAAGCACACTTTAGCTAATGGGGCCTCCTGCTGCGGCTGCGCCGCCGGAGCATGATTTCTGTTCTCATCCTGAAGCAAAGTTCTTAACCTGAAGCACTATTTCTGGGTTAGCGGAGTCTGTAACCTGAAGCGTATGTAACCTGAAGCATATGTAACCTGAGGTACCACTGTATCTGACTTTTATTTTTTTTTTATAATAATGTTTTTATTTGCTTTTTTCCAAGGTCAGATACATCGTCAGTTATTCAACAAAGGCAGTTTTACAGAAAGAAAAGGAAAAAGGTTATAAGCAAAAAAGAAATCTTACTTTACAAAACAATTTTTCATGATCTACTGGACTTCCCCACATCTTCCATCCCCTGCATCTTTTTCAATAAAATAAAGTTACAGCAAATTAATACCTTGTTTCCTGTGTTTTGTACTTTCCTCAATTGTATATTAGGTTTAGGGGAAATATTGTTAGTTCACAATTCCAACAGTCCTCAATATAGAAACTTTACCCTAGACTTTAGTCATTTCATCATCAGAACTTAAATTCAGCAATATCAAAAATTTGAGATCTGAAGCTTGTTGTCTAAAAACTTAACAAATTCTCAACATTCACATAACTTATAATGTTTTTGTAAATAGTCCTTAAATTTTTTCCAGTCCTCTTCCACTGCCTCTTCTCCCAGGTCTCGGATTCTGCCAGTCATTTCGGCCAGTTCCATATAGTCCATCAGCTGCGTATGCCACTCTTCCAGCGTGGGTAGCTCCTGTACCTTCCAATATTTAGCCAATAGAATTCTTGCTGCTGTAGTTGCATATAAAAAGAAAGTTCTATCCTTCTTTGTCACTCTCTGGCCCACAATGCCCAGGAGAAAGGCCTCTGGTTTCTTAGTAAAGGTATACTTAAATACCTTTTTCAACTCATTATAAACCATTTCCCAGAATGCCTTCACCTTCGGGCATGTCCACCAGAGGTGAAAGAACGTTCCTTCAGCTTCCTTACACTTCCAACACCTTTTATCAGACAAATGGTAAATCTTTGCAAGTTTGACTGGGGTCATGTACCACCTATATATCATTTTCATAATGTTTTCTTTCAAGGCACTACATGCCGTGAATTTCATATCGGTGTTCCATAACCTTTCCCAGTCTTCAAACATGATGTTGTAACCAATGTCTTGAGCCCATTTAATCATAGCTGATTTAACTAACTCATCTTGTGTATTCCATTTAAGCAGCAAGTTATACATTCTTGAGAGCACTTTCGTCTTAGGTTCAAGTAGTTCTGTCTCTAATTTTGATTTTTCCACCTGGAAACCAATCTTTTTATCTTTTTTAAACATCTCTTGAATTTGGGCATAGAGAAACCAGTCTCGCACCTTGTCCTTTATTTTTTCTAAACTCTGCAGCTTCCAATTATCTCCAACTTTTTCTATTATCTCACAATATTTAGCCCAACCACTCTCCATGTTAAGTACTTTGGTGGTCTTCGCCTCCGTTGGTGACAACCACCTCGGTGTCTTATTTTCAAATAAGTCCTTGTATCTAGTCCAGACATTAAACAAAGCTTTCCTGACAATATGGCTCTTGAACAATTTATGTACCTTTACCTTGTCGTACCACAAATATGCATGCCATCCAAAAGCATTGTTAAACCCTTCCAGATCTAGGACATCAGTGTTTTCTAGTAGAAACCAATCCTTCAGCCAGCAGAAGGATGCTGCCTCATAGTATAACCTTAAGTCCGGCAGGGCAAACCCCCCTCTTTCTTTAGCATCTGTTAGTATTTTAAGTTTTATCCGGGGCCTTTTGCCCTGCCAGACAAATTTCGTAATGTCCTTCTGCCACTTTCCAAAACACTCCACTCTATCCACGATCTGCAGGGTTTGAAACAAGAATAACATCTTTGGCAATACATTCATCTTTACAGCTGCAATTCTTCCCGACAAGGTAAGTTTTAGTCTTGACCAGATTTCTAAATCCTTTTTAATTTCAATCCAGCATTTTTCATAATTATCTTTGAATAAGTTCAAATTTTTCCCGGTCAAATTCACCCCCAGGTATTTCACTTTTTTAGCCACATTTAACTCCGTTTCTTTCTGAAACTCATCTATTTCTAAAGAAGTCAGATTTTTCGCCAAAACCTTTGTTTTTTGTTTGTTCAACTTGAATCCTGCCACCTGACCAAACTCATAAATTAATTCTAAAGCTCTTTTAGTACTAGACTCTGGCTCCTGTAGTGTTAAAACCAAATCATCTGCAAAGGCCTTCAACTTATATTGTTTACCTCCGACCTGTATTCCTTGTACCTCCCGATCCTTCCTAATCAAGTTCAGCAGTACCTCCAGGACCGAAATAAATAGCAGGGGTGATAGGGGGCACCCCTGTCGTGTTCCTTTTTCAATTCTGAACTCTTCTGTCACCACATTATTCACTATCAATTTAGCTTTTTGCTCTGAATAGATTGCTTCTATACCATTTTGAAACGCCCCTCCCACTCCCATCCCTTCCAAATTTCTCTTCATAAATTTCCAAGATATATTGTCAAAGGCCTTCTCTGCATCTATAAAAATTAATACAGCTCTTGTGTTCAAATTTGTCTGTAATAGCTCCAGAACATCTATAATGTTCCTAGTGTTGTCAGACAGATGTCTACCAGGGAGAAAGCCTGCTTGGTCTTTATGAATTACTTCATTCAGAACTTTTTTAAATCTACTTGCCAGAATGTCAGCAAAAATTTTGTAATCCACATTCAGGAGTGAGATAGGACGATAATTCTTGAGTTGAGTCTTTTCAGATTCCAATTTTGGTATCAAAGTGATGAATGCTTCTTTCCACGATTCCGGAGCCCCCTTCCCCTCCATAATTTGGTTACACACCTCCACTAATGGTTGAATCAAATAATCTTTTAAAGCCTTGTAATATTTGGAGGTGAGTCCATCTGGGCCTGGGGATTTCCCCAATTGCATGTTCTGAATGGCACTTTCTATTTCCTGCTGTGTTATTCTGTAATTCAGGGTTGTTTGTTTATCTTGGGATAATTTTTTCAATCCGTTACTTTTTAAAAATTGAATAATCTCCTCCTCCGCCTGTGGACCTTGAGTAAACAGTTTTTTGAAGTATCTCTGGAAACACTTTCTAATTTCTTCTGGTTTCTGAATACTTTCTCCATCAACCTCCAAGTTGGTAATAGAATTCAATTTGTGTCTCTTTTTCAGCTGCCATGCTAATAATTTTCCACATTTGTTTGCTGATTCAAAAGATCTTTGTTTCATTTGTTTAATTTTCCATTCTACTTCTTGGTTTATCAATTTGGCATATTGTGCTTGATGGAACTTAATTTCTCTTAACACTTCTTTTGACTTTGGGTTAAGTCTAAGTCTTTTTTCACCCTCTCGTATCTTCTCTAAAATCTTGTCTCTTTTCCCATTCCAGAGTTTTTTCCTAATAGAATTTTGTTGAATCAGAAACCCCCTCATTACAGCTTTGCTTGCGTCCCAGATTGTTCTCTTGTCCACCGGGGTATTCATATTGATTTCAAAATAATCCTTCAACGTTTTTTGGGCCTTCTTCACAATCTCCTGGTCTCTGAACAAAGTGTCATTCATTCTCCATCTGAAGGATCCAGCTGGCACAAGTCTCAGATCCATTTTCAATGCGTTATGGTCGGAGCAGGTTTTAGGGCAGATCTCTATTTTTTTTGTCTTAGGGGCCAGCCCTCTAGTTATCCAAATTTGGTCAATTCTTGTCCATGATAGGTGAGCCTCAGAAAAGAAAGTCCCTTCTTTACCTAGTGGGTTTTTGGTCCTCCAAATGTCGATCAAGTCCATATTGTCTGTCAGTTCAAAAAAAGATTTAGGTAGTCTGCCATCTTTAGTCAAATTTTGGTTTTGTGACTTATCCATATGTGTAGAGACGACTCCATTCATATCTCCCATCAAAATGATGTTAGTGTAGTCTATATGATCCAACATTATCTCATGTAGCTTTTTGTAAAATTCCGCTTTCCCCTCATTTGGTGCATATACTCCTACTATCAAAAATTTTTCTCCTTGTGTTTGGATTTCAATCGCCAAAATTCTTCCTTGTTCATCTTTAAATATCAACTTTGGTGCTAGGTTCTCTTTTGCATAAATCACTACTCCTCTTTTCTTAACTTTGTCTGAGAAAACAAATTCTTGGCCTAATTTTTTGTTAATTAAAACTCTCCTATGGAGCCTAGTCACATGTGTTTCTTGTAGGCATATGATGTCCAATTGTTCCTTTCTCAATATGTGAAAAATCTTTTTCCTTTTCTCAGGGGAATTTGCACCATGAATGTTCCAACTAAATAGCTGCAGAGACATCTTGAATCAAATTGTTAGCCAGTAGGAGTGTCTTTCTTGCTGTCAAGATCTGGAGGTATTGCACCAGGCGGAGGTGGTGGCCAGGCACCTGCTACTCCTTTCCGAAGGTCCTCCCCGTAGTCGTTCAAAAATTTTTCTTGGTCTTCTGCTGATCTAATTCTCACTTTTTTCCCTTTAATGCTAAAGGATAGTCCTTGAGGGAATTCCCACCTATAAGGGATTGTGTTGTTTCTCAGTAGGCTTGCGAGGTCTTTATATGCAATTCTTAAATCCAACAGCTGTTTCGGAATGTCTCTGAAGATTTCTGCAGTTCTTCCCTGAATCACCAATGTATTTTTAAAATGAAGGCCGAGTATGTTATCTTTTTCTTGCTTAGATCTCAAAATGACCAAGCAATCTCTTGGTTTGTCCTTCTTTGCTACTCTTCCCAGCCTGAAGGCGGTGACAATTTTAAAGTCCTTGTCTTCTGCGATACCCCAGAACTTTGATATTTCTGCCGTCAGGTAGCTGATCAAATCTTCTTTCTCAAGTTCTGGTATATTCCTAATCCTAAGGTTGCTTTCCCGGTTTTTCAATTCTGCCATGGACAGGTAGGCTTGCTGTTCATTAAGCTGTCTGCTCAGTGGTCTTACTTCTCCTCTTACTTCCTCTATCCTCTTTTTATTTTGGTCTGCCTTTAAATTTGCTTCTTCGGCTAATTTACGATTTTCTGCTGTTGTTGCCTGCAAATTTCCAATGGCCTCTAAATTTTTAGAAACTTGGTCAGTCAATTTGTTGATTGTGGCTGTCACCTGATCAAACTTAGAGGCCTGCTCATCTGCCTTTTTATTTAACGCTGCCAGCTGTTCCAAAATTTCCTTAGATACAGGATCTAGTCCTCCTGCAGCCATGTCCCGAAAAGCTGGCTGTTTAATTTCTCCTTCTTGCAGACCTGTAACTATTGGAACTGATGATCTGCGAGGCTGCACCGGCAAGGTTGTTTGTATTAGCTCAGATTGTTTTGCTTTTTTGGCAGCTCTTGTTTTTGCGGCTCCACTCATTCCACAGCTGTCCATGTAGCAAGGTCAAATTGTAAATCCCATGGGAAAGACAAACCGAAAGGTAAACATCCAGGCAGAAGCTTTACAAAAAACCCTGCAGTTCCCAGAGACTATATATTCCACAATCCAGTAGGGGGAGCTCCCCAAAAGTTAAGAGAAAAAAAAAGGTGAAAAGTTTCCACCATTAAATTCCCCTCTTTAAAAGTTCCAAAAAGTTCCAAAAGTTAGAGAAAAACCGAAAACCAAGGGGTAGAACCTTCAAAAGTTCATTTAAACTAGCAGAGAGTACGTGTTCTTTACAGTGGTGCATGCACAGTTCCTTATTTGTAACCACAAAGGTAGCCCCAAAGTAACTTTAAAGTCTTATATACAGTTACCGCAGTCTGATGATTTTTGTATCCAGACAGCCCGAGAGCTGTTTTGAAACTTTGTAATCCACACAAAAGAGAAAGGAAGAGGTTGCTGCCTATATCCTCTTGTAAAAAAGAAATTCTCAACTTTTCTTAACTTTCCATGCACTTTAATTCGAATTTGCAAGGTGTACTCCAACTTCTTAAAAGTCCCTCTCAGCGCTTCAGATTTATAGCTCTTTGCTTGGTGTTTAAACAGAGCCGGAAGACGGACTTCCTTTTTAACGTCTCCCGCTTTCAGCCAAATTTCAAAAATTTAGAGTCCCAAATCTCAAAAACCTTACTCACGAGTAAGTTGATTCCAATCGAATGTTCAAGGAAGAAAGGTCAGCGCTCATCAGCAGCAGCCGCGCGGCTTCACTCCCGCGGAAAGAGCGATGAACTCACAGCACCGCTACCCCCTCCACGTTCCGGAGCCCCTTACGGGGTCCCTTCTTCGTTTCCGAGGTCGCTCTTGGTGCCCGCCGAGTCCCACGACCACAGGCTCACTCTACCTGTGGTTTTTCTTAACGGGTCTCCGCTTTGCCGTAGCGGACGACCCTTTTCCGCGGAGCCCCTCTTCACAGCGCGAAGAGGACCGCCATTGCTGTTTCGCGCCGCCTCCGGAAGTCCACCACTGTATCTGACTTTTAGAAGACATCTGAAACCTGCCCTGTTTAGGGAATTTTTTAATGTTTGATGTTTTATCGTGTTTTTAATATTCTGTTGGGAGCTGCCCAGAGTGGCTGGGGAAACCCAGCCAGATGGGCAGGGTATAAATTATTATTATTATTATTATTATTATTATTATTATTATTATTATTATTCTCACCATGGTCAGCCAGATGCCTATGGTCAGCCCAAAACTGAGCACAACAGCACTCCCCGCACCTGTGATTTCCTGAGACACTGGTATTCAAAAGCATACTGCCTCCGAAAGTGTAGGTACAGCATAGTCACATTGAGTAGTTGCCACCGATAGTCTTATCCTCCATTAATTTGTCCTTTAGAGTCATTCAAGTTAGTGGCCATCTTGACTTCTTGTGGCATCAAACTCTGTAGTTTAACTATGCACTGTGAGAAGCAGCCATGTGCACAGGTGTTGCCAAAGGGAGAGCCAGGGATGCAAATGTCCCATCAAGTCTAGTTGCTTCTTAAACCCCCACCCCACCCCAGCCGCCCATTGCTGGACTCCCACAGTGACATGAAGAAAATAAGGTTTTCACCTACACATGATCATTGAATTAATAACGGGAGATTGAAATAAGGCTGCAATCATAAGCCCACCTAAAAATCAACTCTGTCACAACCAAGACTCTTTTCTCAGCCGGAACTTGCCGGAACTCAGTTCCAGCACCACTCAGGTGGGTTTCGGCACCTCTTAGGTAGGCGCCATTGCCATTCTAAGAGAATGAGGGAGGCGTTCATGGTGAGTTCCAGCATCTCCTTTTCTAGAAATAATAGCACTGGACACAACCAATAGGATGTACAGTACTTCTAAGGAAATATTTTTAGGATGGGAACATCAATGTATGTTCTCATTCAAAACTAAAAAAAATTCCTTCCAGTAGCACCTTAAAGACCAACTAAGTTAGTTCTTGGTATGAGCTTTCGTGTGCATGCACACTTCTTCAGATTCAGTGGTATCTGAAGAAGTGTGCATGCACACGAAAGCTCATACCAAGAACTAATTTAGTTGGTCTTTAAGGTGCTACTGGAAGGATTTTTTTTTGTTTTGACTATGGCAGACCAACACGGCTACCTATCTGTAACTGTTCTCATTCAGAAATCTAACATGTAAGATATGTTGCCCTGGTCTCCCTACATTGCTTTTTCTGGTGCTACAACTGCCTTTGAGTAACGCCTCTAGAGTACTTTGCTACTACAGGAGAAATATGAATCAGACCAGCTACCTTTTGGCTCCTCTTTTCCTGGAACCGTGTCGTCTAAGTTCTGTGTTTGCTTGTTTTCCTCTTCCCTCCTCATACCTTTTCCCTTTTGTATTGTGTCTTTTAGATTGTAAGTCTTAGGTCTGTCTAATTTTTAATTTTTTGTACAAAAATGACCGTCTCTTCATAAATAAATAAGAGTATGGAAGTTGTCTTGCAACAGCTTTTGAGCACCGCTGAAGGATGCCAAATAACATGCTTTAGTTATTAATACAAACTTATTCGGTTGTATCTCGCAGCCCTACAGACATTTGACTCTTCTGCATTATTCCTGTCTATTCATTTTAATGTTATCCTTTTTTAAAAGGATGCAAATAGGAAGCATATCAAATTATGCTATTGACAACATGGGCGTAGCCAAGGGGGGCATGGGGGCAGCTGCCCCTCCCCGCAGCCCAGTAAAACAATAGAAATACTTAACTAACCGACCAATTACATCAGTTCTGCCCCCCCTAACAAAAGTCTGCTCACAAAAAAAGTCCTCCCCCCACCCAAAAATAATAATCCTGGCTACACCCATGATTGGCAACTAGATGTATACAATTTATTATGGGGACTCCATTTCTATTGTCTGCACTGGACAGTGGCGTAGCGTGGGTTGTCAGCACCCGGGGCAAGGCAAGTAATTTGCGCCCCCTAACCCGTGGATTTGCACCCCCTAACCCTAACCCCCAGATGTTGCACCCGGTGCGGCCGGCCCCCCCTGCACCCCCCACGCTACGCCACTGGCACTGGATACCAAAATATCTTGAGATTGCTCTACTTAGTCTGCAATCCTAAACTCCCTTACCCAGAAGCAAGTCCCACTGGATATGCATAAGATTCTGCTGTTGTTTGGTAAAATTTCTGCTGAAATTTTGTCTCCATTCAGGAACAACTCATTTGTTGTCCCTAATCTGGAAGACTATAAGCAGTCTGAGGTCTCAGGGTCCTGCATTTGATAAAGAGGGCTGCAGCCTATGAAAGCTAATGCCCCAAAATATGAATGGCCGCATCACTCATTGTTGTTGCTATGTCTATCTAACATGACTTTTCTTCTGAAATATGATGCACTACTGATACCAAGCCACTGTTTGGGGACCAGTAATTTCAGAATTGCTCTGAGCCCATAGCACATTGTGGTTTTATTTTTATTTATTGAATTTTTATACCACCCTTTATCTGAGGATCACAGGGTGGTTTATAATATAATTTAACGGAAACACTTAAATAATGCCCTTCAACTCAAAGTTTCCAACGTAATTTACATTTACAATAGGCCATAAAATGCTGTAAAACAGCTTGCAGCAGTAAAAGACAGCGCTCAAGAATCACAGCAGTCACGATCACAACACTCTTTTTTAAAAAATCAGAATTTAGAAATGACAGCATGAAAAAATAAATATGTTGTACAGAAACACAAAGCTCAAAGTAATCAACATCTTCCCAATTCCTCTTAATCTTGTCTTCAGTGCGGACTCCATGATGGATGGCTGAAATTATAGCAAATTAGGTTTCTTTTGCTTCCGTTGGGCAGGTGTAGGTACTGCATAGAGGGGGGAAAGTAATGTAGGAGACTGGGTAAGAAGGAGGGTACAAGGAGAATAAGCATTAGGACAAGGAATGAATAAAGTGGGGGGTGAGGTTTCTTACTCATTTTATTTTTATACTAGAAGAACTAGTGTGATTAGTTACAGTGTCCAGTTAAGACATGGTAGAACCTGGTTCAGGTCCTCAATTCAGCCATAGAGTTGTCCTCATTCCAGTCCCCATCCCTTAATCTATAATTTACCTCACAAAACAGCTGTGAAGATAGCAGTGGCAGGGGAGAACCTTGTGTACTTTAAACTCATTGGAGGAAGGCTGTGTTAAAAAATATATAAATAAACATATAGGTTTCTTAATTGCATCCTGTTGCTTTGTTCCCATTTTTGGTTCCTCTCCTTTTTCGTGTGCCCTTTGATCGGCAGAGCCCTTAACAGTACATAACCTAAAGACAGCACATTATACTGGAAACATGAAAACAGGAAGTGCAAATCACTCACACTTGCTCTGTCACTGCTTTTTTGTAACATCCAAAGCTGTTGTCCCACACCCATGGAACAAAGTCTGCGCTCAAGCATTTGGAAGAATAACTGTGAGAGCTTCTTGCTTAGGCTTGGCTGGGGTCAAGTACGTAGCATTTTTCTACTTTAATTACTGCTTTGTCTATTTTAAAGGTTATTGGCTGGCTGGCAAGGGTACTTGCCTAAATTACTAAGGTCTTGGAGAATGTGGTATGTTTTACCTAAATGTCAGCACTTAAGGGACCAGTCACATTAACGCAGCACATCTGATCTCTGCATTGCGAAGTTCAAACACACAGTAATGTATTGCTCCTTGACATGGCTGACATTTTCCTAGTGATATGAGGCCACAGCGAAAGAAATGGTCACTGCCATTAGGGATGGAAGAATGTGTCAATTTCGGTTTCTCTTAGAGTCTCATTCTTCCAATCTTACATTCAGTTCTCCAATTTCTGCAGCAATTGGCATTTTTAAAAACAAATTCCAAGGAAGCTTTTTTGTGTTGTTTTCACTAAGATGTGTGTGTGTTTTGTGCAAATTTCACACTAATAAATTCCTTATCCATGCATATTGTCTAGCTGAAGAACTGTTTTGCAAAATTCAGAAAGGAGTAAATTTCAAAAGATAGTTGTGTTCCACTTCATGTTCTGGTTCAGAAGTGCAAATTAGGGTGTTTCTCGTTAAAATGCAGACAAAAAGAGATTCATCCTCCATCCCAACCTGCCATTCCTTTGTAAAGATGTTGTGCACCTTTAGCGCAGTCTGTCAGAGCAACCAAGCAGGAGCACAGAAAACTGCCAAGCAGACGTTTCTTGTATAATACAAGAATGTATCACATTCTTGTATTATAGCTGTTACCTACCCTGCCTGAACTATATAGGGAGGGTGAGCTACCAATGATTGTAAATAAAACAAATTGTTTTCCTGCATTTAAATCCCACCTTTCCTTCATCACGGAACTGAAGGCAGAGTACATCTGGCTCACATGCAATCCAAGCACTGACTTCTCAAACCCAGACATACATAGTTTCAGCAGGGTGTTATTCTTATGTGTCCCAGGACTAACTTTCAGCTTCAAGTAGTCCTAATATTACATAAAAGCACACATTCACTGGTTTAACAGGACAGTTCTAAGCACAATCACTCAGATGCCTCACTGTTTTCTATGGGGCCTGCTCCCACAAAAGTATACGTAGGATTGCAGCAAAAGATGTTATGACAGAATCCAGGGCTGAATAACAATACACCTTAATTTATCATGTTGCTGTTTCATCTGTGGTTTTCTACATGTGTCTAAGAGAACCTGTCACTGCTTGCACATCCCTCTGCTGCATAAACTGACACTCCAGCACTTCTTTCTACATGACTGGAATTGTTCCACGTTTGAACATGCAGGTTTGCTGCCAGGGCATCTAATCTGTCCCTTAGCTTGAACTTTCTGTCGTTTGGCAGCAGTTTAATCAGATGGTGAGAAAGCCTATCTGTGCCAATCGATAAAAGAAGGGAGTAGTAGCAAACAAAGTGAAAAACTGTACACATGTTGCCACGCCCACAGTTCCGACTTGCCTGGTTTGCAAACAAGTGCAGAGGCTGCCATGTGAGAATCCCCATGACGGCAGGAAGACAGGCACAGCACAGGTCAGTTCCTGGATGTAACCCTCCACCCTCATGCAAGAGACTTTTGCACACCTGATCCAGAAGACCTAGGTATGGAAGCCTATTTCAGAATGTGGATTGCATGTAATGAATCAGTATTTTTCATTCATCATTACTAATGACACACTCATTAATATGTCCAGTTGCTCTCAATGGTTCAGTGGTACCTTAGGTTAAAAACTTAATTCGTTCTGGAGGACCATTCTTAACCTGAAACTGTTCTTAACCTGAAACACCACTTTAGCTAATGGGGCCTCCCGCTGCCGCTGCGCCGCCAAAGCACGATTTCTGTTCTCATCCTGAAGCAAAGTTCTTAACCCGAGGTACTATTTCTGGGTTAGCGGAGTCTGTAACCTGAAGCGTCTGTAACCTGAAGCATCTGTAACCCAAGGTACCACTGTACCTGCTTTTTAAGTTGTGATTTAAATAGGACTGTTAAGTTGCACTGAAATCAGCAGGACTTAAAAAGTGCTTGACTTTGACTGGATTGTGCATTTATGAATATGACTAGTGCAGAGCTATTCCCTGGCTTCCCTTCCTTACAAGGAACAGAGAGAATGAAATAACAGTAAGGAAGCTTCCATATGGGATCTTCATATCACAAAGGAGTAATTCTGTGCGCATGATTGGCAAGTGTGTACAGATATTTCTGTACCTGTGTGTGCATGCATCTTTTAAGAAAAATGTCACCAGAGCAAATGTAACCCCATCTTAGTTCCTATGCATCACAATGGGCAAAATGAAGGTATGTACATTTGATGTGGGAGGGAACAATATCAGTTTCTATTGGGTTTTTAAAGAAATGAATTATGAGCTTTTGCACAAGCATCATATTTAGCCATATCAATCGGCTCTTTTATTTGGTGGTAGTGGGTGGCAATATTCCAGCAAATTACTAATGTCCAATAGGTCCCCATAGCCATTAACAACCTGACCACAACCTCCACCCGAAACGCAGCAGCAACAAAATTCCAAAATTATGATAGAGGTATTGTGCAATACCTCTGCATTATTATTTTTTTAAAGTTTGATGTATGTATTGTGATTACAATCTCTTGATATTATCCCCCACATTTAGTGTGTGGAGATTTTGAGAGAATAGCTGCCTCATACTTGGTTACTGAAATTTTGTTGTTGTTTTTTTATAAATATTTATTAAGGTTTTTACAGAAAAGAAAAAAACATCCAATAACAATAAACAATATTACTTTGTTTAACAAATTTTCATATCCTCTTTGAACTTCCTCACGCCTCCCACTCCCATTTGCATCATTAATAAATTTTGTCCAGCAAATTATCATCTTATTTCCAAATTCTAAAACCGCTTGTTTAATTACTGTAAAATTGTTCTCCTGCAAATTTGTTTTTCTTAATCTCTCTTGTCATCAGTTCCTAATCTATTTTAGTGATGGCCAATTATTTATAACTAAGCATCTTTTTTAACATTCCAATAAATCATAATATTTTTGTAAATAAATCTTAAATTTCTTCCAATCTTCTTCCATCCTTTCTTCTCCCAGGTCTCGGATTCTGCCAGTCATCTCCGCCAGTTGCATATAGTCCATCAGTTGCATCTGCCATTCTTCCAGTGTGGGTAGATCTTGAGTTTTCCAATTCTTAGCGAGTAGTATCCTTGCTGCTGTTGTCGCATACATAAAGAATGTTCTATCTTTCTTTAACACCTTCTGGTCGACAATGCCCAGAAGAAAGGCCTCTGGTTTCTTGGTGAAGGTATACTTAAATACCTTTTTCAACTCATTATATATCATTTCCCAGAAGGCCTTCACCTTAGGGCAAGTCCACCAGAGGTGGTAGAATATTCCTTCATTTTCCTTACATTTCCAACATTTGTTATCTGACGAATGGTATATTTTAGCAAGTTTAACTGGGGTCATGTACCATCTGTATATCATTTTCATTACATTTTCTTTCAAGGCATTACATGCAGTAAAGTTTAGCCCAGTGGTCCACAACCTTTCCCAATCCTCAAACATAATATTATGCCCAATATCCTGTGCCCATTTTATCATAGCCGACTTAACCATTTCGTCTTGTGTATTCCATTTCAACAGCAAGTTATACATTCTTGAAAGTACCTTGGTCTTAGGTTCTAACAGTTCTGTTTCCAACTTCGATTTCTCCACCTGGAATCCTAACTTTTTGTCACTTTTAAAAGTTTCCTTAATCTGAGCGTAGTGTAACCAGTCTCGCACTTTGTCCTTCATTTTCTCCATACTCTGCAATTTCCAATTGTCTCCGTCTTTTTCTAACAGTTCCCAATATTTTGGCCAGTAGGCTTCCATATTGGTTCCTTTTCGGGCCTTAGCTTCCAAAGGTGAAAGCCACCTTGGTGTTTTATTTTCCAGTAAGTCTTTATATTTAGTCCAGACATTAAACACTGCTTTTCTGACAATATGGTTCTTAAAGGCCTTATTGATCTTAACTTTATCATACCACAAATATGCATGCCAACCAAAAGCATTGTTGTAACCTTCGAGATCTAGCACATCAGTGTCCTCAAGAAGTAGCCAATCCTTTAGCCAGCAGAAAGCTGCGGCTTCATAATACAACCTTAAGTCTGGCAGGGCAAAGCCCCCTCTTTCCTTCGCATCTGTTAATATCTTAAACTTAATTCTGGGCTTTTTGCCCTGCCAGACAAATTTAGAAATATCTCTCTGCCACCTCCGGAAACACTCTGTTTTGTCCACAATTTGCAATGTTTGAAACAAAAACAACATCTTTGGCAGCACATTCATCTTAATTGCAGCAATTCGGCCTAACAAAGAAAGCTTCAGCTTTGCCCAACTTTCCAAGTCTCTCTTAATTTCCGACCAACATTTTTCATAATTATCTTTAAATAGACTCAGATTTTTGGCTGTTATGTTAACCCCTAGGTATTTTACCCTTTTCACTAGCGATAATTCTGTTTCTCTCTGAAACCGTTCTGACTCTGTATCTGTCATGTTTTTCCCTAGCACCTTCGTTTTTTGTTTATTTAACTTAAATCCTGCCACCTGACCAAAATCATGTATCAGTTGTAATACTCTTTTCGTACTAGATTCTGGCTCCTGCAATGTCAATACTAGGTCATCTGCAAAAGCTTTTAGTTTATATTGTTTCGCTCCGACCTGGATCCCCTGCACCAGCCGGTCCCCTCTAATCAAATTCAAGAGCACCTCCAGAACTGAGATAAAGAACAGAGGGGAAATCGGGCAGCCTTGTCGTGTTCCTTTTTCAATTTTAAATTCTTCTGTTACCACATTGTTAACTATCAATTTAGCTTTTTGTTCTGAATATATTGCATCAATCCCATTTTCAAAACCCCGCCCCACTCCCATTTCTTTTAGATTTCCCTTCATAAATTTCCAAGAAATGTTGTCAAAGGCCTTCTCCGCGTCTATAAATATCAGTACTGCTTTGGTGTTTATATCTGTTTGCAAAAGTTCCAAGATGTCAATAATGTTCCTTGTGTTTGCAAACATGTGTCTACCTGGGAGAAAGCCGGCCTGGTCTTTATGGATTACTTCATTTAAAACTCTTTTAAGTCTGCCTGCTAAAACATCAGCAAATATTTTATAATCCACATTTAGAAGGGAGATGGGGCGGTAGTTCTTAAGTTGTGTTTTTTCAGTTTCTGATTTTGGTATCAACGTGATAAAAGCTTCCTTCCACGATTCCGGCGCCTTCTTTCCCTCCAGAATTTCATTGCTGACCTCCATCAAAGGTTGAATCAAATAGTCACTCATTGTCTTATAATACTTGGAGGTCAGACCATCTGGTCCTGGAGATTTGCCCAGCTTCATGTTCTGAATGGCAAGTTCAATTTCCTGTCGTGTTATTTGACTGTTCAGGAGTGATCTATTTTCTTGTGTGAGTTTTTTAAGACTGTTTTTCTTCAAAAATTGTTCAATCTCAACCTCATTTTGCGGCCCTTGAGTATATAGTTTCTTAAAATATTTCTGGAAAGATTTCCTAATTTCCACAGGGTTCTGAATATTTCTTCCTTCAATTTCTAAATTTGTTACTGTATTCAACTTTTGTCTCTTCTTCAACTGCCAGGCCAGCAGTTTCCCACATTTATTTGCCGATTCAAACGTTTTTTGTTTCATTGACTTAATCTTCCATTCTATTTCCTGATTTATCAGTTTAGAATATTGCGCCTGATGGAGTTTAATTTCTCTCAGAATCGGCTGCGACTTCGGATTTCCTCTTAGCTTCTTTTCTAATTCTTTTATTTTTTCCAAAATCTTATCTTTCTTTTCATTTTGTTTCCTTTTCTTGATAGCATTCTGTTGTATTAGGAACCCTCTCATCACAGCTTTGCTTGCGTCCCAAATTGTTCTTTTTTCCACCGTTGTGTTCAAATTTATTTCAAAATAGTCTTTCAAAACTTTTTGGGCCTTTTTAACAATCTCCTGATCTCTGAATAAATTGTCATTCATCTTCCATCGAAAGGAGCCAGTTGGTAGTAATGTCAAATCCATTTTCAAAGCGTTATGGTCGGAGCAGGTCTTTGGGCAGATTTCCACTTTTCTGACCTTAGGTGCCAGACATCTAGTAATCCATATTTGGTCGATTCTTGTCCAAGGGTTACTGAAATTTTGATGTGCCATCAGCATGTGACAATTGGTGGGAATAGTCTTTAATTTAATGTGGGGCTACTGGAACCAAATGGGCAAGTTTCTGCTCAGGTGGGGAGCAAACAGAAGTAGGGGCGTGGCAATAGAAATCACCCACCAAAACATCTCCACATGCAATAATCATAATCTTAAACATAATATTTACAGTAAGGACCCCTGACCACTAGGTCCAGTCATGACTGACTCTGGGGTTGCGACGCTCATCTCGCTTATTGGCCAAGGGAGCCGTGTACAGCTTTCGGGTCATGTGGCCAGCATGACTAAGCCGCTTCTGGCGAACCAGAGCAGCACACGGAAACGCCGTTTACCTTCCCGCCAGAGTGGTACCTATTTATCTACTTGCACTTTGACATGCTTTCGAACTGCTAGGTGGGCAGGAGCAGGGAACGAGCAACGGGAGCTCACCCTGTCGCGGGGATTTGAACCGCCAACCTTCTGATCGGCAAGTCCTAGGCTCTGTGGTTTAACACACAGCGCCACCAGCGTCCCAATATTTACAGTACCTATGCTTTATTCTAAGTTCCAGCATGTTCTCACTCCTGTCTCAGTGACATCTACACTGGCTTGCTCATGCCCACATAATGGAATCCGGCAGCATCCCCAAGGAAGTGCTCTACAGTGGGTTGCCTGCTGGCACCAGGCCAATTGGCAGATCAAGTCTGTGTTACAAAGACGTCTGCAACCAAGACATGAAGCCTGGCAACCTTAACCCTGCTGTGTGGGAATCCCTTGCAGATGATCACAATGCCTGAAGCACACATTCAAGTTGTGTATCCACAGCAGTGACCAGAGGAGGAATGATTGCTGCAAGGAGAGCAGAGGGAAGAAACGCCAGGGTGTATCTGGAGCCGCACAACTGGACGCCTTCCTCTGCCCCAGCTGCAACAAAACATGTCTCTCCTGCATCAGTTTCTACAGCCACAGTAGGTGCTACAACTGTCCAACAGCTTGACCTTGCAATAAACTATCAGAAAACCAAAATCATGGTTTTTGCAAGGAAATACAGACAGTACAGCTGGAGGATGGATAACCAGACAATTGAACAGGTTAAAGCCTTCAAATATCTGGGTATCGTTTTCCAGTCGACCGGGTCCTGGGATGTCCATCAAAAATGTGCCAAAGAAAAAGCAGCTCAAAGTATTAAGATGCTGTCCCGCTTCTTTTACACGAAGGGGGGCAGATACATCCCAGCAGCCTTTGAAGTTTTTCAAGCAAAACCTCTGGTGCAGTTACTGTATGGGGCACAAATCTGGACGGGGAACCACTGCTCCAGTCTTGAAACTGTTCAGTCTAAATTCCTAAGGCAGATATTCGGCGTCCCCTCCTGTGTTCCAAACGCAGCATTACGACTCGAGGCCTGCCTTCCATCTGTAGAAACTCAGACCTGGCAAAGAACACTCAACTATTGGCTTCGTCTTAACCTAAATCCACCCGGTCTACTGCCTCTAGTAATGCAAGACCCTCACAAAAGCAAGTGGTTCAAAACTGTGCATCAAAAACTCCTTACATGCGGTCTGCATTCGCAGTCCCTACTATCAATGGGCCTCATTAAAGCAAAGAGTCTAATAGGCCAGCGCCTGAAAGACATTGAACGGCAAAACAACCTGACTATCTTAAAGAAACTGTGCCCATGGTATACCTACTTTCCCCCTTCCCATTTTGACTCTCCAGCTTCATATTTGTTTAAATTAACCATCCCAAAATATAGACGTGCCTTTACATTGGCTAGATGGGATGTTCTTCCTTCTGCTGTACTCGAAGGTCGTTACCAAAAGACTCCATTTGAAAAACGACTCTGCCCATGTGGAGATGGTAACACGGAAACAGTGTCCCACGTCCTCCTATCCTGCCCCCTTTACAAAGACCTAAGGAATGAGATTATTACTCCACTCATTCTCTCCAACCCCGGCCGTTCACAAGACACTACACTGTATTTTCTCTTATCTGATACGGATAGTCAGATAACAGAGAAGGTCGCGAGGTACATCGAGAGAGCTGTGAAATTGAGGGCCACCATCTGAGTGACAGACTTGTTCATCTGACGGACCTCCTTCTGCTTGTTCTTTTCTTCCTTTTATTCTTATTCTTTCTTCCCCCAAAGGCACACTCCTTCATTGTCTCACAAGACAGATGGATGCCAACCCAGGGTGGGTTACAACATTAAAACACAGTATTAAAAACAGTTTAAATCACAGAAATAAAGTGGGTCCTAAAAATATACGGCTCATCTCAAAAGCCAAGTACAGTGGGTACCTCAGATTAAGTACTTAATTCGTTCCAGAATTCCATTCTTAACCTGAAACTGTTCTTAACCTGAAGCACCACTTTAGCTCTTGCTGCTGCCGCGCGCTGGAGCACGATTTCTGTTCTCATCCTGAAGCAAAGTTCTTAACCTGAGGTACTATTTCTGGGTTAGCGGAGTCTGTAACCTGAAGCGTATGTAACCTGAAGCATATGTAACCTGAGGTACCATTGTAAAGAGGTGCACCTTCAGCATTCACCAGAAGCTGTATAATGAAGGTGCCGGACTCTGTGGGGAGAGTTCCACATGACAAATGGTGTATAGTCTTACCTTGGTTCTCGAAAGCCTTGGTACTCGTACGTTTTGGCTTCCAAACTTTGAAAACCCAGAAGTAAGTGCTGTGGTTTTCAAACATTCTTTGGAAGCCAAACGTCCGACATGACTTCCACAGCTTCCAATTGAGTGCAGGAAGTTCCTGCAGCCATCGGAAGCGGCGCCTTGGTTTTCGAACGGTTCCGGCAGTCGAACCGACTCCCAGAATGGATTAAGTTCAACAACCAAGGTACCACTGTACCAGGAAAATGCATTAACAAGCTTCCACACCAGTAATGGTGTAGATAGGTTGTTTTAACTAATCAGATTTTCTACAGGAAGGAGAAATTCAGATTAAATGTTGAAAAAGTATCGGCTGGCATTTTGATGAGAAGCCCCAAACTTGCATGCACAATCTGCACCGATTCCACAGGAAACTCCCACCTGGAAGCACTCTCTGAATGTGTGTTTCTCAAAGGCACAAATGAAATCAGTGGGGACTTAAGCTTAGCATCGGGACATAGTACACTATTACCCAACTGATTTTAGGAAGAGGAAGAGGCAACAAGTCTTCAAATTCACTATTAAGAATGGCTGGAAAGATTCCCCTTGTAACCTGGCGCACTTATTCCATTAGACTGTAATTACATAACCATAATTGGACAGCTTTGTGTTTGCTTTAAATCATTTTTATTACAGCAGTAAAAGTTCTTTTGTTTTCTGAAATGTGACATAGAAGGTAATTTTCTTTTTCACCCTGTATTCTCGCCACTATTTTTTCTTTGTCTGTTTTCGTAACCCATAATAGATGTACATTTTGTGACATTGTTGAGATAATCCACAGCACCTTTATAGGGATGAGATGAGCAGGAAGTTACAGTAAATGCTGTAAAAGTTTCCACTCCATGCTGCGTGGCTTAAACTTTAGAAAAATAGGGAGGTATTCTGGGCTTTGGGAGGAACCACTTTATAATTTTAGAACCGAAAAGGGGAAGGTGGAAATGTCATACGCCTCAGAACCCAAACCTCAGGGCATGTGCACTAAAGATTTAATTAAATGCTTAGAACATGGAATAACTTTATCTCAAGCTTCTAATTTGTTGAAAGGACAGCTTTGAAAATGTGCAGCAGATGTTAATAAATTGATAGGCTGGAGTTATCATTAATCTTGAAAACTAAAGCAACAGAGTTATGAAAAGAGCCTTAAATGAGGTTGCTGGACAACAGTTTATTTATGATCTGTATACAGTACGGTGCTTCTTATTGCCATGCAACATATTACAAAAGCCAGCGGGCCTCTCTTCTGAAATTATTACTGTGTGCATTGCAGTTTTCATGGCAAGGCACCAGCCCTTAAATGTCAAGCGATGGTTCTGAGTGATTATGTCTTTAGAGAAAGCTCAGGGCCTCTCTATGAAGCACTAAAGGAGGGGAAACCAAATGGAAGTTACACACCAACTCCCACCAACCCCAGCCAGCGTGACCAATGTTCAAGGGTGCTAGGGGTTGTAGTCCAACGATATCTGCAGGGCCACAGGTCCCTCACCTCCTGCACTAGAAATAAATATATTGGCAACAGAGAATCTGCTTTGCACACACAAAAGCGGGTTGCCATATTGCCTATTGCCCAAAAATCAACACCTCTGATATGGGCTGCCATACGACCAGGTTTTCCTGGACATTTTAGCCACTTTTCGAAAATTCCACCCAGAAGCCATTCTTGACGGATGAATCTTGGCTATGTCCAGGAAATTCCAGATGTATGGCAGTCCTACGGAAAAGGTTCCCAGGTTCATTCCCCAACATCTCCAGGTAGAGGTGGGAAGGATTCCTGGCTGAAACTCTGCAGAGAAGCTGTAAGTTAGATGAGTCCCACGATACTGAGATGAGAATACATGATCTGACTCAATATACGGCAGCTTGCTATGCGACTAGTTTACAACTAATATGCTCCCATCAATGTTTACAGGCCCAAATGGGACGAGACAATTGGAGGTCTGTGACTGGATTTCCCATAGGTTTTCATTGCAGCGGCTACAAGGGTCCCAGTTTGGACTGGTGTCACTGTGCAAGGTGAGAAAGGCTTTAGAGCCCCCCCCCCATCTTTTTTCCTTATAAAAATCCCCTCCCAAAGCTGCTGTTTGCCAAGCTGAGCAAAATATACTGCACTCCCCCTGCCATCCAGCGCTGCTGCTGTAATTTGAACCAGGGAGGGGTGTTTTTTGACTGTTTAAAAAATAAAATCGGTTGACTTACAGGTTTTTTTTATTATAAAAGATTAGCAGAGTAAAAACAGCTCGGAAGCTGGAGCTAACCTACTATCCATCGGCTATCTCGTTCGCCCATCGCTAGCACTGATATAAAGT
>NC_138530.1:31927355-32014227 GCF_964234715.1 Podarcis melisellensis
GGTTTATCAGTAGAAGCTGCTCAGCATGAATCACATGAATATGTTAGCAACCTCCACCATCATTCCAATTACTGGGCAGCCTAGACCTGGATTAAAGTTACTTGTAAAGAAGTTGTCACTTGTAGGAAGTTAAGCATGGTGACATCGTTTTTAAAGAGATGGTCTTGAGATTTTTTAGAGATGATCTAATAACAAAGAGCTAGAACATGCGTGTGGGCCTTTGAAGAACAGTATATTGTTAATTCAAGATTTTAGGTTAAACAGAGTTGCAAATTTGGATCTGGCAAAAAGGAAGTGTAAAATGAGTGCAGTATGGGCTTTAAAATTAGACCAGGAGGAGACAAGTGTATAGTGTTACATAACTTTCAGTCTGTTGCAGCAATAACAGCAGTCTTTGATTAGGATGCTGAAGTATGTTTAGTAGTAATAGAACTTTTCCTTGTTTGCTGTTTTCCTTGTTTGCTCTCCTTCATTACACCCAGAAGGAAAAACCCAAAGGACTGACTGCATTTTGGTGGTACTGTACTCCTTTTGGGGCCAACATGAGAGCAGCAACTCACTGCCAACAGTGGCTTCCTCATAAATAGGGTCTCCCCTTGGAAATCACCCGCAGGTGGGCCAGTGTTTTTACTCTTCAGGGCTAGCTGGCCCAACATTTTTCAGTGCAGTCCTATATACATCTACTGAGAAGTAAGTGTGTATAGGTAAGTGTCTCAGGTTTGCATAGGGTTGCAGCCTTAGTAGACTGTCTAGTAGTAGTTAGGATTTAGAGGTGATACGAGGAGAAACAGGTGACTCCCAAACCATGTGGTTTCCTGAGCCAGTGCTGACTTGATCCTCAAAGTGATATGGGCAGCAAATTAATTACTTCAGGAGCTAAATCTCAATATGTTGATGTCAGGCAAACACTCAATTTAATTTCCTACCCAGGATTAGAAGTCGAGCAGGGAGATTTAGAAAATACTTCAAAGAAATTGGATTGAGACGAACGAAGGATGACTGTCCACTGCTAAAAGTTCATGTACATTTGATGAACACCTCTCCATTTCACAGCACAACTGATATCCCATACGTTCCACGTTATCCAGGGACTGTCATGGCTAGGGAATTTGGCTCAAAGCAAGCGAGGGCAGGGGGAATAGTTTAATTTCAACAAGAACATTTTGCTAAGCACAACTTTTTCACGTTGCATACAAGTTTGCTTGTATCCTTCAGGGAAAAAAATTATATTCTGATTATTTTGTTCTTTTCAAAATACTTCTGTTTATAACTCAGTCCTCACTTTTGAATCCCATTTGGTCAATAGAACTTGCATTACCTGGAAAGGGGGAAGCAAAGGGACATCATTCCAGCACTACAATTAATTGTCATATGATTCAAACCAATGGTTCAAACCTAATTCAACATTGATCTGACCATCCATGGTAATGAACCAGCAAACTAGAACATGATAGCTCATGCCATCAGTTTCTGAAGACCACAAATGGCCTGTGATTGGTGTGTCATTTCATAACATTGCTTTTTCCAACCTTGATGTTTAGTTTTAGCATTTTTAATAGTCAGCCACCTTTGAATGCCAGGACAGTCAATTTTGTGGACTTCTCATTCAGTAAAGAAACAACAACAAACCACACACATGATTTGGGCTGTGTGGGTAGAAAAATAAGAGGCTTGTCCCTTTAAACTCACCATCTACATTTGCTTTTGTATATAGTTCTCATGGGATACCAAACACCCACACCCACATTGCATTTACCAGTAGTATGTTCTGCAATAAACAAATTCCATTCACCAGTGGAATTCCCCTTGATTCTATTGGAAAGGAACCACCAAGTATAAAGATGATTTGTCCTTCTATGGTTTGTTAAAATGTCCATAGACAAGTCATTGCCATCCTTTTTTACATTTCGATAAGAACCCCATTTAATTTTGAGGCCTCTCTCAGGATCAGTGTAAGGGGTTTTGAGTCAAGAAGCTCATATGAAGAGTGCTTTGCAATGGAGGAAAATAAGATCCTATAAGATCCTAAGGAAGAGCTTGCTAGAAAGAAATTATAAATTTTATGTTTGTACTTGAAGGAGATGTTGGAGAACTTATCAATGGGGCTTACATCTAGGGCTTTTTGAGCCAGAACTTGCCAGACCTCTCAGGTGGGCACCATGGCCATTATAAGAGAACAAAGGAGGTATTAAGAGGAAGGACATCCCCAAAGGACATATTTCCAGTCAATTTCTCCACATTTTTGTAGGCAGCACTACTAACATCTCCAAACGTCTTCATCGTGCTGCCCACCAGATCGACAAAGTACAGCTATAGAGTAGGTTCCAGCACTTACACCCATAACCAGAGAACAGCACTCGCTGTTAAAACCAGTCCTTTAAAGGACGGCTACAAAATGCTGCCTGAAGATGAATAGCTGGACAAGGAGAAGGAAAGTTGGAGTCGGTTTAGGGGTTTGACTTTATGGGAGTATTATTTGAGGGGGTGGGGCGGAATTGTACAGATCCTGCCAATTGCATGACATTTTCTCCTTTTCATTATTCTTAATGAACAAGATCCTCCCACATCTACTAGGATCCAAAGCTGAGCTGGATCTGCTGATCAAGAGCAAGCAAGCAAGGGAGGGAATCATGCACAGTGAACAAAGTATCTCAGAAGGGCAGTATGATCCTGGACAGACTCACTGGGGAGGAAGAACAATGTGTACCCTTCTCTTTCCAAACCTTTAATGGAAAGGGGTTTTTTTTTTTGCTAGAGAGGTGCCATCGTTAGAAATGGCATGGAAGGTAGGCAGAATGTACTGAATGCCTTGCAAATGCTGCTGTTAACAAGAAAGTAGCTTATATCTGAAACTGGTTTTAATATGTGGTTTTTAATCAATGGTTTTACTGTTAAATAGCTTCAGGAATTTATTCATTAATGAAATGAAATGAAATAAATAAGAACAGAGGGCTGCTCCTGAAAAACGTGGCTTCATTTCTCCTCCCTTAGCTTTGTCTGGCGTGCTCTGGTCCATGGGGTCACAAAAAGTCGGACACGACTAAACAACAACAACAAGCTTTGCTTCCTTCTGTTTTAGGAATCTGACATTTCCACAGAAAAAACTGCATGCCCTTAATAAAGCTTCTTAATAAAGCCAGAGTTACAAACAGATGCAAAACTGCTGATCCAAACTTGGTTCAGTGCATGTCTTGCAGTTTCACTTGACCATTTTTGTGTGTGTGTGTGTAAATATTTTTATTTCAGCTTTCAGTAGGTATAATGCAAGAAAAATGGTCATAACCAAGCAATAAAATCAGGAAAGAGAAAACAAAACCCGTATCTGTAAAATGAGTACCGGTACTGAAGGGAGTGGGCAGGGGGGGTGCATTGACAGTTGGAAGGCAACGCCCGGAGAGCAGGAGGAGAAATGCATCTGGAGCAAATAAGATATGCAGGTTTGACTGATAAGCGAAAGGAGTGCACTGCCAAAATGCTCTGGCAACACCCAATGAGGCCATAAGGCAAAGGGGGGAATATGATATGATACGTTACTGGTGGTGGGGTGGTTGGGAGGTGCTGCTAGGGTATAAAAACTGCTTGCTTACGTGTTTTAGGGGCCCCCAGCCTTTGGAAATAATTCCGCTGGTGGTCTCTGCGCAGATCACAATAAACTTTTTCTCCGAAGGAACTGAATCCCTGGTGCTTCTTTGTCACCTCTGCGTCCTGGGTAAGCAGGCAAATGGATCCCAAGTAATTAAGGCTTCAGATTTGGGGGCTCGTCCGGGATTTGCCCAAACCCATTGGACCGGAGGCCAGGCTCGACCGCGGTGAACAGCTTGGGCTGGTGCTCGCAGCTCCAAGCGCGCACCCTGCCAGTTTGTAGGGGGAGCTAGCCACACCGTCCCAAAGTGGAGACACCCGGTCAAGGGAGAAAAACGACGGCCGAGGAAAGGGACCCACAACGGGAGAAAGGTGAGCTCTAAGGGAAAGGGGCTAGAGGCTTGATCAACCTCACCTGGCCGTGGCAGTAAAAGTGCCGCCAGGAGGGTAGGAGGGGAGGACAGAGGGGAGCCTGTGTTGTGTGTGGTGTGAAAGGATGAATGTATATGTGAGGCCGGGGCTTAGCGTCCCCATGGCCAAGCGTGTGTAGGATTGTGAGTTTCTTGGCAGCGCGAGCTCGCCAAGCCACAGTCTGTAGCAAAACCGGTGTGTTTGAAGAGAAGTCCCGTATAGGAGCAGAGTATTTTGTTAGACATGGGATCTGGAGGCAGTAAATGTACCCCTTTGCAGTGTTTACTGGATAACTGGAGAACAGCTACAAAACATGACTATTGGGGTTTTAAGTTGCAGAAAGAGAGACTTAGAACTTTATGTGAAGTACTGGCTGGCCATCAGAGGGCACTCTCGACCTGCAGTTAATAGACCCCCTGTGGCAAAATATAGTTAATGTTCACCCGGACCAGATTCCTTATATTTCCACCTGGAAAACTAATGTGGGAAAAAATCCCTCGTGGCTGGAATCCTGCCGCAGTAGAATAGACCAGGGCGCCCGCCTGTGTGCGGTCAGAACGAAGCCAAAACCCCAGGTCTTACAGGACCCGGAAGAAGAAGGTGTATTGAGACCTCCTCCCCCATATGCCCCACCAATGGCAGTGCCAGGGGAGGCCAAAGATGATGAATCAGATGAGGAAAAGGGAGAGGATGAGGAGTTTAGACAGACTATTGGAAAGTTGACAAAGGGTGGAAAGAGGTGGACTGAAGAACAAAGGAAAAGAGTTAGAGATTTTGTAAATGACTTTAAGGAAGAAATAGACGTTAGTGGGCACTTAGTGAGTGCCGCAGAGTGTAAAAGGGAGCAATGGAAGAAGAAACAGAGACATTGGGAACAGGCTTGGGATAGAGCTGCCCTGCATAAGGCAGCCAAGAAACAAAAGGAGAGAGCAGAGAAGATAGCCCCCCTGCGCCGGGTTTATGACCCACCGGGACCCCCAGGGGTGAACGGGGCGCCAGCGCCACGAACATATACGGTCCAACATGTGCCTTTCTCAAGTGCAGATGTATGTAATTGGCGCAATCAGAACCCCTTTTTTTTTTTTGAGGAGAACCCAGCGAAAATTATAAAATTGTTTGAATGTATTGACTGGGATAAGGCGGGCCTCCCGGAAGCCTACTAATTTGATAATAATAATAATAATAAATTTTATTTGTATCCCGCCCTCCCCAGCCGAAGCCGGGCTCAGGGCGGCTAACAACAATCAAAACAATCAAACAATCAGATAATTGCACATTCTAAAAAAAAAAAAAAAAAAAAATCCTTCCAGTAGCACCTTTTTTTGTTTTTTGTTTTTGTCTTGACTATGGCAGACCAACACGGCTACCTATCTGTAACTATTCTAAAAATATTTCATTATAAAAATCAATTGAAATCAAATTAATGGCAACTGATTAAGCAAGATTCTGTGCAGGTTGCCAGAGGAGGGAGTCAGGCTGTGCCCTGACCAAAGGCCTGGTGGAACAACTCTGTCTTGCAGGCCCTGCGGAATGATGTCAGGTCCCGCAGGGCCCTAGTCTCTTGTGACAGAGCGTTCCACCAGATTGGAGCCGCAGCCGAGAAGGCCCTGGCTCTAGTTGAGGCCAGCCTGACCTCTCTGAGGCCTGGGACCTTGAGGATGTTATTATTTGCAGACCGTAGGTGATGAGAGTTAGGGAAGTGATTCAGAATCATGAAAGCCACCAAGGACTTGTTAAACCACCTGGCTGAGGCTGGATACCGGGTATCCAAGAAGAAGGCGCAGATATGTCAACCAACTGTAAAATACCTTGGTTTTGACATCTCTCACCAACAGCGAACTCTAAGGGAGGAAAGAAAACAGGCTATTATCCAAATACCAGAGCCAAAAAACCGCAGGGAGCTCCGTGGTTTTCTGGGATCCGCAGGGTTCTGTAGGATATGGATACCTAACTACAGCAGCATTGCTCGGCCCCTGCATGAGTCAACTAGGGGAACAGAGAAGGATCCTTTTATATGGGGCAGGGAACAGCAGCAGGCTTTTCGGGATCTCAAAGTGGCATTACAACAAGCCCCAGCGCTTGGCATCCCAAACCCCGAGAAGCCTTTTACCCTGTTCATAGATGAAGACCAGGGGGTAGCCAAGGGAGTTTTATGCCAGAAACTGGGAAATTGGCAGCAACCCGTTGCATACTTGTCAGAGAGGCTAACCTCAACAGAACAAGGGTTGCCCCCCTGTATGAGAGCAGTTGTGGCAGTGGCCACCCTACTCACAAAGGCAGATAAATTCACGTTCGGACAAGACACCACTTGTGTGACTCCACACGCAGTCCCAGCCTTACTTGACATGAAAGGCACCTATTTCCTATCACAAGCAAAAATGAGGAAGTGCCAGATGTTGTTATTACATCCACGCCTGAAGTTTCAGGTTACCACAGCCCTTAACCCAGCTACCTTATTACCGGTAGGAGAAGGTGAGGGACCGACCCATGATTGTGTAGAGGTCATGGATGAAGTGTATTCCAGCAGGCCTGACCTTAAGGATGAGGCAAACCCACATTGGCCTTCATGGTTTGTGGATGGAAGCAGCTTTGTTGAGGCTGGACAGCGAAAGGCAGGATATGCAGTGGTAGCCCTTGAAAACAACGTGGTTGAGGCCAGTTCACTCCCACTGGGAACCTCAGCCCAACTGGCTGAAATAACGGCACTTACCAGGGCCCTGTGTCTAGCAAAAGGGGAAAAGATCAATATTTATACTGACTCAAAGTACGCTTTCCTCACCCTGCATGCCCACGGGGCACTGTGGAAGGAAAGAGGTCTGCTCACCTCCAGAGGGGGTCAAGTGGCGCACCCTCAGGCGCTCTTAGACCTTCTGGACGCTGTCTGGGAACCTGAAGCAGTGGCAGTGATACACTGTTATGGACACAAAACTGGACCTAGTGAAGAGGCCAGGGGAAACCGCCTGGCTGACCGGGTAGCAAAGGAAGCAGCCCGGGGTTCATCCCCAACACCTTTCATTGGGGCCCTGGTACCAGAAGAAATTCTGGATAGCACCTTGAAACCAAGGTACTCTGCCCATGAGGTGGCTACTGCAGATGCTGAGGATATGGATCCCAGGATCATTGTCCCGGCAAGTAATTCAGCGGTACCATGAGTCCACCCATGTGGGACCTGATGACATGACCAAGCAGCTGGAAAAGTGTTTTTATGTGGCCAACCTTCACCAACTGGCTGCCCAAGCTTCCAGGAAATGCATGTTGTGCCAAAGGAACAACCCTAGAACTGGACACTTGGCTCCACCAGGAGTTCAGCACAGTGGGACGGCACCCATGGAGGACCTTGTTGTGGACTTTACTGAATTACCTCGATGTGGATTGTATCATTATTTGCTTGTGGCAGTATGTACGTACACAGGCGCCCAGCGGACGACCGCTCTGCTGGTATCACTCCGGACCTCTAGGCACGGCTGAAGAAGTGGATGGGAGGAGCGCCCGCCGGCAGCGCTCCCAGCGTGCCTGCAGTTTGAGTAACACCACCTGATAATGTTTTAAATTCCGAAAGAACTCTAGTGTGTATTATTTGGTGTGAGGAAGAGCCCGTGGGTATTTTGACACCAAGTGCCACCTACTCTTGTGGGTGTGTGGTAATCTACCAACCTTGGGCTCCTTCCCCGTGGGGCTTGTGTTTGCCCTCCACCCACCAAGGATATAGTCACCCCGCAGGACTAGAAGGGTTCTATTTGCATACTATAGGATTTGATCCTTGGAGGTTTCCACGACCCCTTTTATCCTGATCGCCCTGAACGCCCAGGCAGGCCAAAACCTTCCCCAGACCCTTATCATGATTAAGGAATGGTGGGAGGAACCTTGGAACCATCGGGCATGGTGGATAGGGGTGACATGTACTGCCTTGATTATATGGATGCTGTTATATTTCTGTTGGCACGAACGCCATAGGTTTTCTGGAAGGAAGCGATCCCCCTCCATCCCCTTGATGATCCTTCTCCTATTTATGGTGGGAGAATCCACTCCCAAGGCCAAATGCTTCCAGGCCTTAAATCGTAATAGCATTTTCCCCACACATGAAATGAGAAGACAGGGGGCTCAGAGTCTCTATAACAAGTGGCTTCAATTGGCAGAAAAAGTAGCCCATGTTCCTGTACAAACTTGGGAAGGAAGGATGGGATATGTCCTACTAGACAATTTCCTCCCAACAGGGTGGCTCCGGGGGCTCTTTGCTATGCTTATGGGACCTTTGCTAATTTTGCTTTTGCTCTGCTTCTGTATTCCCTGCTTTTGCAACAGATGATGCAAAAAAATGATGTCCCGAATGATGGGACCCCGTGTGATTGCCCTCATGCGAGAGTATAGGCCTATCCCTGCGAACGAACCTATGGGTTAGGTTGTTCAGAAGAAGAGGAGGGAAATGAAGGGAGTGGGCAGGGGGGGTGCATTGACAGTTGGAAGGCAACGCCCGGAGAGCAGGAGGAGAAATGCATCTGGAGCAAATAAGATATGCAGGTTTGACTGATAAGCGAAAGGAGTGCACTGCCAAAATGCTCTGGCAACACCCAATGAGGCCATAAGGCAAAGGGGGGAATATGATATGATACGTTACTGGTGGTGGGGTGGTTGGGAGGTGCTGCTAGGGTATAAAAACTGCTTGCTTACGTGTTTTAGGGGCCCCCAGCCTTTGGAAATAATTCCGCTGGTGGTCTCTGCGCAGATCACAATAAACTTTTTCTCCGAAGGAACTGAATCCCTGGTGCTTCTTTGTCACCTCTGCGTCCTGGGTAAGCAGGCAAATGGATCCCAAGTAATTAAGGCTTCAGTACATTTGTTTGTGATGATTTCACTTGACTTTTGAAGCCCATGTTAGCATACAGAATTTGGCCAGGACTAACCAAAGTATATGACTTTGCAGAGTTCAGAAGGGTGCACGAATGAGTTCAGGTTCTGTATGTTCCATCAAAAATGGCAGCTGTAGCTATGAAAGAGGTTCCGCCCCTCCATTTCCTATTTGTGGTGATCCTTATGATTAACAAAGAATGACAGTAAGGAATAGAATTTGCTTCCTGACCAGCACATGGTTACCATAAAATGATTATCTACTCTGGAAGTTTTGAAAAGGAAATCGGTAGGCAAAACATAACATAATAAAATTAAATTGAGCAGAACCAATTATAACAACACATGGGGCGAAGCAAAGCAGGTTCTTCCCCTCCATTAAAAAAACAAAAAAAACCTTGAAAAACACACACACTGATACGGGTAGGCTATGCTGCTCTCCTCCTCCATTTCCCCCCCCCCCCCAAGTTTGGGTTTTGATGCAGTGGCAAGGCTCAGTTAGGCCTAAAGCAGAAACTGAGCCTTTTTTTAACTTAGCTCCATCTGGTGGTTTCATTTTTTTACTTAATCAACAAGAAAATCCCACCTTCAAAAGGATAATTTGATTGTCAGACATTTATAATTATGGATTTGTTTGGCTTATTATTATTATTACTACTACTACTACTATTATTATTTAGGGTAAAGGCATACCCTCCAACATTTCTCTGATGAAAATAGGGAGTCTTATTCCATAATAATGACAACAACAACAACAGCAACACTTTTATTATTTATATCCCAATTGCCGCAGCCACTCTGGGCGATTTCCAACATAAATAAAAACACAATAAAGTATTAAACATTAAAAAACTTCCCCATACATATGTCTTCTAAAGGCTGTATAGTTACTTAGCTCCTTGGCTCAGAGGGTGGGGTGCATCACTCCGTACCCTCCAACATTTCTCCAATGAAAATTTGAGACATCCTAAGGAAAAGCGGGACATTCTGGGATCAATTCAGAAACCAGGTGGGCTTCTGTAAATTTGGGATTGTCCCTGGAAAATAGGGAAACTTGAGGGTCTGTAAGTGGAAACTTGGGTAAATGGCTGAGAAAATATATGTAAGGTAAAGGTAAAATGTAAAGGACCCCTGGGCGGCTAAGTCCAGTCAAAGGCGATTATGGGCTGTGGCGCTCCTCTTGCTTTCAGGCCGAGGGAGCCAGTGTGGGATCGGCAAGCCCGAGAGACTCAGTGGTTAGACCACAGTGCCACCTGCATTCCTTAGAAAATATATGTACATGTTTGCATCAAGAGTTTCTGGGAATAAGATGAGGCCAATGTTATTGCTTGCTGTTCTTATATTGCCCTTGTTATAGTGGAACAAAGCATTCTTACCAATAGGAAAGAAAATAACACGAGATTATTATTATTATAGTTATTATTAAAAGAATTTGTAATTTCCTTTCAAAAGCCAGAGATAGGTCTTCTTTTTCTTGACAATACTGGGATTGCTGTCGAGTACTTGAGGCAGTTGCTTTGGTTACCACTCTGCTGGGCACAACAATCATCCTGACCCACCCCACTCTACCCCACCCACTCACCCTTTGCTTGCCTCGTATCCAAAGAGAGAAGCAGAGGCAGATGCTATTCCTCCTGTTCAGACAGACTGTAATTGTACAGGTTGCTCTCTCTTCTCTCTTTCTGAGAACCAACTTGTGCAGCCAGCAATGAGTAATGTATTGTACTGACTATAAATGGTATGAATTGTGGGAGCTCTGACCATCCACTTTCATCCTCCTGGTAGCATCCTGAATAGTTGAGGGAGGAGAGTCATATACGGGTGATATGTTTTCAGATAGTTTTAATTTATATATTATTTTACAAGCTGTTTTGAGACCCAGACGTGGTTTTTAAAAAGTGGGGGATAATGCCGACTAATTAATTGATTGATTTGTTGCCTTTTACATATGTCTCACAAGGCTGGAGGAAGAGGAGGAGGAGGAGGAGGAGGAGGAGGAGGAGGAGGAGGAGGAGGAGGAGGAGAAGAAGAAGAAGAAGAAGAAGAAGAAGAAGAAGAAGAAGAAGAAGAAGAAGAAGAAACAATAGAAAATAAGCACTAATATAAATGACTTTTTATCCAGCCATAAGAGACACAGAAATGATTCTGCTCACCTCTCATTGTATACAATATGCAAACTGGGAGGGATTCTATTATCATCATCATTACTCATTGCATTTTTATACCACTTTATATTTTAAAGAAAAAAATTCAAAGTTGTTTACAACACATTAAAACATCAAATGACACAATCCATAATGAACCAATTCAAGCAAATTCAAATTCAAGCATCAAGAAAAGTATTTTAGATCCATCTCTAAGTGACATTTTCATCCCCCATATTGATTTATGGCCTCGGTCCAGTATATCTGAAGGAACGTCTCCACCCCCATCATTCTACCTGGACACTGAGGCCAAGCACCGAGGACCTTCTGGCAGTTCCTTCACTGAAAGGAGCTAAGTTACAGGGAACCAGACAGAGGGCCTTCTCGGTAGTGGCGCCCTCCCTGTGGAATGCCCTCCCACTAGATGTCAAAGAGAACAACAACTACCAGACTTTTAGAAGACATCTGAAGGCAGCCCTGTTTAGGGAAGCTTTTAATGTTTAACAGACCACTGTGTTTTAATACTTTGTTGGAAGCTGCCCAGAGTGGCTGGGGAAGCCCAGCCAGATAGGCGGGGTATAAATAATTTATTATTATTATTATTATTATTATTATTATTATTATTATTATTATTATTATTACCTACTTAATTTATAGAGTGCCCCATATCAGAAGGACTCTAGGAAGCAAGTGTGGTGTAGTGGTTAGAGTGTCAGATTAGGACCTGGGAGATCAGGGTTCAAATCTCTATTCATTGTCATGGTTCTTCATTCTCATCAGTTCCTCTGTCATGGAAGCCCAGATCCATCTCCTTTGATTGGATGTTTCACTTGCAATACTGGTCGTACTGTATCTCTTATCTATGAAATGCGGCAGCTTCCATCATAATTTGTTTCTGTTAGGCAACTTCTAGTAAAATCCAGAGCTAATGGCAAACAAAACACAGCAGCCTGCAACGCTGCAAACACGTCTCCCAGTCTCTTCTTTTTAGCTGTGCTGATCAAAAAGTCAGACAGAGGATTTACATACACGCCAGTAAATAGATGGCTTTAATTCAAATTAGTTTCCACCAGTTAGGCACCCCCCATCCCAATCTGAAGTTGTATAAGCGTATACAGTGAACAGTTTCCTTGTAAAAGCAACTGCTGCATCTGCAAGATTGATTAAAGATACTAAGTAGGTACAGTCTGAATAATAATACAGGGCTGTTGTAATTGCTCACAGAGGCAGGACTGCAAAATGCCAAGTCTCAGGGCCTCTGCCCTCATTACGCATTGCTTGGGGAAGCCCTTAGTGGCACAATGGCCATGTCTGGCAGCTGCAACTGTCAACAGCAAAGATATTTCCCTACATTCAAAGGAGAAGATTCATCATTCTCCCTCTGCAAACAAAGCAGGCTCACTGCATCTTCAGGGATGGGAAGGCAATCCCAGAAAGCCTAAGGAAGGATTAGAAGTTCATAGGGAAAGTTCCAGGGAACTGTGAGCTCCTTTTTCTGATGCATAAGAGATTTAAACCAAATGTGCATGTGCGTGTATGTTTGAATTCTCTCCCATTTAGGATTGCCTTCCTTTTGAGAGGGAATCTCATTCATTTAGTACAGCAGTGTGGGAACCTGTGGCCCTCTGCAACTCCCACCAGCTTCATCCAGCTTGGCTAATTGTGAGGGGTTGTGGAATTTGTAGTCCAGCAACAACTGGAGCCTCAGAGGTTCCCCATCCCAGATTTAGAGGTTTGCAAAGTTACAATAACACACACGGAAATGAAAGAAGGCCATCAGTGAATCAGGTTCATGGATCCAGGATTGTACATCACCAGCAAATTAACAAAGCTCGAGAACCAGGATTATTCAAAGATCAGGGCACGTGTACAAGAGTTCCCACGTTACAGCACACTTGACTTCAATGCAGGAGATTAAGGCCCTGTTTGGGCATTCAGGCAACACATTCCTGTCCAAGAACAATGCCCTGACTTTCCCACATTAGGCAGGAAGGTCTGAAAGGGTCCTTTCAGTGCATTTAGATGAGCCCACTTAGTCTCCATTGTTAAGTTGTGGGTGAACATATCAGACGACACAGTGATTCTTCAAACAGCTCTTGTTTATTCACAGGCCAGAACAGAACTGAACTGAAGTATTCAGCCAGCCTGCTTACATAGAGCTCCACTAGAACGCAACAGTAACCATTTTCAGTAACTATCCAATCACTGAACGTCACTTTCAATCCCTTATTTGCATATGTGGACCTGAGTGAAAACTATCTGCAGTATCCCCCTGCTGGCCCAGAGTGAGAACTTCAGTACATAACATCCATGTGACTGGGAGCCCTGATCTCTTGGATGATTTGATCTGTATCTAGCTGAACAGGGTTAGAAGCCCCCTCAGGTCTTGGTGCTCAATTTGATAAGCTGTCCTGTGGGAATGAAGACACTGGGGCCTGGGCTTGTACACTGCCCCTTATCACACATCACTTTGAATGCCTGAAGAGGGCTGTCAACAGATTATTAAGCCTCAACAAGGAAGGCATTGTGTGGACCAGGGACTTTCCCCCAAAGTTTAGCTACTATGAAACTTAACTGCTGCTCTAGAACGAATTTCCAGACCGTGGGTTCACGAAACCAGTAGTGGCTGGTACCTGTTTTATTAAGAGGCCTAGAAAGGTCTTCATCCGGCCCTCCAAACCTGGCACAGTTTCACACAGAAAGTCAACAAAAGGACATTTGATCCATGCTCCAGTTGTAAAATAGAGCAAGCTGAGTTTTTCTACACAACTTAGAAAGGTTAGCTAAGCAAATCCAAATGCTTGCCATATCATGAGTTGCTTTGACTTTTAGCTTACAGGCACTAAAAGGGACAGAAGGTTGCAAATGTAATGGAAGTAGATAACATGGTGGCCAAGGATATGGAGCTTTTCCTCAGCACAATACTTATCTGTCCTAGAAATGACTGCAACACTAAAATCAGAAACAGATGCAGAAGGCACACTTGCCAAGAAATCCCCTGTAACAAACTCATTTGGGTTTTCAAATCTTGCTAGAAGGCATAAACCTTCAAATGATAGAGAAAATAAAAGGGCCTGCCTTGGAGAGAACCTCAATCTACAATATTTTTTGCTCTATAAGACGCACCAGACCACAAGATGCACCTAGTTTTTGGAGGAAAACAAATATTCTGAATCTTAGAAGCCAGAACAGCAAGAGGAATCGCTGTGCAGTGAAAGCAACAATCCCTCTTGCTGTTCTGGCTTCTGGGACAGCTGCGCAGCCTGCATTCGCTCCATAAGATGCACACACATTTCCCCTATAACTTTTTAGGAGGGGAAAAGTGAGTCTTATAGAGCAAAAAATACGGTATATTTCAGTCTTACATGCCTTTCAGAGACTCTGTGGAGACTATTGGGGAAAACAGGGCACTGCCCCACCAACCTCAATCTGCTCTCAGCTTGCCTTCTTACTTGCAAGCAATCCAGAGAGGGGCGCAGCCTGTCAGCTTCCTCCTCTTTGGACTCAAGCGTCACTGTTTGGGAACTCAGCAGGGACAAAACTAGAATGCGTTGGCTCCGCCTGCCATTAACTCTGAGGACCATCCACCACTGAGGGCCTTTCTGTGCCCTTTCCCCCAGCTTTTTGTTAATTTAAATATTTATAATCCACACTTTCATAAAGTATATCTGGTTGGCTTACAACATACAAAAGGCAATAAAGTCAGACCATAAATACCCATAAAACACAAGAACACCAATAATGTTTTAATGTCCTTGGATCCCTGTTTCCCTTGTATCCTGCCTCTTAGCACCCTAACCTCTCCGAAATCCTCTTAATTATGTGAAGACATAAACATGGCAAGCATTAGACCCTGTCAAAACTAAAACAATATACTGTATACAAAATTGTGCTTTGTATAATTTATTTTGAATGCTGGAGACTTGCTTTTTCTGTTATAAACATCTATTTTTAGATACAGTGCTCCAGCAGACTTGCCAACAATACATTGTGTGTGCGTGTTTTCCTGACTGGCATAAAGAATTTTAATAAAGGGCTGTATGATTTCTACATAAATCAATGTAAACCTGCTGAAATGTGGAGCACTCCAGCTATGATGCACCAAAACGTGTAAGTTTATTTGTGGTTGATTTGCAGTAAAGAAGTAATCCCATTAAAAGCAATCTAATTATTCTGTTTCAGAACCCAGCATCTGCTTGAAGAAGAAGAAGAGTTTGGATTTGATATCCCGCCTTTCACTCCCCTTCAGGAGTCTCAAAGCGGCTAACATTCTCCTTTCCCTTCCTCCCCCACAACAAACACTCTGTGAGGTGAGTGGGGCTGAGAGACTTCACAGAAGTGTGACTGGCCCAAGGTCACCCAGCAGCTGCATGTGGAGGAGCGGAGACACGAACCCGGTTCCCCAGATTATGTGACTGCCGCTCTTAACCACTACAGCACACTGCTTGCCCATGTTTACAGAACCTGAGCAAAAAGGAAGAGCATGTAAGTTATTTTACACACTTCTGTGGATTTCTACAAGTCTCTAGACCTCATGAGGCAGCCAGGGTAAACTTACGAGGGCTTGAAGCAGAGGCGAGAGATGATTTGCAAAACATGCTCCCAATGTCTCCATATGCACAGGCTCTACTTCAGACCTTTCTAAGGTTCAGTACCAAGTGCTGAGAACACACACAGAATCCTCTCTGCAATTGTTATCCCCTTATGGGGAGATTCTAAACACACCCAGGAACCATTTTGCAACAGAACCTCTGTTTTGTTAGGATACAGTTTCTGTTTATTGGCCTGATCCTACATATGAATGGCGCTTCTGATTTAGAATAGAACTGAAAGATGGAGTTGGGTGTCACATTCATATGGGTGATACTGGACACCAAATCCCCAGCTCCTAACAATTTCATATAGGTATTAAAGAACGTTAGAGACATGATGTTGCCTTGCAGAACCCCATAGTAGAAATACCATACCATGGGGCTGAGCAACAAGGATGTGAGCAAGGAGCCTCCCTGTGCAACTCTCTGGTCCTGCATATAAGAAAGGAAGCTTGCAATGCAATCTAGAAGGACACTATAGTCAATGACATCAAATGCTGTGAGATCAAGGAAAATCAATAGGGTTGGCCTCCCACTCCCCTTTTCCCAATAAAAGTCAACAAAAGGGAGTTATTTATTTGTTAAATTTGTAACCTACCTTTCCACTGAATGGTACTGGAGGTGGCTAACAGCAACATTACAAAGACAGCATAATACAATACAAGAGCAATGAAACTGACAGTGATAAAACAAAGGCAGGTAAAACATCAGTAAAAAAAACCCAAACCCAACTATAACACATTTCCAAGTGGGCCAAAAGCCTATGTAACAAGAATGTATTTTTTTTAAATACAGCTTTGTTGTGTGGTCTATTCTGTATGAGGCTAGGGGGTTGAATTCCATGGGCTTCCCAGGAATACAATTTCACTTCAAAGTAGTTTTTTTACTAGATCCTGGAGCCACTCATTATATTATACATTGACATAATATTTTTAATGAGTTGAAGACTTAGAAAAACTCCTATAATAAATATGTTCATATGGAACCAGGGGGTGGGGGGAGGGAATTGGTGTCCAAATACTCTAGCAAGACTTTTAAAAGTGTTGGCTCTAGGAGGGTGGTGTTACTTCAGGCAACAAAAGATCTTAGCCTTGTGGTTGGGTGGAGTTTGGAACGAGAGTCCCCTCAGGTTTAATCTAACAGTGTAACCACAACACTACACTTATAATTATTTCCTCAGGAAGCTTGACAATTATGAATCAAAGAATGACTAGAAACAATAATTAAGTTTCCTCCAGGGTCAGCTGCTTGGCATGTGATCTATTTAGAAAAGTAGAATGTGAAGGGAGATTCCGCCTGCAGGGTTCTTAATAGTTGCGGTTAGAAACAAAATCCTGAAAAATATATCCCTTCTCACAGTGTGAGCAGGCACAGGAAACTGTTCAAAAAAGTTCTTAATAAAACGTAAGCTGGTAGAATAATTTGTTCCTTGGCTGGTTATTTATTTATTTATTGCATTTATATTCCATATTTTTTCTCCAAGCTCAAGGTGGCGTACATGGTTCTTCCCCAGGGGGGTTTTCTGCCAGAACTTGCCAGAACTCAGTTCCGGCACCTCTCAGGTGGGCACCATTGCCATTATAAAAGAACAAGGGAGGTGTTCATGGTGAGTTCTGGCACTGGTTCTTCCTTTCCTCGTTTGAACCCCCACAACAACTCTGTGAGGTGGGTCAGGCTGAGAGGCAGTGACTGGCCCAAATTCACCAAGTGAGCCTCATGGCTAGGTGGAGATTTGAACCCTGGTCATCCAGGTTCTCGGCTGGCACTACACTATAAGTTGATTTAAAAAAAAATTAAGACAGATCGATAAAACGTAAGTCATGCCACTGTGTAGCGGTAAGAGGGTGTGGGAAAATTAGTTTGTGAGTGAAATCTTGCAAGGAAAACTTATTGTAACTCTCTGTAATTTACTTCTGAATATACATGTTTAGGGTTGAGCTGTTCATCTGGGGAAATAAGTATCTGCCCAGTTTTTAAGGAGCAGTGTTTTGACCTGTAAGGCCTCTAGATTCAAATGGAAACTCAGCTTGCTGTCCTAAGGATTATTACTGTACTTGGAAGCCATAACATACCACCCTTTTAATTCAGTCCTCTGGACAGTTTAAACTTGTCCTTAAAATACAAAATAGAAGGTACAGTAAACATGCGGCTTGCTTTTGAGCAAACATGGTTGAGATTTGCCCTGCATCACTCACAAAACTGATGCACTACGCAGCTACCTCAACAAAGACATCTCTCTCAGCCACATGCATGTGTTATTAATAGCATGGTGCAGTGGTCAGAGTGTTGGACCAGGCCCTGGGAGATCAGGGTTCAAATCAGTCGCTGCCTTTCCGCCCAGCCTACCTCACAGGGCTGCTGTTGAGGACACGAGGTAGGGGGGGGCAGAAACAGGTTTTCCACCTCGAACCCCTTGGAGGAAAAGCAGAATATTAATATTAATAATAATAAAATTTATTTATACCCCGCCCTCCCCAGCCAAGGCCGGGCTCAGGGCGGCTAACAACCAATAATAAAAACAAGTTGATTGAATACAACTTGCAAACAAGATTAAAATACAACATTAAAACATCAAAATGCAGCCTCATCACAGGAGGAGAAATGCAATCAACCAGCAGTGCAGATTTATAGACAGGAATTGCAGAAAGTGACAAAACTACTGCATTCCCTTCTCATGCATCCGTAGCCGCGAGCCACAGATTCGGCCTCATTTCCCTACTGGGCTCCCAACGCGTTGCTGTTTATTTGCAGCACAGACCTTTAAAAACACACACAGACCCCAACAGAGGAAATACTGACGAGGCTTGCTTCCCATTGGTAGGTTGCCGCCCTGCCCATCTTCCTCATTGGGCAGAAGGCTGGGCATTTCCTGAGCGGCAGCCGCCTGCGTCAATGAGGAGACGCGGCATTCCGAAAGCAGCCTTTCGAGAAAGAGAACGCGCCGGAGCCAATCAGGAGCGGAAGAGCCGTCGGAGGGGTTAAGGAGCCGGGCGGCCAGGTGAAGAAGTCCTGGAACTCGTGGCTTCGGGTCGCGGCAGAATCCGGGCGGCCGGGCGGCGCGACCCAGCCAGGTGAGGGTCTCGGAGGCGCGGGGCAGCGAGCGCTTTCTGCCCTGCAGCTCCCGACTTCCGGGCGTCTTTCTGGCTTTCAAGGATTACAGCCTTGGACTGAATCCGGTGCAAAGGGCTGCGGGCAGCAAAGTAAGACCGCGATGCGAGTGGGTGGGAAGAAGAGGTCGCCTTAGGTAAGAGGGGAAAAGGGGGATCTCCCAGGACTCTCCCCCTGAGGGTGGATCCCTGCTATGGGCCTTCCATGGAGGAGTGGAGAACGCCGGAGGGAACTGTGCCCTGCAGACTTCCTCTTTACCAGGGAGTGGTAAAACATTTAAAATGCCTCCCTGATTTGAATATGCTGTACTGTAGTTCGTGAAAGATGCCCCGCAAGCTCTTAGTGCAGGAAGATCTTCAGTGTGGGTGTTATTATTTCTGCCAGGCATAGGCAAACTCGGGTCCTCCAGATGTTTTTGGGACTACAATTCCCATCATCCCTGACCACTGGTCCCGTTAGGTAGGGATGATGGGAGTTGTAGTCTGAAAACATCTGGAGGGCCGAGTTTGCTTAATCCTGATTTCTGCCATCAGTAATATTTTGGGTGTTTTTGTGTTTCCCTTTTAAATGAGCACTCCCAAATTCATCATTTTATGTTTTTGTTTTCCTACCCAAGGAAAGTGAAAAGTGTATTGCTGACTGTTGTCTTAGAGGCACTTATCTGATCACAGTTATGGTACACTATAGAAAGTGTTGTCTCCAGGGTGGCGTATGAGTTTAATTAATTAATAGCAACAACAACACTGAAAATGTGAGCTTAGTTGCTGCTAGCCTATGACCAGGGTGGGTTATATCATTAGGCCAACTAGGGTGCAGACTTCAGAGGAGAGCAGTACTGACTTTTGAGGGGCACAGTTTTCTACAAATTAGTTTTTGTTATAAATTTCTGATAAGATTTTCCTTTTACATTTTGAAGAATTTTATCATCTTTGAAGTAATTCATACATTAGATTTTTTAAAAAATGTATATATGAAATAGATACAGTATATAGTATCAACTAAAAATCTACTGAAGGTGTACTTGAGGCTTGCAAAAATTGCAGAAATCATGGATGCACAATGGAAACGAAGATACAGATGCTGAAGAGCTGTGTGGCGAACTTACAGCAATAGCTTGAAGTCCTCCATAGCCTGTGCTAAAAGAATAATGGATGATGTGTCTAATGTTTCTGTTGTTCCAAAGATCCTTCTCAAAATTCCATTGTCAGTGGCAAGTGGTGAACATAGTTTCTCATAGCTCATACTTATAAAAACTTACATACACTCAACAATGTTTCAAAAGAGTTGGCTTGGCATGCATCAGCACTTGACCTGAAGGAATTAGTGACAAAATGTGCAAAGTAAAAGGTGTTCACAGTGAGATTTTGATGTGCCTGAAATAAAAACTTTTAAGAGACATAAAATTTCAAACTTTAACATCACAATTCACAAGTGTATTCAAAATGATTTGTGTGCTAAAACATTATCTTTTGTATTTGAGAACGATAATCAAAAGATAGTTGTATTGTTTATTCTTGCAATTTAAATGCAGGTCCTAAGGCAGCTTCACACAAATTCATCAGTAACTGCATGCTGAGTTTGATTGTCATGGGATTTGGTACAGGGAATGATTTCTATACTGCCTTTCTACTCAGGCATCCAATGTGGTGGTTTATAATTTTAAAAAGATTAAAACAAATATATAATGGGGGAGCTAAGGGCACAAGCTCCCTGACCTCAGCTTTCTTGCCTCTGGGTATACAGATTTACTTTCTTAAGCAGCCCCAAGGAAGGTTGTAGGACTCAAAAGGTGTGGGGAAAAGCCCTGGGATATGTTGATGCTTTGCCGTAAAGGTAAAGGGATCCCTGACCATTTAAGTCCAGTCGTGACCAACTCTGAGGGAGCCGGCGTACAGCTTCCAGGTCATGTGGTCAGCATGACTAAGCCACTTCTGGTGAACCAGAGCAGCACATGGAAACGTCGTTTACCTTCCCGCAAGAGCAGTACCTATTTATCTACTTGCACTTTGACGTGCTTTCAAACTGCTAGGTTGGCAGGAGCAGGGACCAAGCAATGGGAGCTCACCCCATCATGGGGATTCGAACCGCCGACCTTCTGATCGGCAAATCCTAGGCTCTATGGTTTAACCCACAGCACCACCCGCGACTGGTCCCTTAATTCCGTGGCTTCAACTGAAGCAGCTGGATGCTTTGCCTTTGTCATTTACTCTAAACAATAAACAAGGGAAAATTGCATATTTAATCCTTACAAATTAAAATAGCTTTAGTTCTAGTATCCTTTTGTTAGAATAACTAATTGTGCTTAATAGTTCCATTTTTAACTGAGTAGATTTCTATTTCATCCTTTTAAAAACATAATGACAACCGTGCATGTATAAGCTACTCTGCTATTCAAAAAAACAAACAAAGCTGTTTATTACAAGACTGAGCATGCACACACACACAGAATACAATAAGCAGTGTTAATACTATATAGCAAGACTTCAGGATCCTTCCTTATTTAAAAGGCAATAGGTCTGTGGTAGAGCATCTGCTTTGCAGGTACTCTGATTCAGTCACCAACATGAAACGTCCAAAATCCTGGAAATGCACTGCTAGTTAGTGTTGACTAGGGCTGGGTGATATTTGGTTTTCAACATAGTGATATATCAGCAGTGAAACATCACAATATACCTATATCTCACAATGACTGAAATACCGTATTTTTCGCCCTATAGGACGCACCGGCCCATAGGACGCACCTAGATTTGGGGGGGGGGGAATAAAGGGAATAAATTTATTTTTCCCCCCCCGGGCTGGGGTGTGGGAAGCCCGAGCTTCCCCCGACCCCAGCCCCCAGAACGGGTCGGAGAGTGATGGCGAAGGTGCGCGCACCTTCGGCATCGCTCTGGGAGCTTGCGTGGCTGGGGGCGGGGGAAGCCCGGGCTTCCCCCGCCCCCAGAACAGGTCCCAGAGCGATGGCGAAGCTGCGCACAGCTTTGGCATCGCTCTGGGAGCTTGCTGGGCTGGGGGGATAGCTTCCTGAAGCCTGGAGAGCAAGAGGGGTCGCTGCGCACCGACCCCTCTCGCTCTCCAGGCTTCAGCGAAAGCCTGCATTCGCCCCATAGGACGCACACACATTTCCCCTTCATTTTTGGAGGGGAAAAAGTGCGTCCTATAGGGTGAAAAATACGGTAAGATGGAGTTATACAGAGGCATTGGCTGGCTTTCACGTAATTCCCACATTGTGATTTTTGCACAACACACACGCACATCATGATTCACCATGCAGTCGTACCTTGGAAGTCAAATGGAATCCGTTCCGAAAGTCCATTCAACTTCCAAAATGTTCAGAAATCAAAGCGTGGCTTCTGATTGGCTGCAGGAAGCTCCTGCAGCCAATCGGAAGCCCTGCCGGACATTCCGGTTCCAAAGAACGTTAGCAAACCGGAACACTCATTTCTGGGTTTGCGGTGTTTGGGATCCAAAACATCCCTAGTACCAAGGTGGTCAGGATCCAAGGTACTGACTGTATATTGCCAGGTCCAAACTTAACAAACCAATATCACATTATGGACTTCAAACTGCTTTCCGGCAATATATCAATATCTCACCCAGCCCTAGTGTTGACAGTGATGAGCTGGATCAACCAATGGTCTGACTTGGTGTAAGGCATGTTCTTTCCCACAGGGCAACGTGGGGTGGGGGTGGGGAGGTGAGTCAGCTTGTGCAGGTTGTGATTTCCTTGCTTGACCTTCATACTCTCATTTTCCACCTAACCTTGAGAACGTTTCCTTGAGTGTCAATCCTAACCATTTCAGGGAAAGCAAAGTACCTTTTAGAACAGTAACCTTGCTCCTGACTCTCTAAAGATTGCATTGTTCTAACCTGGCACATTGTAAACAAGATGCCTTTTTTGTTTTGTAATGATATGCCAGCCGGTGTTGTGGGTAAATTAGCAGCTCACAATCCCAGCTGGGGACATAGCACAAAGTAGGGCTAAAAGTATGTAGATATAAAAGTTTAGCAATGGTGTGCGAGAACACCAGAAATTGCAAGTTGTGCAAAGGTTACTAAGAACAGATTGTGTCGTCGGGATTCTGTTAATAATAATAATAATTTTATTTATACCCTGCCCTTCCCGATTCAGAAAACCGGGCTCAGGGCAGCTAACAACAAATTTAAAACACTTAATTGCTGCAACAAAAACAGCATAAAACAATTTAGGTGGAAAATCCATCCAATAAACATTAGATGATCACCAGAGCTAGCTGGCTAAATTAGTCCTATTTGGGCCAGCGAGGAAACCAGGGGAGAATTAGCTGTGGGATCCCAGAGTGGGTAATCTTCATAAAAGGGGGAGAGGGAGGGAAGGAAGGGGAATAAAAAAATCAGGCTAAATGCAAATTGAAAGCCAGGCAGAATAGCTCTGTCTTACAGGCCCTGCGGAAAGAAGTTAAATCTTGTTCTTCAAATTGAAAGATGCTACTGTTGAGGATTTTCTGGGAGCCTTGTCACCTGCCCTAGGGGGAAACCCTGTTCCTTAACTGTGTGGGAGTAGATTGCAGGAGCTCAGTGTGGAGGAAAAGGACTCCATTCATGCTCAGAGATACTCATTTAGTCATTCGCGTTTTTTCTTTTTTAAGGATTCATAGTCAAAGATGAGAGAGGGTAATATTAAAGGAGCAGTGGAGAGAACTACAATATATTTTTTCTGTTAAAAGTACTGGTAAGAAATATGAGGACATGTCCTCAAAAAGGCCTATAAAGGAAGTTGGAAGTGGAGTGCCTAACTCTACATTCCATGCTTGTCTCACAGTTAGACCTGTTTGCCATGTGATTAGAGAAGCACAAGTGCTGGAAGAAACCCCCAGAGCCTGTAGATTTAAAGGACCATGTAAGTGCACAACAGGAGCAGATTGTGTCTACTTCTAAAATAACCACTCTGTAGACGAGCCCTTTTCATGCTCCACTTCTGTGCTAGTGCAGCAAATCTTGTCATGTTTGTTTCAGTCAACCTGACTCCATAAGCACAAGCCACATGGGAGCTTGTTGGTCCCTTTGACAATTGCTGCTAGTCCAAACAAACGCTCATCATCAGCAGTGCGACACAACACACACTTGAGCTCTTTAAGCCAGTGTTTCCCAACCGGTGTTCCGCGGCACACCAGTGTGCCGCGAGACGTTGCCTGGTGTGCCGTGGGAGGGAGGCGGGCGAGTCGTATGTTACGCTTATAGATCTGCCTCTCTATGGTACTGTACTGGGGGAGTAAGGAGCGGCAGCGGCGGCGGCGGGAGCAACGGAAGGAAGCTCTCCGGCGGCTGCCGGAAGCTGGGAAGTGGCGCGGCTGCCGGCGGCGCTTCTAGTAGCTTCCAGACGCGCGGCGAGAGAGCGAGGGCGAGGGGCGCTCGCCAGCCAGCCAGCCAGCCGGGCAGAGGCAGAAGCGGCGAGTCCTTCAGCGAGGCGCTGATGGCCAAGTGGGGAGAGGGAGATCCGCGCTGGATTGTGGAGCAGCGCGCGGATGCCACCAACGTCAACAACTGGCACTGGTGAGCGAGGGGGCAGGAAAGGCAGCGGGAGCTGGGGGGGCGGAGAAGTGGCTCGTGTTTGGCGGGGGGATGCAGCTCTTCCCCTGAGGGCTTTGGGGGAATAAGGGCAGCCGTGCTGCCACCGCCACACCCACAGCCACCCACAGCCCCGCGATTGCGGGGACGCGTGTCTGCTTCTCTCTCCCTGTCTCTTGCCTCTGACCCCTTCGCACGAGATTCTCCACCGCTTATGCGTGTTCGCGCCGGAGTCACTTTCCTTCGGGTTTGGTGGACCTTACTCTCAAATAAGTGTGGTAAAAGATTACAAGCGCGGGGGGAGATAGAGAAACCTCCCTGGCCTGGTTTAACCTCCTTTTAAAAAAAAATAACAGCTGGATCTGTAGAAGGGCAGCTACTGAGAGTTTGGGTGCTTTTTGGCACGGAAAAAGAAAGATCGCTAGCTACTTCTTTCAGATCAAGCTGCGCTGATGTGCATGGGAGCTAGGGGCTGGTTAAAACAAACAAAAACGTTGGCAGTCTTTTCTAGGGGCCAGGTGCAGCATCTGGCAAAGCCAGCGAGTGCCTGCTGAATAAAAGTTTGCAACAGGGAGGCAGCCCCTCCACCTGTATCATAATCTGGTCTGCACAAGCACTCTCCAGAATAGGAAGCACCTTGTCAATTTTAATGGTGTGTTTGTGCTAACTAGCAATTCTGCCACATACAAATTAATGGCTGATTTGACAGCCAGATGGGTGGGGTATAAATAATAAATTATTATTATTATTATATGAACTAGAATAATTTTTGTGTGCTGCTGTAAGAAAGTCATTTTTCTATTGAAATGTTCACACTCACCAAGCAATGGCAAGGTGTTCACACTGCTGCACTGTGTGAGATAATAGGTAAACATTTAAAAACTCTCGAGGGGAAGTTGTCATTTTATTTCTCTTCAGTCTCCACTGAATGCCTTGACTGGGTTAGGGACCCTTATAGCTCAGCATCAGTTGGTGGAATGGATATGACTTTACAGGAGCAGGAGGAACTAACTGAACTGAGACAAAATTGTGGTTTCAAGCTAAGATTTGCTGATCTACCTTTGGACAGTTTTTGGTTGGAAACTGCCAAGGAGTTCCCCCTTCTGGCAAACAAAGCTCCCATTTTCCACTACATATCTCTGTGAGTTGAGCTTTTCAAGCATGATTGCTATAAAAACTAAATACAGAGAGAGACTGAGAGCTGTTGACGAAGAGTTACGTGTGTGTCTTTCTTCGATTCCAGCCAGAATATCAGCTTTGTGTTCAGCCAAACAGGCCCAGGTTGCGCACTGAATAAAGTATTTTATAATTTTTCATATTACTGTTTACTTACTATTTCATAATAAAGTAATTATAAAATACTATCTTTGTGTTTATTTGATTCCTATTAAAGAGTGTTACTTTATATATAGTCAATATAGGAACAGAGTTAATTTTTTAAACATTTTCTAATGGTGGTGTGCCTCGGGATTTTTTTCATGAAACAAGTGTGCCTTTGCCCAAAAAAGGTTGGGAAACACTGCTTTAAGCATATATTCTGTGGAGATATCATCTCATATTTTTTGTTTTCCAAAGCTGAAGAAGACACAGTGATAGAATTGTATAGTTGGAAGGGACCCCAAGGCTCACCAAGTCCAGCCCCCTGCAATGCAGGAATCTCAACTAAAGCATCCATGGCAGATGGCCATCCAACCTCTGCTTAGAAATCTCCAAGAAAGGAGAGTCTGGAACCTTCTGAGGGAGTCCGTTCCACTGTCAAAGAGCTCTTGCTGTCAGAAAGTTATTCCTGAGGTTTAGTCAGAATCTCCTTTCTTGTAACTTGAAGCCATTAGTTTGGGTCCTACCCTCTGGAGCAGGAGAAGACAAGCTTGCTCCATCGTCCATGTGACAGCCCTTTAGATATTTGACGATAGCCATCATATCTCCTCTCATTCTCCTCGTATCCAGGCTGAACAACCATTTCCAGAGCCTTGTTGATCATAAGATGTTTTGAACTAGAGGGGTGCCCTTGTCCAACTTTCCACAGTCCAACTGGAGCCAACAGTGGAACAAAATCAAATGCGTCTGGACCTGGGAAGGCAAAACTGACTCCATTTGTGAATTAAATGTCAAGCTTCACAACCTAGAAACCAGACTTTGCCAGCTGGGCGCCTTCCCATTGGTTTGGACTACATATCTAAAATAACCCAACACGTGCTAGCTAGGGCTGATGGGAGTTGTAGTCCAAAACATCTTGAGGGCACTCATTGGTAAAGACTGCTCTAAGCCATACATCGACATACACATAAAAGTACAAATTTGCATAGGGGTTAATACAGATTGGATTTGTATATATCAAATTCTAAAACTGGCCAGTAGTCAAGAGCAGCCAGTTCGTACTTTCCTACAGCAGAGCAACTCTTGAGGCTGAGTGAGAAGCAACTAGCACAAGGCCAGCCGTGGAAGAGATTTGTTTATTTTTATTTGATATTATTGAAGTATTCAAAGTTGGAAACTCTTGCCGGTCAACTGCAGACCATCCCAGTGTCTCCCCATCTCTTCCTTAGAGGAAGCTGAGTGTGAGTTGGGCTTATCAGATAACAGGGAACAAGTGTAAATATTTCATTTTGCTTGGTCTAGATTACAGCATGAAGCAAGATAGCAGGTAGAACTTAGAATAGAATCGAAGTTTCCTAATTCTCGGTAGATTTCAACCTCTGAGGCCTGGATTTCAAACTTGGGAGGCCCTGCTCAATGTTACAAAAGTCTGTATTGAAGGATAGCATCCAGAGATTCAGAACCACTTCCAGCACATGTGATTTTTCCTTCCCTTTGTGTGTGGTGATTATTATGTTCCAAAGTGTTTTCAGAAAGCTGTTATGAAGATACAGCCACAAATCAGTTTGGGCAGGGCGGATGCTGAACCCTGCGATGGGGTGGGGAGTGTGTATGTTGTTTCCCCACTGGCTTCCACCCTACCTTAGGCTCATAGGCCACTCAGAACCTGGATCTAAATCCATTGGTGCAGTAGTGAGCTGCTTTCAGGAAACAAAAGGGAACAACATGATGGCATGAGTGCGACTGCGTATGGCAGGGGCCGGCAAGGTTTACCGGCCATGGGCTGGATCACTCCCGTGGAAATCATTCGTGGGCCGGACTGGCGCAGTGTGATGCCAGAAATTGTGCCTGTGCATGTCCGCGGTGCCAGAAATCGCTTCTGCACATGTCCAGGCGCCGAAAATTGCACCTGCGCAGAAGCGATTTTCGGCGTCACGGCATTCGCAGACATGATTTCCGGTATCTGCACGTGTGCAGATGCGATTTCTGGCACCGCTCAGTCAGTCGCCGCACTGCACGCGGGGGACTCGTTGAGTGGGCGGCTCAGTGTGGGGGCAGCTCGTGGGCTGGTAAAACAGTCTTCGTGGGCTGCATCCAGCCCATGGGCCGTACGTTGCCAACCCTTGGTGTATGGCTCTGTCCATGCTGATGCCCTTCAGTCCTGGAGGGCATGTTACCACTGCTTATGTGTAGGGAAAACGTGACACTGAACCATTCTAAAAGGCCAACTTTCTTTGCAGTTTACTACTTTTCAGTGAATGAAGGTTTCTTTGATTGCAACTCCCCATCCCCCCCCCCCCGCCAGAGGCATATCTAGATGAGCATCAGTGGTTTTTCAGCAAAGGATCTTTCTTTTCTCTGAGAGGCAGGTGATCAGGGAAGGGAGATTAGGTGGGTAGTAAAGGTAAAGGGACCCCTGACCATCAGGTCCAGTCGTGACCGACTCTGGGGTTGCGGCGCTCATCTCGCTTTACTGGCTGAGGGAGCCGGCGTACAGCTTCCGGGTCATGTGGCCAGCATGACTAAGCTGCTTCTGGTGAACCAGAGCGGCACACAGAAATGCCCTTTACCTTCCCGCCGGAGCGGTACCTATTTATCTACTTGCACTTTGATGTCCTTTCGAACTGCTAGGTTGGCAGGAGCAGGAACTGAGCAACGGGAGCTCACCCCGTCGCGGGGATTCGAACCACTAACCTTCTGATCAGCAAGCCCAAGGCTCTGTGGTTTAGACCAGTGTTTCCCAACCTTTTTTGGGCAAAGGCACACTTCTTTCATGAAAAAAATCTCGAGGCACACCACCATTAGAAAATGTTAAAAAAATTAACTCTGTGCCTATATTGACTATATAAAAAGTACAGTGGTGCCTCGCAAGACGAAATTAATTCGTTCCGCAAGTCTCTTCGTCTTGCGAGTTTTTCGTCTTGAAATGCACGGTTTCCCATAGGAATGCATTGAAAATCAATTAATGCGTTCCTAGGGAAACCGCCTTCAGACCAGGTCCGGGGACAGTCTGTCCCCCGACCTCTTCTGAAGGCTGGGGGGGACGGGGACAAGGGCTTTTCTTCCCACTGCCAGCCTTCAGAAGGCTGTTCTGAAGGCTGGCGGTGGGAAGAAAAGCCCTTCTTCCCACCTCCCGCCCCGCAAGCTCCGGGGACAGGAGGGCTTTGCTGCCGACCGCCAGCATTTTAAAAGCCCCTGCTGTCCCGGGGCGATTTTAAAATGCTGGCGGGCGGGAGCGAAGTCTCCGCTGCCCCGAGGAGATTTTAAAATGCTGGGGGTCGGCAGCGAACGCTTCGCTCCCGCCCGCCAGCATTTTAAGATCGCCCGGGGCAGCGGAGAAGTCTCCGCTGTCCCGGGAAGGCAGGTGGGGGGAGCAAAGACTTTTGCCCCCGCCTGCCTTCAGAAGAGGTCCAGGACCTCGTTCCGATGCCCGGCGGCAGGGTGCGAGGTTCCCGCCCCACCGCCCGGCATCGGGGCATCGTTCCGATGCCGGGCGGCGGGGGGAGAGGTTCCCGCCCCCCCGCCCCGCTTCGGAGCAGCGTTCCGAAGCGGGGCGGCTGGGGCAGGTGTTCCCGCCCCCCCCCGCCCCGCTTCGGAGCACCGGGAGAAGCGATCTCCCCGCAGCCCCTTGCTTCAAAAGAGGTCCGGGGGCAGCGGGGAAGAAGTGCTGCGCTTCCCGCTGCCCCCGGACCTCTTTTGAAGCAAGGGGCTGCGGGGAGATCGCTTCTCCCCGCAAAGCCTTGCTTCAAAAGAGGTCCGGGGGCAGCGCTTCCCGCTGTCCCCGGACCTCTTTTGAAGCAAGGGGCGGTGGGGAGAAGCGATCTCGGGCGCCGCAGCGTGCAGGCGCACTGCTCGCTCCTCTTTCCGCGCAGGCGCCTTCTCTCGCTCTTCCCACGGCACACCAGGCAAGGTCTCACGGCACACCAGTGTGCCGCGGAACACCGGTTGGGAAACACTGGTTTAGACCACAGCGCCACCCACGTCCCTCTAGGTGGGTAGTAGTTACCACATATTCCCCATCAAGACACTTGGAGCACATCTTGAACCTCTGGGATGTTGTCTGGCTTTCCTTTCTTCAGGAGTTGGCTCATAAGAGCAACAGAGAATCATCACAGTGCGGAAGTGCCATTAATCCTTTTCCAAACCAGTCGGTCTATCTTTGGAACTATGGAACTCAGAATTCCTATATTCTTTGGCCTCAAGGCTTTTCCAAATTGTTTTCTGTTACTTCTGCCAAAAAATGGACACCTCTCTCTGTGTGTCTTATATTTACAGTATATGCATATATGAATTTTTAAGTGGCACAGAATACAGTTCCAGAGTGTGGATTAGTTTAGCATAAGATTCACAAGATACATGGATGCTTCCCTGTCTCAGTGCCTCTGACAATGGAAAATATGATTTGGCATTGCTAGTTCTCGCTATATCTAAAAGAGTTTTAAAATCCTTTTTGTTTAGGCTGACCTCCTATTTTAGACTCTTAATTGATGAGCTTAAATTTAGAATGCTTTTGTATTCAACTAAGTCCTAAGAACAGGTTCATTAATTTTGGTGGGTCTAAGTTAATCGCATTCATGAACTTCAGTGGGTCTACTCTGAGTAGGACTAACATTGAATATCACCCATAGGGTGTTTTTTAGGTTTTACTCTGCTGAAACTTACACAGGCATCTTCCAACTTCACTGACACGCACACCGAAAACTGTGAGAGGGGGCGGACGGAACAGGGGAACCCCCACTTGTACACGTCCAGAATGTAACCCCTGTGTAAATGGGGATTCCCCTGAAGCTTTGTGCCGATGCGTATAAATTGCCTAGTTTTTCTTCGTTTTAAATAGTATTGTGCTTTGATTATGTATAAGTAGTCTTATGTGGGCTGTGCTTGAAATATGTTTGTAGGTGTCATGATTTTGACTTTTTCTTGCCGTTCTCCGACGGCTCAACCTTTTGTGGGTCTCTGATATAGCACTACAAGGTTCTCTGTGAAGAAGGAAGCATGATCACCTTCATGAACAACTCAGACAGCGAGGAGGAACCCTGCAACGAGAGAACGTCCTTGATGTCGGCCGAGAGCCCCCTTCTGCCTTCTTACCAAGATGACACACAAGCACCAGAAGCAGGAGAAGCACTCACGCACAGGGTAGGTGTATATTCCACTTCTGGGAAGAAGGAACACTTTGTAAAACCCTGATCTTGTCCTCTGTGCGGGTTCTTCCTTCATATGCCTTCCTGAGTCACTTATCAGTGTGGGGTTTTTTGTTTGTTTTTAAGCCTTAGAATGAGTGACTTAAGGTGGAGATGATATTCCTGTTAAGAGGAGCTGGTGGTGCTCAAATTCTCTAGAACAGAGATGGTCTGGAGACCAAATGTAGCCTTCTGGACTCTCCCCATGCCACAGCCTTCCCTAGCATTGCACCTTCCTGAGGTGTTTTTTTTTTCCTTCTGGCTGGAATGTCACATTCCGAATGTGTAATTAAACTGAGCAAAAGCATCTTGCTTACCTGGAACATCAATTTTTGTGTGTGTGTGTGTGTGTGTGTGTGAGAGAGAGAGAGAGAGAGAGAGAGAGAGAGAGAGAGAGAGAGAGAGGTGGCTGGAATGTACCATGGCTGGAATGTAGCTTATTGTCCAAAGGCAAGAGTCCCATCTGTGTTTTGCCTATGCTTCTGCCCACCGCTGTCATGTGACACACACACCCTCCTCAAAAGATAGCCCACTAGGGAATATGGACCTTTGTCTGAAAGGAGGTTCCTCATCCCTGTGGCAGAACATAGGCAAGCCCTGTGCACACCAAGGTCTCCTCAACCTCCAATCATTTGGGTGGGTTATTGAATGGAGGGATTGCTGAGGGCAAGGAGCACTGCCTGCTCCTTCCGTTTTCCAAGTTGTACCCTGTAGAACAGGCATAGGCAAACTCTGGCCCTCCAGATGTTTGGGACTACAATTCCCATCATTCCTAGCTAACAGGACCGGTGGTCTGGGATGATGGGAATTGTAGTAGAGCTGTAGAACACGCTTTTTTATTTTATTTTTTACATTTTGTGGGATAAATGAACTTGGGTAGGTTGGCAATTGAGCAGATGAGCAGAGTGGGATGGAGGCAGGGTAACTTGGGCAGAGAACTGGTGATCCAGGTATAGGACCCTCTCAGGAGGGCAGGACCTGCCAGCTGCTAACCCCTGTTGCATGTTCTTCCTTTGTAGAAAGGGCGTCCCGGCAGCAGCGGGAGCTCCAACAAAACTGCTGATGGAAACGTGGCCGACACGGAAAGAATAGCCAGAGTCCTCGCTGCTGTGGATAGTGAGGAGGAAGAGCTGACCTTGAAATACGGAGCGAAACATGTGATCATGCTGTTTGTGCCTGTCACGTTGTGCATGGTTGTGGTTGTTGCAACCATAAAGTCGGTGCGGTTTTACACAGAGAAGAATGGACAGCTGTAAGTAGTCCGTGTCTGACGCTGGGTAATGTGATTGCCTCTAAGGCTACATCCAAACAAGCCTCCTTTCTTTTCATTTGATCTTTTGCTGTCCTCCTTTCTCTGCAATTGACCCTTTGCTATTCCAACACGCATCTCAGTCCCTACTTACTGAAAGGGTCAGCTCAGAGTCTAGTTGATGCACCTTGTTTCTGCCAGCTTTTTGTCAATTAGAGTTGGGGATTTGCATTGGCTTAAGTATATTGCTGATCCACAACACAACTTGGAGGGCTGAGTTTGTGTCGATGATCAATTTGTGCCGGAGCAAAACCACTTTTTCAAAAAAAAAAAAAGACATGCTGTGCTTTTCTTGCAGGATTTATACCCCATTTACGGAAGACACGCCCAATGTGGGCCAGCGTCTCTTGAACTCTGTGCTGAATACCATAATCATGATCAGTGTCATAGTAGTAATGACGATCTTCTTGGTTCTATTATACAAGTACCGTTGTTACAAGGTAAGGCGATGGCCTAAGATTTGCAAGCGATGAAAACAGACATACCATTTTAGCAGTCCTCACAATGGATCTTCTCAATTTGCCTTGTATACCTGTAAGTCAGAAACCCGTCATGTGTTTTTGCTCCTCCATTCAAGTGCATTGCTCACATTATTTTTTTTAAGGCTCAGAGATGTTTTTAAAAGCAGTTTAGATATATTTCTAGAGGTATCATCCATGAACAACTGACAAACTATTTCAAAACTTTTCCAGGGAGGGAAGTATGTTGGTGATGCCATAGGCCAGAGTAGCCAACCTGGTGCCTAATAGATGTAGGATTTCAACTTGCATTAGCTCCAGCCAGCATGGACAGTGATTGAGGATGTTGGGAGTTGTAGTCCAATAGCATGTCACCAGCACCACATGGGCTACCTGGTATAATAAGCACTAGCCAATAGATGCCTTCCACAACCAGCTTTTCTTCACTACAAACAGAAGAACATTGAAAACTTGCAGAATCATTTGATTTAGGCACTCATTTCAGGCTTTCTCTATGGTGAGAGCCCTTTCCCCCTTAGCTTTTATAATGTTAATTTAATAGCCAAAGATGCATTGTGCTATTTCCAAAATTCTGCTATGATATTGCTGGGCAAGTTCTGTACTTAGGCTGAGAATTAATATGCAGATTATCATTTCTGAACCAGACTTACTTCCATAAATGTACAGTCATACCTCGGGTTAAAATTTCTTCAGGTTGAGCGTTTTCGGGTTGCGCTTCGCAGTGACCCGGAAGTAATGTAATGCGCTACTTCCGGGTTTCCGCCGCATGCACAGACACTCAAAATGACATCACGTGCATGCGCAGAAGCGTTGAATCACAACGCACACAGACACAGGTTGCGGTTTCTTCAGGATGCAAACGGGGCTCCGGAATGAATCCCGTTCGCATCCAGAGGTACCACTGTATCTTTTAACCCTGTCTGTTTATTTCCCTGTTTGGCCATAGTTCTGAGTGAGAAGGTTTGGACTGATACTGCACCTTGCATGGTGCAATGGTGATCATGCAGTCCCAAAACTCCCCTTCCAAAAATTTGGGGATTCTCATTCCTTAAATGAAAGGACTGATAACTTGGTCATAGGCAAGGAGGGAGTCCAAATTTTAGATTCAGCAACATGGAATGTATGGTCATCCAAGAACTGGTTTAGTGTGGTTTTTGTTGGCAACCCTACAGATATTAAGAAGGTTGCAGGATACATCATTTTGTGCCTGGTCACAATATTTCAAATGGGTTTGGGTAAACAAGCCATTTCCATGGGATTAGACTAACATGGAGCTTTGAAAGAATTTCTTCATGGCACATGAATCAGTTTTTTTAAAGACAAAATGAAAGACCACTTCATTCCAAAATAGGTCAAGAAACTTGATTGTGTTGAAGCATGAAATTGGTATTTTTAAAACAGGCCTGCACATTTTGTAACCCATCGAGCAAAGAGCAGCCCACCTGCCATATATGGTGGTCCACAAGGGACTTGATTAAACTGCCTGTCCTTGCTGTCTGCCTGGGATTACGAAAACAGAGCTTGGCAAGCTACAGTACATATCTGGTGGGCTCTGTCCAGCGGGGAGGTCAGAAATTGTACAGACCTCCTCTTTAAACAATCCCAAGTGCATCAAGGAGAATATCCAGCAGTTCATTATGAAGAGTGAGAAGTTGGGAGATGGCAGGTCTTCAGAAGACACCAAAGAGTGCTTACGCAACAGCTTTTTTTCTCTCTCTAAAAGGAGAGGCTGTGACCAGTTGTTCATCTGCTTTATTAGTTATTTTGGATGACCTCCCAAGAACTTAATAAAGCTCAGGCACTTTATTAAAGAGAAGGTAATTGAATGTTATAAGGATTTAATGAAAGAGCAGGAAGAAGCACTTGGAGAAAGCACAAACGCCTCTTTGGGTAATACAAATAGCAAATACATCTCTTTGCAAAGAGTTGTGTCTCAACAATATCTGGGTGATCCCTGCAGGCTTCCTAAGGTGCTATGCAGTAAAGTCATATAATAGGAGGTTGAAATAGGCTAATACAGGCATGGGGAACCTGCGGCCATCCAAATTGGCAAATTTCCAAAGAGAAGGGATCAGATTACCAAGAGAGGTTGCCACTTAGTTTCTATGAATCAGGTTTTGTTTGTTCTGTGTCCCCTGAACCAATAAACCAAATAGCGCATGCAAATTTCACGCCACATGGGAGAAAAGTGCACCAAAGTATAACATGATGACACTGGCACCCAAGCAAGGAGGACACCAGGGTGCCTCTGAACTGAAGAGAATGTGGCATGCCAAAGATTCTTGGGATCTATAATAAGGAGATCTCTGACAAGTACTTTGGAGCAGAAAGATGGGAAACCTTTTGTTCCTCCCAGATGTTGTTGGACTCCAACTCCCATCTGCCCCAGCCAGTGGTCAGGCATGATGGGACTTACAGTTCATAGTCTGATGCTAAAAAACAAAACTATAGTTTTGGGTTGTATTCATAAATTCAGACAAACCACACTTTGCCAAAACAAGCCTGGCTTCATGTTATATGCAAACCAAGCCATAGCCTGAAAAACAAACAGTATGGTTAAGAGGAGCACTTCTTTGATATATCTGTGCAAAGCAACCATGTGTACCTTCTGTTTTAACAGTTCATTCATGGCTGGCTCATTCTCTCATCTCTGATGCTGCTGTTCCTCTTCACCTACATCTACCTTGGGTAAGTGTAAGTGCTGTTGATCTTTAGCAACTCAGCAGGGCTAGAGAGAAGGTAGAGACCAGCCAATGACTGTCTGTAGATTAGCGTGAGTTTCTGACTTCTGAGTGTTTGATAATAACGAAAAGATTAGAATCCCTGATCTGTTTTACATCAGGGAAAAATCCTCATTACATTGTTTGTAATGTTGTCTTCTAGTGGTTACTTTATGAGCCATCCAGTCAGAGGGGCAGGGGACAAATGACAACATCATTCTTCTTCTTGTTATTACTTGTCTCCTTGACTAAACTTCTTTTTCGTTTTGTTCTGCAGTGAAGTGCTAAAGACCTACAATGTGGCCATGGATTACCCCACCCTGTTCTTCTTCATTTGGAATTTTGGAGCCGTTGGGATGATTTGCATCCACTGGAAGGGGCCCTTGCATCTCCAGCAAGCCTATCTCATCATGATCAGTGCCTTGATGGCTTTAGTCTTCATTAAGTATCTGCCTGAGTGGTCAGCCTGGGTCATTCTGGGAGGCATATCGGTTTACGGTACGTCTGTAATGGAAGAGACTACTGGGTAATGGAAGAGATTTTCCGTTTTCTATTCTTCATCACGTTCTTTAGCTAGGAAATGGGAAACTCACAGGAGCTAGCCTAAATCAGAGTTCGTACCAGCCATATTTCATAGTCAGCTAATGGCCCCTTTTCCATGACAGCGTTTTTCATGGGGATGGCTGAGAGAGGAACCCTTGGGAACCTGACTTGTACTGAGTCGCATAGTCCTGTCCACATTGATTAGCAGTGGCTTTCCAGGGTTCAACAGAGGACATTCGCTTTTGCATGCACAGCGAATTTGCACCTGGATGACAATAAAATAATTGACAATTTGTTTTTGTCCCTTTAATGGGCCCGAGATCTCCTTCTTGACACATCAGCTTCCTCTGCAAGCATTGCAGAAGGCTTCCTAGAAAGAAAACTGGAAAAAATATCAGAAAGATTGGTGCAGGGATTAGGGAATCATGATGAATGGAACATGTTGAGAAGCTCTGTTTATGTTTTTGACATGAACTGTCAACTGATAAATTCCTTCTATATCCCTCCCCTGTAACTTTCTGTGAATGGAAGTAAAGAGGAGAGACCCATTGCTTTTTTGTTGTTTATTGAACCATGGTTTGAACCAAGCTTAGTTTAGAGCAGGGATCGGCAAGCTTTTTGGGTGGTTGGCCAGTTCACCACACCACAAACCTCCTGGTGGGCCGGAGTGCGTGTGTGTGTGTGCATGCACGGCAAAGGGGGCTTCTCTCTCCCCCAGCCCCTCCTGTCCTCCTGCCTACCTAGGGTGCTGCCGAGAGGCAGAGGGTGGCAGCGGCAGTGGAGGAATGAGCAGCCCAAAAGGGCTGCTTTCGGGCTGCTCTTTCTGACAACGACAACAGCCTCTGCTGCTCACAAAGGGCAAGTGCAGGAGCCGCGCTTGGCAGAGCAGCGGTGGCAGCAGCAAACAGCTTGCTCCAATGAGGGGCTGCTGAAAATGTGCTCAGCCAGCTCAGCCCAGCCGCCTTCCTCCTCTCGGCCACACGCAGCCACCACTCGCCCATTGGCCAGGGCCTCAACCTTAGCAGGTGATTGGCTGGCAATTTTCTGCGCCAGGAGGAGGGAGGGAGGAGGTTCCACCGTGGGGAGGAAGGGGGGGGGAGGTGCCTGCACCGCAGAGAAAAAAACATGGAATCCCCACACCAATCCACGAAAATGGCCTTGGGCCGGTTCCGGGAGGCTCATGGGCTGGAAACAGCCCATGGGTGTTAGGTTGCCGACCTCTGGTTTAGAGTTACATCTGAACCCAACAACCATGGTTCATTTGGCTGCAGCTGCACCTACTTTTTAAGTGTAGGTTTGTCAGTGACAAAACTACTCCCCCTTCTCTCGCTCTCCCCTACTGTTTTTCATCTACATCCAGTCTGTGTCTCTCTGAATCGGTCCCAAATGTTTGAGAAGGATCCAAGTTGCTTTAGGCTGTTTTGGAGGACAGCCACTTCACCCTGGACAAGGGTTAAATCTCTGAACTAACCCAGTTTCAGATTCATCTCAACCAAATGCTAGCTCCTCACCCCCTGGTTTCTTCCCATGCCTTGAGGTTGTTGTCCAAGGTCCCTTTTTCAAATTCTCCCACCCAATGAGGTTTGGAAAGTGGCCATGTATGTCAGCACCTCCTCAGCATTGGCCCCGTGTCTGCAATGGTCTTCTTAGAGGTCTGCCCAATAAGTATCTGGCACTAGGTAAATACCTCTTTTGTTTTCCCAGGACTTAGTTTATTTGGTTGGGGTAGCATTGCAGTAGCTCTGATAATTTTTATTTCTCTGCTCTACTTCAATGCCATGGAGTTGTGTTCCTCTGCTTTCTATTTTTCAAAGTGGTCTTCTTGACTTGATAGCTGTGTGTTTTTAATTTGCTGCTCATGATTTGATTTTTGATTATTTTATCTTGTAAGCTGCCAAGAGGGCATATCTATAAATAGAACAACCCCTTACACTGCACTGACTGAACTACATCTGCCGTGCATACTTAAAAACAAAAATAAGTGACCTGCTGCTAAATGGCAGGAAAATGAAATACTTATGAAGTGATTTGGGATCAAATTGATTTCTTTCTCTCTCTCTCTCTCTCTCTCTCTCTCTCTCTCTCTCTCTCTCTCTCTCCAGACTTGGTGGCTGTCTTGTGCCCAAAGGGGCCGCTCAGGATGTTAGTGGAAACAGCGCAAGAGAGAAATGAGCCCATATTTCCGGCACTTATTTATTCGTGTGAGTAAAACAGAGGGGTGTAGGGGCATCCATTGCAGAATATACCCTGCAGTGTAGCAACATGGACTCAGGACCCCAATACCTCAAGGACCACCTCTTTCCATATGAACCTACTCGGACCCTGAGATCATCTTCTGAGGCCCTTCTTTGTGTGCCTCCTCCTCAAGAGGTGCGGAGGGTGGCAACACGAGAACGGGCCTTCTCTGCAGTGGCTCCCCGTCTACGGAATGCTCTCCCCAGGAAATTTCACCTGGCGCCTTCAGTATACACCTTTTGGTGCCAGGCAAAAACGTTCCATTTTAACCAGGCCTTTGGTTGACCCGATTGACATCCTATGCCCTTTTAAAGTGTGGCTCTTCGGAGGGGGGTGTTATTGGGTTGTGGTTTTTATTTTGATTACATATATTGTGGTTTTTACGTTGATCTTTTCTGTGAACTGCCCTGAGACCTTCAGGTATAGAGCGGTATATAAATTCAAACAATAACAACAAATGCAGGAAACCTTTGATGCTCCAGATATTAGTGAACTACAGTGCCCATCAGCTCCACCAAGCTAATGGCCAGGGTGATGGGTGTTGTATTTCAGCAACATCTGGTGGGCCAAAGGTTCCCCACCTGCTATAAAGAGCCTGGAACTGAGAATGTGAAGTGCAGCTGTTTGATGAACAGGACACAGGTGTGGGCAGCCTGAGGTAGTTCCAACAGACCTTGACACCTGCGCATAAAAGCAAACCCTGCCGAGGGTGGCAAGCTTGCAGCTGCCACCAAAAAGGTGACACTTTCTCGGTTCCCTGGTTTGCACATAATGGGGGGAAATTGGCCTAATGTATGCTGTGGTCTTTGTGCTTCAGCTGTTACAAAATGGTCCTGGTTGTCATCCATAGCTTCATAAACCATGGTTTGTTTTGTTAAAAAGCTTCATAAATGGAATTGCTCATCTTAGGAAACTCTGGATAGTTGTCCAAACACAGCCAGCAGAAAATGAAACATCAAAATGAAAAATCTGTTTTGGCTTAACAAAACTTTGGAATCAGAGTGTTTCTTCAGTTTGGAGAATTTTTTTAATAACAAACTGATGGATTGGGTAAAATAGTTCCCACTGCACCCAATCTATGTACAGTGGTACCTTCGTTCCTGAATGGCTTAGTTGTCAAACAAATTGGCTCCCAAACACTGCAAACCTGGAAGTAAGTGTTCCGGTTTGCAAACATTTTTTGGAAGCCAAACATCCGACGTGGCCTCTGCTTGAGTGCAGGAAGCTCCTGCAGCCAATCAGAAGCCACGCCTTGGTTTTCGAATGGTTTCCGGCGTCAAACGGACTCCCGGAACTGATTAAGTTCAAGAACCAAGGTACCACTGTACTGATGGGTAAGTGTAACTACCTGCAATGCAATATATAATATGGAATGTGGAGCTTTGTCATGTATTATTTTCCTTTCTACACTATAGCTACTATGATGTGGACTGTGGGAATGGCAAAACAAGACAATGCACGAAGGAGGTCTTCTGAAGAGACATGGGATCAAGGTAACCTATGCACTCTCTGTTTTGTTTTGTGTTATTTTTAAGTCTTCATTTGCTTATGAATAGCATGTGAATTCATTCTGAAACATCTTGTTAGGTGGCAAAAACGGTGGATGTACTTTGCTGACTGAGACTCCTGGCTACTTTTGAAATTAGACATTCTAAACTTCAGTGAAATTGTTGACATTTGCCATGAAAGGAGAGCCAGTTCTAGCACCTCTAACAGCTTATGTGTGAGTGAGAATCTCCCAAGATTTTTCTCGGACCCAGATGTATTTTGCAGTTGGCTCAAGTACTGAGATCTGCGGATGAATCCCTGATTCTATTCCAAATGTTCCAGATGCTAGGATGCTTTCCACTAGGAGCAGGGTTTGCTGCTGTTGTGCTTTTAAAAACAACAACTGTAGTCCCTTTTCCTTTTCAAATGCTATTTCATCAAGTCTTTGTGGATTTGGTGTACCGTATTGGCCTGAATATAAGCCACACTTTCCCCCTAAATTCTGACTGTGAAAAGTTAAAGTATGGCTTATATTCATGACCTTATGGATGACTGGCAGAATCCGGGACCAATGGGAAGAGTCGGTGGAAGAAGATTGGAAAAAATTTAAAGTATATCTTCAAAAATATTGTAAAATTAAGGAATGTTAGGAAGATGTTGGAAAAAGAAAGTTAGGTGGTTTTGGTAGAAATGATATAATGGATTATGTAAAATGAGTTGATGAAATTGACGAAAGAGAGGACGTTAAAATTTAATATATTAAATTAAATTACTTAAATGAAAAGTAGGTTGGAAGGATGTGCTGAAACAATGATTTGAACTAGAATACAAAATTGGGAGGTGTAAGGAGGTCAAGGAAAGAAGTAAAGGAAAAAAGTTATATAAAGGTTTAATATTGTTTTTGTTTTGTTTTTTATTATTATTAAGAGAATGTATCTTTATTCTTTCTTGTTTATCTGCTGTTGTTGTATTTGGTATTGCTCTTGCTTTTTTTTGTAACTTTTAAAATCTGGAATAAATATTATTTTATATATATATATATATATATATATTTTATTTATATATATATATATATATATATATATATATATATATATATATATATATATATATATATTCATGACCTTCACCTATGGCCAAGAGTGTAGAGCAAACAGCACCAGAAACGTGGTGAAGCAGTGCCTGCCCCACACATAGTTCCCCGTCCTCTCCCCCAAGGCCAGGAAAGGAGAGAGCGAGGAAGGGGAAAGGCCATTGGCAACGCAGCACAGCACAGCTCTCCTCCCCCCCCCAATATGCAGCCCAGGAGCAGTGAGGATTGGAGCAGTTTAGGTATTTTCCTTATACCCCCCCCCCCAATTTTAAAGCTGCAGCTTATATTCAGGTGTGGCTTGTATTCGGGCCAATACGGTATTAAGGCTGCTGCTTCTTTCAGCCTTCATCAATACAGTTCTGGTGTGTGTGTGTTTATGATACTTTCATTATTCTTGGTTTCACTTTGTACTGTGAACTGCTTCATCAAAGTAAGATGGAAAAAGTGGTATATTAATATTGTATGGAAATCCTTGCTTGGAAAACAGTGAAATGTTTTGACACGTACTGACTCTTTCTTACAACTGACTTGTAGGCAAGTCTGTAGAAAACTCCAGCTTGTATGTGCTTGTGTGCATATATATCCAATAATTGTATGTACTGAATTGTTGCGGGTGGCTTTTGGTCTTCTCAGCAGAAGGAGCACAGAACCATGATGATGGTTGTTACACTGAGCCAGCCGTTCCTGACATGAGAAATTCAAGAACAGACCATCCAATCGATCCTCCCATAGAGGAGGAGGAAAGTAAGTTGAGACCCTTTTATGGCCACTTTTCTGGTATTGAATATGAATTTGGACATTCTATTCACCAGCTTGGTGTCTTCCACATGTGTCTGGCTGGTGCTGATGGGAGTTGAAGTTAGAAACATCTGGAGGGCACAAGGTTGGTGAAGCCTGCTCTAGTATCTTTAAAATATAGGAAGCTCCTTTCAGATTGAGTCCATTGGTGCCTATAGCCAAATGCCGCCCTTTGGCTAGAAGCAGCCTCCAAAGGCTTCAGGTTAGAGGTCTTTACTAGCCTATATTATCTGAAAGCTTTCAAATGGAGATACCAGCTACTGAACATGAGATCTTGTACCCAAAGCAGCTCTGCTCTCTTTGGTCCTTTTGTACTAATTTATGTCAAACTACATGCCATGAAGGGATGCGGGTGGCGCTATGGGTTAAACCACAGAGCCTAGGACTTGCCAATCAGAAGGTTGGCAGTTCGAATCCCCGCGACGGGGTGAGCTCCCATTGCTCGGTCCCTGCTCCTGCCAACCTAGCAGTTCGAAAGCACGTCAAAGTGCAAGTAGATAAATAGGTACCGCTCCGGCGGGAAGGTAAATGGCATTTCCATGCGCTGCTCTGGTTCGCCAGAAGCGGCTTAGTCATGGTAGCCACATGACCCAGAAGCTGTAAGCCGGCTCCCTCGGCCAGTAAAGTGAGATGAGCGTGGCCGACTCTGGGGTTGCGGCGCTCATCTCGCTTTATTGGCTGAGGGAGCCGGTGTACAGCTTCTGGGTCATGTGGCCAGCATGACTAAGCCGCTTCTGGTGAACCAGAGCAGCGCATGGAAACGCTGTTTACCTTCCTGCCGGAGCAGTACCTATTTATCTACTTGCACTTTGATGTGCTTTCGAACTGCTAGGTTGGCAGGAGATTATCTCAGCCAGATTATCTTATAGGAAAATACCTTTTCCCTTGAGAAGTACCTCTCTGGCATGGCCAGTAACTGCATTTCTTAGTATGTCTTCTCAGAAGGAAGCCCTCCCGAGTTTAGCAGTGTAAATGTGTGTAGGATTGAAGTTCTGTTAAACAATCTTGCATTGCTTGCTATGAACTCTCCCTCGTGGCATCCAGTTTCTTGCTGGCAAAAGCTAAAGAGCGATGTCCTACCGACAAGCAGAAAAATGCACCCTTCTTTTTTTAAAAAATTACCCTTGATAATACTGGCACAGATCTGAAATGGATGTAAAGTATAAGAAACGTGATCCAGTTTCTCTAGATCAGTGTTCTCTTTCCCCACCCACTCGAGAGCTGCCAATGCCGTGATGATTTTGGCCCCGATAAGAGCAGAGAACGGTTGGTGATAACGGCACTGCGTTTCTTGTCAGAATAGCAATTCCGTAGAGCTGACGGAATCCTTTCTTTCCCTCCCTTCTAAACAGGAGGCGTCAAATTGGGCCTTGGGGACTTCATATTCTACAGTGTACTTGTGGGCAAAGCAGCCGCCACTGCTAGCGGTGACTGGAATACAACTCTGGCTTGTTTCGTAGCCATCCTCATAGTAAGTGAAATCGATAGGTTATGTCTTGGTGTTATGCCATAAAGCCAGGCTAGCTGAATCGATTTCAGCTGCGGAAGATGCCTGCCCACATGGGGCCCACCCCCTAAAAGGTGAGAACTCACCCCACAAGAACTCGGCCATGTTGGCTGGGGTTGATGGGAGTTTGGCGATGGTTGATTGATTCTATTTCTATGTCACTTTTCATTCAAATAAATCTCAAAGCGGCTTACAAACAAAGGATAAAAATAGCATTCTGGAATATCACTAATACAGCATAAATCGTATAAAATCATAACAAATCATCAGTGAAACAATCACAAATCCCAATTAAAACAATTCCCATCTATGTAACACTATTAAAAAAACAACTAGGAAAATAAGCTAAACATCACAGTTACACCAAAAATCATATTATAGGATTCACAAAATACGACAGCATTCGTACCTATAAAACAATATTAACATTAACAAAATAGCAACAAAACAAAGACCTGTTGAATTTGTACACTTGCTCTCCCCTCCACCATGACTCATAAACTTTCATTCTATTCAATGCATTAAAATACTTTCTACCTAGAAATTTGCACATTAAGCAAGGTAAGAGGGGGAGTTGTTGGTCTCTTGAGGAGGTACTCTGCAGTCCACAAAAGTTTATACCATTATAAATCTGTTAGGCCTAGTGGACTTAAGCATAGCATAGACCTCAGGTATAGGGCAGTGTATGAATTGAATAAATAATAAAATAATAATAAAATATGTGTATTGGGATTTTGACCTTAGTCTTTTGAGATACTGCAAGACACTTCCAATATTTTATCTATTTGTTTTTATCTCTTAAGGGGGCAAATAACCCGGCCTTCTTCCGAGTAACGTTTTTCTCCTCCTCCTTAGGGCCTGTGTTTAACTCTTTTGCTGCTGGCAGTATTCAAGAAAGCGTTACCTGCCCTTCCCATCTCCATCACCTTTGGCTTGATCTTCTACTTCTCAACAGATTACCTTGTGCAGCCTTTCATGGACACCCTTGCAGCCCATCAGCTATATATTTGAAAAAAAGCAAACAAACCAGTGGTGATCTTCTCTGGAGTCTTTGCTGTGCAACAGGACATTTTCCAATAGATATGGTTTTTACACTTAGTGCCATATATTTTTCAGGAATCCCAGTAATAACACATGTGCGAGTCTCTCCTGAGACTCAGTAGCCAGGTCCTTCGATTTCTGATGTGAACAATTTGACTGGGAGCAGGACACACGCAGCCTGATCCTACCTGTGTTTACTACTGATCTCAGTTGGACTTGCTCCCAAGTCAGCTTGCATAGCATCGCAGTCCCAAAAACCCTGAGACGCCTGGCCTCCTGCTTTAGTTTAGTTTGTAAATGAATGTGAAAATGCATTGGTTATATTAGCCCAAGGTGAAACAAAATTCCTCTCCCAGGAGGTCAGCAGATGATGAATGTGAGATTCCAGTTTGCCAGAGATGTTGCAATCGTAGCGAAGAATAATCATGGTTCGATGTACTGCTGCCCCAGCATGCTTCCACTGGTGTAACAGGGCCTCTTGTTTCCTCTACCCTCACCAGGTATCTCCAAAATCTGCGCCAGCCCTCCACAGCTGATTTTGAGGGTGAGCAGGGGGTGGTCTGGATGGAACAGGAAGTTCAGTTTCATATGCCCCTACAGAGCTGCAGCCCCATAATAATAGTACAGTATGCTTTAAAAAAATACTATAAAGCATCTAAATGGAATAAATGAGAGGGTATTTTTTTCTGAAAGGGTATTGGTTATATTAGCCCATGGTGAGAAAAATAATTCCTGGCTGGGAGGTGAGTAGTTGGCGAATTTAAGATTCTTGTTTACACTACTAATTTTCAAAAAAAGAGAGTAATTATCATGGTGGTAGTTGTGCAGCACACTTTTTTTTTTAAGTCTGTGAAAATGCTCCTTTAAAATAGGCATACAGCTAAAGTTCAGGGATTGTGTGGAGGCAAAACTGCACATGATTAATATGTTGCAGGTTTCCAAATCTCTGTTTTTTCTTTAATTGCAGCCGTGGAGGACGGGGTTGGAATTGCGATAGAGGGAAGTGGGAAGGGAAGGTTTATCATTTCCCTCCCCAGCCATTATCATGGCAAAATTCAAGGGCTCCATGCGGCTGTAAGGCTTAAGAAAATAATCCCATTGGCACCAATGGGACCTCCTCTTCCTCCTCCTGTTTTATGCTAACCCTCCCAGCTGTGCCAGGGGTGTTTCATGGATTTGTTAGCAAAAATGTATGTGTGGCTTGGTTGTAATAAAACCTCTGAGTGGTTTACAGTAAATATTAAGATGATCAGTGAAAAGCATCTAGAAATAATTTAAACAAACCATAAAAAGAGATTAAAACAAATCAACATCTACATGTCGAGATAGACCTGCCTAAACAAAAGAAGTTTTAAGCATGAAAAAGAGTGCCACAAATGCACCTGCTTGATATCAACAGGCAGGGAGTTCCAAAGTTGTTGTGTGATACTCAAATAGCTGTTTTTTTACAGCTGTGATGCCTGTAGCAGTGCAGAGTCCATAGAGTGAAGTGGTCGAATGGGCACATACAGGGTGAAGTGATTGTTTTAGTAAACTGGCCCCAAGCCATTAAGGGCTTCATATACCAGTAGTTAAACCTTGAACTTGGCCTGGTGAAAAGGCCCTCCCCAGCAGTGACTTTTTCAGGAAAGTCATTGCTGGGGAGGGAAAGGAGAAATCTAATAGCCCCACTTCTCATGCTACCACCCCAATAATTGTTGGGACTCCCACACACCTGTCACTAAAGAAAAGCCAGAGACTCCATTCAGTGTAATGTGTAGTTTAGCCCCAGGGATGAAGCAAGGGTAGAGGGCTTCTTCAGCTTTGCCACCAAAGCCCTTCCAAGGGAAGGAAGCAAGAGGACTTTGAAATATAACAACCTGCTTGCATGGGAGTTTCCCCACACTCTGGATTGTACACTGCAGGAAGTGCAGGAAGCAAGAAGCACAATAGATGTTTGGCCTGTCTTGCCCTCTTCTCAACTGAGCTGCCCGGGGAATTGGTGCTGGCCAGGATGGGGCTGCCACCAAGATGTGCTGAGCACGTAAATGTGGTGACACACACACACACAAAATCAACATCTTTGTAAGACCCAATGGTTTTTGTAGCGCTGGTCAATGTGAGCAAGCACATCAAAAATAAAAATTGAGCTGTACGGCCTTCAGCGGCAATAGGGAGCCCATGGCCCTCCAAAGATTGTTAGGATGACCGCTCCCATCATTCCTAACGTTGGCCAAGCTGGCCGGGGCTGATGGGAAGTGGGAGTCCATTCAATATCTAGAGGGGACCACCATTTCCCTATACAGCATACTTTTAGAGCATCTAGCAGAGGGCCCAACTGTAAGTGGAGGCAAGTTGTAAATAGCAGGCGGTTAATTGCCCTGTTGCCTCCCTCATACTTGAATTGGCAATCAGGCTAAAAAGCAGCCCACATACAGCCTCCTGTTTTTCACTGTTTAGGAATGATCTGGGGAGAAGCCATTGATTGAGCCAACTTCTTTCGGCTGTGTGGGGTGTGTGTTAAATGACTAGCTTGGAAATGCTATGAAAATATTTAATGTAAGAGTGAACTGTTTGGGGAATAATGTTTGTATCAAAACACAGGGATGAGATTTGAATCTGGTGTGCACATTAATCTAAATGAGAAACAGTTGGTGCTCAAAATATTCAAGACTTTTGCCCCGCAAATAGTTTACTTCTAAGTTGGACTTCCTCCCAGGGACATTGGTTGTTTTAAGGTTTTGGTTTTTATTTTAAATCTGATCTGCTTTGCTTCCAAATATCCCCTTCTAAGAACAACGCTACTTACGTGATTTATCTGCCTAAGCAAAAGTAATAGCCTAATGAAGCAAAAGGGTCAGGGGGAGGATCCAATGTAAGAGACATTGAAGTGCAGAAGTTTCCATTGATTTCGATTTTGGATGCTTGATGAATTGGATTTGTGTGGATTCAATTCAAATTGAGCTGATCTGAACCTTCCTTTGGAATTTAGAAAGTGATTTGTTCTTCTCAAATTTTTGCAATGCAGTTCATAGCTCAAAAAACTTACCAAAATGTGTGTTTTTTTAAATTGTATTTTAGGATGAAATGCATACATTTGGGCAGAATATGTGTACGCTTGCTCTTTTGTGTTCAATTCAGTGTTGGTTTTTCTTTAGAAATCTAAATGATAATTTGCAAAGGTGTACATTAATGCAGAAATGGGACCGAACAGACTTCTGAATGAATATGTGTAAAAGTGACACGGACTGTTCGTCCCTAGCTTCAGTTGGCTTGAGCAAAAGGATTCCTTTATAGGTTGTGCCTGAAGTTTCCTTCTGTGAACACTCTAAAAACTATATCAAGATTAAGTTTCAACCATTTTTATTTCCAAAACATGTTTTAAATTGCTTACTTTTGAAAAGTCTATTAATTACATAGTAATATATTGATGAATGTTACATTTTTAAGACCGCTTGCAAATCCATACAGTATTTGCTATTCCATTCATATATAAGCTGTTTCAAGGAACTTTGTAGGGGTTTATGTTTTAAAAAATTGATCTACTTTTTTTGTTTATTAAATGAGCTGCTTCTCAATACTCTGGTGCTGCAAACATGAAGGAAGAACAGTAAGTTGGTCATGAAATTTCCACGATTATTTTATGCATTGATTTCAAGATTATGAAGTATATTCATGGGGCTACTTTTGAGCTTTGCCATGTGCAAAGGTATTGAGCTGATGTTTGCTTAATTGGTCTAGATCTCTCTCCCCTCCCCCTTTTTTCTAGACTTTAAGCTGTTTAGCATGTACTGCACTTTTAGGTGCTTTTTGAAATACTCATTCATGCACCTGTCAACTTAGCAAGGTAGCAAATATTATGTGAACTAGAGGAATCCTAATCACATATATGGTATGCACAAGCCAAAACTATTAACTTTCAAAATGTGGACTGATTTATCCCGCAATGATTTATTGACGTCAATCGGATTTCTCTGATTATTCTTGGAACTGGAATTGAAATGAATAGTGATTGCATGGCAGATCTCTTTCCCATTTATATTGGTTCTGATTTTCTTCATTAAATTTTTATACAGTTTTGCATAGATGATCAGGGGGTGGGCCAACAGGAAAGAATTCCGCCTGAAATCTCTTTGAATGTAATTCTAGCAGATTAATTTTCATCATGGGACGTGTGTGTGGCTGTATGTCTGTGTATTTGGTGAAAGGGAAACAAATATACTGCATATATACAGGAAATGCTTCTAGCTACATTAGGAAAACAACAACATCCCTGTGTACTTACTGCAAATGCAATGTATACAATAAAAATTATACTTACGAGGCAGCACTATTTTTTTAAAGTGATTTACTTTCTGAAATACATCTCTCATGTTATCTGAATAAAAGTTGTGAAGAAGGTGTAGGAATTCTCTGATCATCTGCCAAAAGTTTCTGTCTCTCAATGACCCTCTAGTAACAAACTGAATCTGTGGTCAGCAAGAAATTTCCCCTCTTTTGAATAAAGTAAGACAGTTGTTGTTCTCCATTCCACAAGATCAGTAGAATGAGATTTTTGTAGTTGGCCGCCAGAGGGCATTGTAACAATAGTGGATGTTTCTTCTTGATATGTAATATGTCAGATTTGTGTAGTACATTTTGATCTTGAAAACATTTCACATGTATCTCAGAAACCCTTGGGAGTAACCAACACGGTGTCCTCTACATGTTGGGCTTCATCTCCCATCATTATAAACCGTTGGAGATGCTGGTTGGGGCCGATTGGAGCTGTAGCCCAACAACATCTGGAAGGGCACCACCAAGACCCCATCTTGCGACAACTCCCTCAAGCAGATTGGTGCTGGACTCCTATTTCATTTGGATAGGAATGAAAATCGAGAAAAGGCTAGGGCAAGAGTGATCGCGTTTGTTTCAAGTTAAAACAACCCGCCATTAGTAACAATCTAAAGCAGAGTGTCACAGAGATGGGTGGAAAGCACAGAGAGTTGATGAAACAGCTAAGAGAACCCTGCACTGCCAATAGCATAAAGCTAAATAACCACACATAGCATGACGAAAGCAACAAAGATGGTGGCCAAGGTATGTATGGTACATGCACACTGACAACTGGACTAGAAAAGGGGAAGCATTGTAGAAGGAAAGAGCAAATGCTGCAAGTCCATAAGAAATTGCTCCTTGGGTAGAACATGAGACTCTTAATCTCAAGGTTGTGGGTTCAAGCCCAGTGTTGGGCAAAAGATTCCTGCATTGCAGTTGGTTGGGCTCTCTCCATCAGCCTACACCTGCACACATTTTTTGTTGGCTTTCTTGCCTACCTCCATATAAGAGGAATTTACATCTGTTTTAATCCACTGAGTAGCCTCCCCTAGGGAATGTACCAGTAATTCCTGCTTCCTCTCCTCACACGTAATCTCTTCCCTCCCCCTTCAGCTTTCTGAAGCCCTCAAATGTTATTCTGGTCCAGGTCTGCGTCCTCTCCAAGGAATGAGAGGAGGTAGTTGGAACTGAAGACAACTGAGTACCAGTGGGCTGTTTATCTTCCTGCCACATACCAGCAGGGGAGATAACAACAATTACAGCCTGTACAAATGCGGGCACAGTGTGCCTGCCTCTCTGAAGGTATCAATGCTCCGCACTATTTATGGTATGATATAAAGAGAGATATAAATAAACAGAGCCTCTGAAGTGATGGCAGCTGGAAGCATTTATATGCAGGCCTCTCTGAGCCAGGTAAAGTATTGGGACAACTGGGCTGGAACTTTCCTCAGACTTAGCAAGGCTTGAAGTAGTCAGTGTGGTTGGACTGGCAACACAGAAGGACATTTTGGGATAAGGGACACGTCAGCCTGGGGCAAATGAGGTAACCCAGCAATGCTATGATAAGTTTCTTCTTCCTATGTCATAGCCTATTTATAGTGAACTGTCTGCAGGGCCCTGTTGGGTTAAAAGGCAGCATATACATTTTAAACAATGTGTAAGCAAGACAACGGGTCCCTCTAGAATTCCTAAAGGATGAACTTCATGTTTCTGAAGCATGTATTAGGCAACAACTACGTAGTTCTACCAAGTTTAGCAGGTTCTCAATCCCAGTTCATATATCCTCCAGCCATGTAAATCGTAAGTTTCTCACTTAGAAAAGAGTTGAATAACACATCTAAATTATCCATATTTATTTTCTAGGGTTTTGGGGTTTTTTTAGTCCTCTGTGCTACTCTCCACTAGATTTCTCGACCGGCCTCCCTTTATTCATCTATTGAAAACAATAACACCATTTTAAAAAATTATATCCCATGCTACAAAAAAAGATTATTCAAGGATGTTTTTACCACACAACCCCTCCAAAATATAACCAACAGAGGTACAATAATATAAAAACTAATAATGGCTAAACAGCATCTTAATTTCTTCAATCATTAATTTAATTTATACTAATACCTTCTCATGGGACGCGGGTGGCGCTGTGGGTTAAAGCCTCAGCGCCTAGGGCTTGCCGATCGAAAGGTCGGCGGTTCGAATCCCCGCGGCGTGGTGCTCTCCCGTTGTTCGGTCCCAGCGCCTGCCAACCTAGCAGTTCGAAAGCACCCTCGGGTGCAAGTAGATAAATAGGGGCCGCTTACTGGCGGGAAGGTAAACAGCGTTCCGTGTGCTGCGCTGGTGCTGGCTCGCCAGAGCAGCGATGTCACGCTGGCCACGTGACCCGGAAGTGTCTCCGGACAGCGCTGGCCCCTGGCCTCTTAAGTGAGATGGGCGCACAACCCCAGAGTCTGGCAAGACTGGCCCGTACAGGCAGGGGTACCTTTACCTTTACCTTAATACCTTCTCACCCTTTAACCCCCTTACATTTTGGAAAGGAAAGCGTGCCCTAAGCCACCATTTCTGATCAGACCAGGAAGGAAACATCCAAGACTCCGAAAAGCATCTAAAAGTGCCTCATTCCTGACCACATGCTCTAGGGAAAAGGGAGCTGCAGGTACCACCACTGGTTCCCGCATGTTTGTTTGTTTTTCCTGACCCATTCCCAAGGAGTAGAAAACCTGTGGCCTGCAGACATTGTTGAGTCACAGGCATCAGCATGCATTAGGCGTGATTCCTACACTGCAGAGAATTGGACTAGATTACCCTTAGGGTACCTTCCAGTCTGTTGTCTTTGTCCATGGAGTTTTCTTGGCAGGGATACTGGAGTGGCTTGCCGGTTCCTCCTCCAGGTGGATCACGTTTGGTCAAAACTCTCCACTATGACCTGTTCATCTTGGGTGCCCTGCTCGGCATAGTTCATAGCTTCTCTGAGTTCTTCAAGCCCCTTCGCCACGGCAAGGCAGTGATCCATGAAGGGATCCATGTATGGACGTGAGAGCTGGACCATAAAGAAGGCTGATCGCCGAAGAATTTATGCTTTTGAATTATGGTGCTGGAGGAGACTCTTGAGAGTCCCATGGACTGCAAGAAGATCAAACCTCTCCATACTGAAGGAAATCAACCCTGAGTGCTCACTGGAAGGACAGATTGTGAAGCTGAGGCTCCAGTACTTTGGCCACCTCATGAGAAGAGAAGACTCCCTGGAGAAGACCCTGATGTTGGGAAAGATGGAGGGCACAAGGAGAAGGGGACGGCAGAGGACGAGATGGTTGGATAGTGTTTTCGAGGTTACCAGCATGAGTTTGACCAAACTGCGGGAGGCAGTGGAGGACAGAGGTGCCTGGCATTCTCTGGTCCATGGGGTCACGAAGAGTCGGACACGACTAAACGACTAAACAACAACACCTTCCAGTCTTAAGATTCTCTGATTTTAAAGCACTCTTATACCACTTTAAGTCACGGAGAATCCTAGGAACCATCGTTTGTTAAAGGTGTTGGCCTCACAGAGCTATAATTCCTATATTATATATTATATCATTTCTAGCAACCTTAGCAAGCTACAGTTCCCAGGAATGTCCATTACTGTACTGTTAAAGTGGGGCGTTTTAAATGTATGTTGAGTGGCTGTAGCCTAAATTCTTTTGAACTACATGTCCCATCAGCCCCAGCCAGCACAACCAATAGTCAGGAATGATAGAAAATGTAGTTCCGCAACAACTGGAGGGCTACAGGTTCCTTAGCCTTGCAGTAACACAAACTGTAGCTTAACCCAGTTTTTAGCCGTTTCTGTTTTATCTGTAAAGCTGCCTTGAGTCATGGTGGCGCACATGAATTTCTGGTGATCTGGAAGTACAGACGTGAATGTCCTTAGTTCGTCATTGGGCTGAACAAGGTTTTACTGTATTGAAACGTGCAAGGTTTTCCCAGCATGTATGCAAGTAGATGTGCACATTCAGATCTTCCCAGCATCCTAATTCATATAAATGATGTGTCAGTCAGCTGCAGGCAAAAGGGCAACTGTCTCACACCCCTGCTGATTCATGCCACACACACAGTGCAGATTCATAGATTCCATTATGCCCAATATATATTTTCTTTATTTAAAAATAAGGTCTTATTAACTTCCAGGTCACAATAAGCTAAACGTAACTTACACCAGCTTGAAATGCAACATCTGCCAGAAATAGTAGTGGCAGGCCAGGGATTTAAATGCCCGAACGACCAACTCCTCTGATTTCTTTTATATTTTAAAACCATACAATTATAGGGTCATCTAGTAGTCCAACCCTTTGCAATACAGGAATTGATCACAATCAATGGATCTTTGGGATCGAAAAACCGATTACAGCAGAATATTTTGTATCTCTGTGTGGCTTCTGGGCACAGGCATATATAAAATGTTTCACATGGCTTCTGCAGCACTTTGTTCAAAGTTCATACCAAGTCCAAACCAGGGGTGGGGAGAAGATTTACTTCGCATGTTAATAACCAATTTAGTATTTAGTAGTTTTGTGGATGCAAAAAACTACAACACAACTGGCAATTTGATGAGCAGTTGGGGTGGAGTGGGGAGAATCTGGACGAATTTCCTGTTCTGTTAAAGCTGTGTTCAGGCAGGAGTTTATTTTGGGGTGGGTTCCTCTTCACAACTAGATAGCTCAATCCGTTAGACTAGAGCATGGTGCTGATAACACCAAGATCGCAGATTCAATTCCTACTTGGGACAGCTGCAGGAGGTTGGACTAGATGATCATCAGGGTCCCTTCCAACTCTTCAGTTCTATTAAAGGTAAAGGGACCCCTGACCATTAGGTCCAGTCGTGGCCGACTCTGGGGTTGCGGCGCTCATCTCGCTTTATTGGCCGAGGGAGCCGGCGTACAGCTTCCGGCTCATGTGGCCAGCATGACCAAGCCGCTTCTGGTGAGCCAGAGCAGCACACAGAAACGCTGTTTACCTTCCCACTGGAGCTGTACCTATTTATCTACTTGCACATGACGTGCTTTTGAACTGCTAGGTTGGCAGGAGCAGGGACCGATCAACAGGAGCTCACCCCATCACGGGGATTCGAACCACAGTGCCACCCACGTCCCAGTTCTATTATTCTATGCATTTACCTGTTTTGCAGCATCTACATGACACTGTTGGCATTAAAATGCCAGCCTGTATCCTCCCTCCCTCCACTTTCATTAGATTTACAATGCTGGGGGGAAATCCAGCAAAACAACAACCACAACTTGTTGCCAGTGCCCCATCTGTGATCTCTGACTGGCCCTTTACAATACAAAGTCCTTGTCTAGAATCCTCCTCAGAGCCAACCAGGTCAAGCTGGATTTATTTTGGAACATACAGATCTAGAGCTCAGCAGAAATGTTGTAGCTGGACAGAAGATTAGAGCTGTGAACTCTTTTTTGACCTTTGATTCCCTCAGGGGGGAAAGTTCAAGGTAAAAGGGGAGGGGAAAAACACCTGCCAAGATTTAGAACTTAGATTGGATTTGCAAAGGTTAACTCTGGAAGCAGCAGCTGTTGGCTTTGTGTCTTCCACTTCCAAGAAGACTGACTTGTGCTAATATAACAGAGAAGTGGGCAATATTATTCAACGTGCAAAAGCAACCACAGTTTCAGTTCTGCTTCCCAAATCTTCGTAGGGTCGACCAGAACCTATTGATGACATATTTTGTCATATTCTGTCAGATGTGGCTTCAAAGGACAGAGCATTTTGCTCAGATTTACTAAGTTCCTTTCAGCATAGTCTTAAACTGTGCTTTAAGTTTATGCGTGTGCTGATTTTACCTCTGCAGCCAATCTATGCTGCAGTGTTGCAGCATAAAAAGAGTGCTTCCCTCCTTTGATGTTGCTTTTGTTTGATGCAAACTACAGAAATCGCAGGGGCACAGATGAAATTACAGTGGAATAGCTGCAGCCAGAAAACTTTTTTTAAAAAACCACACTGCAAACCTGCATCAAACTCAAATTCCTATTCAGGTCTCTTGCACACTCCTTGTCTGCCATACCAGACCAGACCTCCTTGGCAGAATGTATGACTTATTTCAGATATTTGGAACTGCTTATGATTCAGTGTTCTCCCATTGGACCATGCCAATTCATGTTCAAGAGAGCCAAATCATAACAACCCCATCATGACTTCTCACCATCATTTGGCCAGCAATTCACCCCAACATTCCAACCATTTGGAAGTTTCTGCTCTTAATTAACTAGCTGCCTAATGCCATAGTTGTGGAATGTTTCTCGTCATCAGATAAACTTAATTAGGACTAGTCTAAATACCACTATGCAGTCCAGTAATTAGAGCTCCCCTTTCTCTTTTTATTTAGCTGCCAGCATACTTAAGAACCTGTGACCTTGATCAAATCAGTTTGTGGCCAACTCATCATAAAACCCAACAGGCTTTCTTTCTCAATAGAACAAGCTTTGTAATGCAAAACCTCTGATTCAGCTCATCCCATCCGCTTACTGCTTCTCTCAGCCCACAACCAGCCACACAATTGCTGCTTTAGATTCATGTTGATAGACCAGGGAAGCAAGCTGTTTTGTTATGATAGGAGAAGGCTCTAGCCATGTGGTCTGTGTGTGTTTCACAGCATGGCCTAGAATTACAGGGCAAGATTTAGCATCCACTCCAAGCGCAGGTGGACTTAGGACTCAGGGTGGGTGCTTTCATATGCGTTAATACAACATCTCTCCCTTGCATGCCCAAGAACAATATGGCACTTCCTCTCTCCTTTATGTTCCAGAAACCACTCATGATAAGGAAAAGAAGAAATACTTCATAGAATAAAAAGATAGGTTCACTTCTATCCCCACCTGTTTTGCAGAGGCACCATGCACCTATGTATAATCCAGCTATTTTGGAAAGCTAGATGGTATTCCAACTCCAAGATGAGAGCTGATTGATATGGTCTGACTACCTTTCCAAAACCTAGACAGCTTCTTAAAAAGCAGAGACATCACCCTGCCAACAAAGGTCTGTATAGTTAAAGCTACGGTTTTCCCAGTAGTGATGTATGGAAGTGAGAGCTGGACCATCAAGAAGGCTGATCGCCGAAGAATTTATGCTTTTGAATTATGGTGCTGGAGGAGACTCTTGAGAGTCCCATGGACTGCAAGAAGATCAAACCTCTCCATTCTGAAGGAAATCAGCCCTGAGTGCTCGCTGGAAGGACAGATCCTGAAGCTTAGGCTCCAATACTTTGGCCACCTCATGAGAAGAGAAGACTCCCCGGAAAAGACCCTGATGTTGGGAAAGATTGAGGGCACAAGGAGAAGGGGACGACAGAGGACGAGCTGGTTGGACAATGTTCTCGAAACTACCATGCAATTGCTAAAGGCCTCTCTGATTATCTCCCTGACAGGAAGTTGCCAACGCTCTTTGGCAGATTTTGATGAATTTAGCAATGCTGGTGCTAACTACTTTCTGCCACTGTGTACATTAGGTGCATATACGAAACAGAGTTGGCTTTGGAGCCTGCTCTGAGTTGCACATGTTCAGAGAGAAAGATAACATAGGCATGCAAAACAAAAAGGATCTTACTGGAACCAAGGCACTACACGGATGACTTATGTCATTATTGAGGTTTTCTTTGTTTATTTCTGAGCCTGTCCAGTCTAAAATTTAAAAGCAAAACCCACAGCCATCTAATCTAATAGAAGATATCCTCAACAGAATGTTGGGCTAGGTGGGCCTTTGGCCTGATCCAGCAGGGCTTTTCTTATGTTTGTGGGAACCATGGGACATATGGAAGGGGGTTTAAGCAGGACCGGCCTTGCCACGAAACAGCCTGAGGAGACTGCCCCAGGCAGCAGGATCCCACTGGGTTTCTGAGGCGGCATATCCTGCTGCTGCACCCATCACTGAAGATGCAACTTGAATATGTTCTGTTTTGCCTCAGGCAGCGAAGCAGGGTGGGTCGCCCCTGGATTTAAGCATTTCATTTTGCTCTGAAGTTCTGATGAAAATTGCCTCCTCAGTAACTACCAGTAGATCCCACTGACAAATGAAGCTTCTCTTCAGGGCTAATAACAGCCCCTGGAATATGTATGGGGCGCCAGTTTAAAACCCTCACTTCGCATCGGGATCCTCATTAGAAGTGGCTATATTTAATAGTTATTTTTAAAAAAACTAAAAATGAAACTTCAAGCAACACATATAGGATCACAGCTAATTTGACTGTTTGTTACCACTTGTATTTCATCAAAATGCCTGTCCCCCTACTCTCCATCACCAGCTGGTCTTCAAATTTGGATCTCATGATGTGTGAGCTATTATGAAAATAACTCTTCCTCCTCCCACCAGCTTAAGTGGCTATTTATTGTGGTATAGTGCCTGGATCTTTCCCTATGCTTAACAACAACCACCACCACAACAACCACAGGAGGTTTGATCACAGGGAAGGAACATATCTGTCAGTCAGTGTAGCACTTCTGAGATTGTTGGACCCAAAGGCCTGACACAATATAAGGCAATATAAGGCAACTTCCTAAATCCCTAAAGTTTTTTTTTTTTAATGTATTGGTCATATGATGAATGTACTTCAGTTGGATCAGAGAATTATAAAAGGACCCTGAGGATCATCTAGTCCAACCCACTGTAATTCAGGAATATGCAGCTTCTCCCATCAGCATCACACTCTAACCAGCTGAGCTATCCTGATATATTGGTTGACTCCAACATCTTGCTGTTGTGTTCTTAGTTATGGATTTAAATAAAGCACTTACAAAAAGACTCTTCTTTCACTCCAGAAAATCCAGTTCCAACCACCCTAGCCCTGCCTTAAAAAAACCCCCCACCAATGTAAACCCTCAGAATTCAACAATGAGTGTAACATTATAGGACAATAAATGTTGATGGTACACATTTCAACAGACTGTGTTGCAAAATGCTAAATAAGTGGAACCTCCTTGTTTGCTTCCTTTGTCAGCAGGAGATGTGTTTCTGCCCCAGACTTGCTGTGGCTTGTTGCCATCTAGACTCACTTGTGGTCTCTCTCTTGTCATTCAGTTTGTATTATCCTGGGGTGCCAAGAATATTGCAAATGCATGGGAGCATCCAGTTTGGAAGGAGAATGCATACACAATGCAACACATCAGTGATGGCTGGTGCCTATTGACACTGGTAGGGCAGAAGACTAGGAGGCCTACTGTAGGTAGAGCCAAAGCCCATAACTGGCAAAGACAATAAATCAGGAGACAGCAACCTTTTTCAGCTGTGGGCTGGTCCACTGTCGCTCAGACCTTGTGGGGGGCCAAACTATATTTTGAAAAAGAATATGAACAGATTCCTGTGTCCCACAAATAACCCAGAGATGCATTTTAAATAAAAGCACACATTCTACTCATGTAAAAACACGCTGATTCCCAGACCATCCGTGGGCCGGATTGAGAAGGTGATTGGGCCAGATCTGGCCCCCAGGCCTTAGGTTGCCTATCCCTGCAATAAATCCTAGTTTCATCTCCATCCTTCTTCCTGTTGAGGTCTGCAAGTGGTTACGCTGAGACAAAGAAGATGCTCACAGCCAGTGCCACCCCCTGGGCTGGTTCTTTGGGAGAAGGCAGGCACTTCTGGTTGATGTCACTTTGAGTTCACCTTTGTGAAAAAAGCAAGCAAGCAAATAAATGGTATGAAAAGCCAGATAGGAGAGCTGCATCAATTGAATACCTGAAGGAGCGACTCCACCTCCATCTTCAGCCCTGACACTGAGATGCAGCGCCGAGGGCCTTCTGGCGGCTTCCTCATTGCGAGAAGTGAGGTTACAGGGAACCAGACAGAGGGCCTTCTCAGTAGTGGCGCCCACCCTGTGGAACACCCTCCCTTCAGATGTGAAGGAAATAAGTAACTATCCTATCTTTAAAAGACATCTGAAGGCAGCCCTGTTTAGGGAAGTTTTTAATATTGAATGCTGTACTGTTTTTAACATTTGATTGGGAGCCACACAGAGTGGCTGGGGAAACTCAGCCAGATGGGTGGGGTATAAATAATAAAATTATTATTATTATTATTATTTAATTGGGAATTATTGGATTTAGGGACAGCAGTAGTTGGAGGGGGGCCTCATGGATGAGGGGGAATTAAAGTATATACAAGGGGTTCACATTAAGCCAAGGTATGGATAGGGCCCTTTGACAGCCTTCTCCATGAATTGGTCTAATCCTCTTCCAAAGCTACCCAAGTTGGTGATCATCGCTGCCTCCTATGACAGCAAGTTCCATAGTTTAACTATGCCCTATGTAAATAAATTATTGTTTTCTCTGTCCTGAATCTTCCAGCTGCCTTGGATGTCCATGAGTTCTGGCGTCATGAGAGACGGAGAAAAGCTTTTTTATTGTTATCATGAATTATCAGTAATGTTCCATCTCAGAAACCATTTCCCTGATTTGCTTGGGACCTGCTGGGAATTATTTCTGGTAACAAGTTCATATCAAGCTTGACTGTTCAAGTATGACATATGTAAAACAATAACTTTATGGAAAAATGAACCAGTGCTTTAGTACTGTACATGAGATGGACCAATTAAATCTGCAATCCTCAAATAATATTGGATAATATATTCCCCAAAGATATGTGGGACTACTCTTTATGCAAATAGTCTCAAGCCTGATGCTGTACAAATGAAGATCCAGCTGTTGAAACTCAGCCGTCAGGGTAAATGATCTTATGAACAAAGACAATACAAAGCTAAAGTCCAAATTCAACACACCAAAAGGTTAAGAAAAATATCCACTTAAAACAAGATGTCTGAATAATATTGATTCCAGCTGGGAGAAAAGAAAACCATTCAGCTATATAAAATACTGGAAATTAACTTCAAAAACCCTGACATGCAGCTCTGTGGATACAGAGACAGATGGGGAAACTTGGTATTTAAAGTTGATTTTTCTGAATGAAAGTTCTTTATGAAGTATGTCTAACCTATTGCTCTACAAATATTTCACTTAACACATGCATATCACACATACACAGAAAGAATGACAGAGGTGCATGACAACTCTCTATGGTTTGTTGTTATTTCTAGGCTGCAATCCTAAACCAACTTACTTGGGTGTAAGCCCTGCTGAGTTCAAAGGGGGTTCCTTATGAGTAGACATGTACAGCATTGTACTGCAAAAATGTAAATGTTTGAATATTATTAAATACAAACAGTTTGAGATATAATGGCTTCTTGGATATATATTTATATTCAATCACAAAGGAATACAAACCAATATAAAACTGTAGGCAGAAGACACAACTGCCCTGAGATCATAAGCAAATTCCTTGTGTTTACACATATTCTATAATAAAAGAGCAAATACACAAATACATTGTCCAACTTCTTATAATTCTAGCATATTGCTCCACAGCTTGCCATGTGTTTGTGGCAGTTTTCTCAATGAGAATACAGTGGTACCTCTAGTTAAGAACTTAATTTGTTCTGGAGGTCCATTCTTAACCTGAAACTGTTCTGAACTTGAAGCACCACTTTAGCTAATGGGGCCTCCTGCTGCCGCCGCACCGCTGCTGAACAATTTCTGTTCTCATCCTGAAGCAAAGTTCTGAACCCGAGGTACTATATCTGGGTTAGCAGAGTCTGTAATCTGACGTGTCTGTAACCTGAAGCGTATGTAACCCAAGGTACCACTGTATGCCAACCTGCATAAAAAGAGTTGGGGTCTGCAGTCATTTTAGCTACTTTGATTGGGCATATCAATTTATCTGCTAATGCAGGCATAGGCCAACTCAGCCCTCCAGATGTTGTGGGACTACAACTCCCATCATCCCTGACCACTGGTCCTGTTAGCTAGGGGTGATGGGAGTTGTAGTCCCAAAACAGCTGGAGGGCTGAGTTTGCCTAGGCAATGGTCAAAACATGACTATACTGTTCATCAGCTGAGAGTCTTTCAAGTATTCACCAACATCACACCATTTTAAGCCTGGCAGCAACCAAGAGGAAAGTTAGTAGTTCCTTACAGTGTTCGCTGATTAGTCTTTCTATTTTATTTTATATTTTCTAATTTATTTAGCTAGCTACGGTAACTGCCCATCTGACTGGGTTAACCCAGCCACTCTGGGCAGTTTACAATTCTACTCCCACCTGCCTACACCTGTGTGTGTGTGTGTGTGTGTGTGTACGTGCAGCTAAGGATTACACTTCAAGCATCTAATGAAGTGGATTCTGGTCCACAAAAGGACATGCTATTATACAATTATTTAAGGTGCCACAAGACTGTTTTATTTCAGAGAAGAGAGAAGGCCAATAATCAAAACATCCCTTTGAGAATAAGACTGAGATACAGTACAAATGTAACAAATAAAATTAAAGTGTCGACTTTTATTTAGCTGTTGCAATCTGAATTGTCAACATGCTTTCTGTTTTAAACACGAATTCAGAAGCAGGGTGTTTGATAGCCCCAATAGTAGAGACCCAAATGAACAATGCAATATTGACTTCATGTTTACTCAGAAGTAAGTCCCACTGAATTCAGTGGTTCTTGCTCCCAGGTAAGTAGAGTCAGGATTGCAGCCTTATTTTATTGGCTGCCTGCTCCAAAAGTAAATAATTGGCAAGTGTGGCAGAGAACTGGGAATTCTAGGTCAGGGGCTGCATACTTTGGTGGCCAGCACGCTGGATGTCAAGCAGGGAAACTGATATTTGCTTCTTTCTGTGTGGCTATTTGTTTACGCTTCTCTGCGAAATGAAAACGAAGGGACTGCCAAGTCACTTTGTATACTTTTAAGCGATTAGTTGCAACATACATTTTTAACCCTTTTTGAAGTAACAAAAGGAGTATCCTAAAAAAAGAGATTTAAAACCCAGGAACCTTTTATCTTTGCCTTTTCGCACCACACCATTTCTCTTGCAAATTATCCGCCCTGCAGTTAACCCCATTAACACAGGAAACTTCCAAGCGTCTCCCCCCTTCCCTGTACCAACAAGCACTGCACTGAAATGCCCTGTGCAGATACGTGCAGGGAGACACGTAACTTCAGGGTGGCAGACAGGAGCTTTTTGGGAAGGCGGCCTTTGTTAGACAGGGAGTCCGGGAACCCCAGCTTTGTCCGAGGGCGGAGACGACGCAGCACAACCCCGAGGGGGGGAGGAAAGACGCGCACGGCGGCAACAGCAACGTGCCCCGCTGCACATGCACACCGACCCTCCTCTCCGCTTCCATGCCCAGCCCTCCCGCCACCGCGTCGGAGCGAGCGGCGCAACAAGGACGGGATGTGCGAGAGGCGGCGGGAGGGAACGAACGAGAGGACACGCCGCCTCGGGATTGGCGGAAGCTCCGTCCGCCCCGGCTTCCCATTGGCCAGAGCGCGGGCCCCACGAGCCGAACACGCTCCCGGCGGCTTGGCAACCTCGGCTCTCGCGCTAATCCCCGGGCAGGGGAGGGCGGTGGTTTCGGCAGAGCCAATAGGCGCGTCAGGGGCGGAGCCTGGCCGCGGGGGTCTCCAGCCGACGGGGCGGTGCGGAAAGGTTGGAGGGGGGGGGGCGGAGGGAAACGCGAGTTGGTAAACAAGCTCGCGCACCTCGTGGTGCTGCGGGGCGGAGGCGAGCGGAGTCGCCGAGCGGGAACGACGCTGCTGCTGCTGCTGCGAAGCTCTCCTGCCCGGGGAGGTAAGCGAGCGAGGGGTACGTCGGGGAGCGGCCCCCTTGCGTTTTGCATGGCGGGTGGGAAAAGGGGGAGCGGCGAGGGGCGCGCTTGCGCCCGCGGGGAAAGGTGGGAGCCCAGCTCTTCCTCAGCGCGGCGCCCGTCCCCATGCACGAGGCCCAAAAAGGGGGGGGGGCTTTCCAGTGGGCGACCTCTCCCTCTAAGCCAGAGGTCTGCAAACTTTTTCAGCAGGGGGCCAGTCCACTGTCCCTCAGACCTTGTGGGAGGCCGGACTAGATTTTGAGAAAAACAATGAATTCCTATGCCCCACAAATAACCCAGAGATGCATTTTAAATAAAAGGACACGTTCTACTCATGTAAAAACACGCTGATTCCCGGACCGTCCGCGGGCCTTAGTTTGCCTATCCATGCACGCACCCCGCCCCACGCAAGGTAGGGCGGGATCCCGGCGGGGAGACCTTAAGTGGCGCCGGGCCAGATGCGCTCGGTTAACGGGGGGGGGGGAGGCTTTTGGCTCCCCTTTGCAGCCGCGCTCCGAGTCGCCCTCTCAAGTGTTTGCGGGCGAAGCGAGCGGGACGACCCCGGGGCTGCACGACGGGGAGTGGAAGGGCTGCAGCTCGCGCCGGACACGGTCTTTGCAGCGCCGGAGCTGGAAAACGGGAGGCGTGGCGCTCTTTCCTGCTTTTCTCGTCCGTGGGCCGGCGGCAGCAGCAGCTGCTGCAACCCCCATCCGTATACCTTGTATTTGTTAATGTCCATCATCCCAATCTGCAGCCCCTCCCCAAATCTCCCCAGGCCTGCTCTCTTCTTTTTATTGGACGGTGTTTTTCACTGTTAAAATATATGTAGCGTATTTCAAATTGTCTGGTTGTCAGATGGAAGGGCTCGGTCTGAAACCATTTTACGCCCGCCAAGGAAATGCTTAGAAAGCGTCGATAGAAACAAAGAAGGCAAAACCACTAGATCTGGAGGATTCAAGCTGTGCAGGCCAGTAAGTAGGGGCGGGGAGAGAGGAGGAAATTCTCTTTTGAAGTCCCCTTCCAGAAAACTATGAGTTTGGTTTTCAGAAGCCACATGCTATGTGGCAGGCGATCCTGAATGCAAAAAGTAGCTAAATTTCCCCCCATAAACATATGGAACCATTTTTCCTTGCTAGGTTAGGTTTCTTAATTTTTTATGCATTCCTTTCCACCAAAAAGGCCACAAAATGATTTGCAACTAAAGTAAAAATGCTATAGTAAACTCACATAAACATTTCTGTAAATAAATTTAACTATGCAATATATTATTATAGTACAATATAGTAATAATGATAATATCAAATGTCCCGATGATGTCCAAATGACCTTGAAAAAAAAAATGTATTTGTCACAGGCCTCCTTAAACAGTGGGCCTTCTTAAACAGAGGCTACTTCCATAATCAGGGCCTACTTCAGAGAAGGCCCATTTTCTTGTCACCCTCCAGTTGTAGAGGTGGCATGTAGAGAAGAGCTTCAGATAATAGCCTCTGGGTCCTGGCAGGTTCATATGGGGAAAGGTGGTCTTTTAGATATAGCGGTCCCGAATTGTATAAGGCTTTAAAGGTCAAAACCAGCAATTGGTCCCAGAAACAAATTGGTAGCCAACACGGTTGGGTCAGAACCAGTGTTACATGTTTCCACCTTTATGTTTTGGTTAACAATTTACCTCTGCTAAGTAGTCCTGCACTAGCTGTAGCTTCTGACCTGTCTTCAAAGGCAGTCTCACATACAGTGTATTGCAGTAGTCTAACCAGGAGGTAATCGGAGCATAGACAAATGAAACCAGGATATCCCTATCCAGGTAGGGTTGCAACTGTGCTATTGGTCAAAGTTGCTAGAAGGCATTCTGTGCCACTGAACTCGCTTGTGCCTCCACTGATGGTGTTGGATGCAGAAGTCTCCCCAAGCTGCACACCTGCTTCTGTGATTCTGCAAGGGGAGTGTGACCACACCCATCCAGAGCAGCATGCATTCCACCAGTGCCATCCTTTCTCACTTCTGGCCTCTCCCACTCCCCCAACTTCCCACACTTTTATTTGGGTTGTTCCCCCACCCCCATTACTTGAGTGTTACAGATTTGAATTTGCCAGCTGTCTCTGTGCAACATGTCCATCTTGAGCCTAAAGATAATATGCACTAAGGCAATCCTCTTTCCAGTCAGCCTGATTAACCTTGCCTTGCTCCTGAGGTGAGCTCTGTACCATTGACCCAGAGCTGCTTGTATGACTTGGTGGCACAAACCTAAATATTCTGCATTGCAAAAAGCCTAGGGTAGGAAAATGAAAGGTTTCTTTTGGTATATTGAATAAACATGTATTGAGAGTATACTTAATAAATGTAGTGCGAACACAGCATAATTTCCCATTGCATTGAGAAGAAGTGAAGAAAAGCACAATTTACCTGCTGTGAATTAGCGGCAATGAGATGGTGACAACATTTTAAGTGAGTGATGTCAGTGTTTGTTTAACGCACCTGCTGTGTAGGTTGTGGCTCTTGCCGGTTGCCTGATGTACACAGTGTGTCTGCTTGGATTCCAGACACGATGAATTGGTGTTCCTTCCAGTGATTAGGGTAAATGCGAACATCTAAAGGGCTGTGATTCCTATTTTTCTGTGTTTGCTGTGGAAATACCTCTCTCGTCGATGCTCTCTCGTCCTGCTTAATACTTGGTACCCCCCTTCTTGCAAATCCTGTATTCTGTCACTTGAGCAAGTGAAAGGGAAGAAGGAGGGGACTTACTTTGTCTCAGGTATTCATAAGAGCTTAGGAAGAGTCCTACTGGATCAGGCCAATGGCACGTCTAGTCTAGCATCCAGTTTTCACATTGGCCTGCCAGATGCCTATGGGAAGTTTGCAAGCAGAACATAGTTTATTGGCCAGAGGAATTGAAAACTTCCCTTACCTTCATGTGCACAGATCTGGGCTCTACTATGACCAGCCTTGCAGATAAGTGTGCAGGAATGACTACTGCACAAACATCTTACTACCTGTCCCAGATGTATTTGTGGCATAAATCGACTGCATAGAGGAAAAAGATCCTAACGAAGAAAAAACCTGCCTGTCTGATGATCACCTGGAGGCAAGGGTGTTGCTAGGTACTTCAAAGACTTTCACAGACCTGCACTTGCCTCTGGGAGAATTTAGTTGGCTGGCTGAGTGTTTTTTATTGACTTGGTAGTCTTAGGTGTAACTTGCCGTATAAAGACATGTTTATAAACAATAAAATGAAACAAAGCAACAACTCTTAAATCCCTTCTTCCAGTACAAAAACAGCAATAAAGATAGCATTATCCTATATAGTTACTTTACAGCAGCAAACCGTTGAACAGTAGATGCTTGCTGACATAAAAACATTTTTGGAGCAGCCGGCCAGGTCTCTGAGGCTAATCTTAAAGCTCTGGCAGGCTTCTTTGAGGGGAAAGTACATAGTTCTTAAGATAAAATGGGACTTGGAAGACAGAGTTATCTACCATCTTGCTTGATAGAAGTCAGTGGTTTTGTTTTGTTTTTTAGCAGCCTAAGAGGCTAGCCTTTACATGCTTGCCAGGAGAGATTAGGGCTTTTCTCTTCTGCGGCCAACATAGAATCACATAGAATCATAGAACCCCTGAATTTTGTAGAACTTGCTTTTTAGTAGGGATTGCATTGCTCAAATGCAACCTTTATTGGATCAAAAATATAAAGCAGCCTCACCATCTTTGAACTATAACTGCTGGCTGAGGCTGATGGGAGTTGTAGTCTCAAAAATCTGGAGGGAATCTACGGGGGAAATGTGGGGCATAACAACAACAACAACCGGGTTGGGGAAGGCTGATGTTGAAGTTCATTACTGGAGTCTTACTGTATTGCAGGGGCCAGCAAACTTTTTCAGCAGGGGGCCAGTCCACTGTCCCTCAGACCTTGTGGAGGGCTGGGCTATATTTGATAAAAAATAATAATGAACGAATTCCTATTCCCCACAAATAACCCAGAGATGCATTTTTAATAAAATGATACATTCTACTCTTCTAAAAACATGCTGATTCCTGCTCCATCCACGGGCTGGATTTAGAAGGCGATGGGGCTGGATCCGGCCCCCAGGCCTTAGTTTGCCTACCCATGTTCCACCTTTTATGTGATGTGTGCCAAGTTGTAGAACTCTGCTTAACATCACCTTTGTGGAAAGCTGCTTGTGCTCTTAGTTTTTGTTCTAGAGGGAAACCAGATGCTGCTTATTAGTCTTGCAGACTGACAGCAGTTGAACTTTTAAAGTCTTAAGAATTCAGCCTTTCTACTTCATTGATGTTACTATGTTAGATACACATTCACCAGCCATGGGCAGCCAAAGGGGTCTCTCTGTGTCAGAGAGTTGTGGGGTCTTGGACCCCAGGCTTGAATGTGCCCCTCTGAACATCCCAGTGTTAGAAACTCAGATATATAAGCGAGGCACCAAATGGCTATTTAAACCAGGGCTACAGTCACCAAAATGGAATGCCTACTTGACGTTTTGGGGCCAGATGGCTCAAAAGTAATATTTTTCAGTACAAGTTTTTGGTTCCTGAGATTTGTGCATTGTGCAGATAAAATATAGCAAATAATAATAATAATAATAATAATAATAATAATAAATTATTTATACTCCACCCATCTGGCTGGGCTTCCCCGGCCACTCTGGGCGGCTTCCAACAAAATATTAAAATACAGTAATGCATCAAACATTAAAAGCTTCCCAAAACAGGGCTGCCTTCAGATGTCTTCTAAAAGTCTGGTAGTTGTTGTTCTCTTTGACATGTGGTGGGAGGGTGTTCCACAGGGTGGGTGCCACTACCAAGAAGGCCCTCTGCCTGGTTCCCTGTAACTTTGCTTCTCTTAGTGAGGGAACCGCCAGAAGGCCCTTGGCGCTAGTGTCCGGGTAGAACGATGGGGGTGGAGATGCTCCTTCAGATATACTGGACCGAGGCCGTTTAGGGCTTTAAAGGTTAGCACCAACACATTGAATTGTGCTCGGAAACATACTGGGAGCCACTGTAGGTCTTTCAAGACCGGTGTTATGTGGTCTCGGCGGCCGCTCCCAATCACCAGTCTAGCTGCCACATTCTGGATTAGTTGTAGTTTCTGGGTCACCTTCAAAGGTGACATAGAGTGCATTGCAGTAGTCCAATCGAGAGATAACCAGAGCATGCACCACTCTGGTGAGGTAGTCCGCAGGCAGATAGGGTCTCAGCCTGCGTACCAGATGGAGCTGGTAAACAGCTGCCCTGGACACAGAATTGACCTGTGCCTCCATGGACATCTGCGAGTCCAAAATGACCTGGTCCTTCAGGGGCACAGTTACCCCATTCAGGACCAGGGAGTCCTCCATACCCACCCACCTCCTGTCCCCCCAAAACAGTACTTCTGTCTAGTCAGGATTCAACCTCAATCTGTTAGCCGCCTCCATCCTCCATAAAATTCCATAGGATGTGTTGCTAGTGTGTGAAAGTCCAGATCCAATGATCCTAATTTCCAGATGGTGAAGACATCAGGTGCCATTCTGCTGTTCGGACACCTTCACTTGGTCGCAAGTGGCTGATAGCCAGGTTCAAAATGCGCCTGGCGAATTTTGGAACACTGGAACAGCTCTGTCTGGCTCTCAGGACTTTGACCTGTCCACTACTCTGGGCATGCCCCCCTCCCCTAGGTCAACGCCCTCACTGACCCTACTTTGTACCCTCCATGAGTCTGTTTGCCTGGCTGCTATCGCTTGCTTGAATGGAGGATTAAAAAAGAGTGTGTGAGAATATAGAAAGCAGCTGACTGTACAGAGGTTGAACTTTCATTTCATTACTCCATCCACATTTGCCCATGGCCTTGCCCACCACTGACATGTGGCCCCTGGAAAGTTGCTCAGAAGAAGACTGTGGCCCTTGGGTTGAAAAGGATTCCTCACACCTGCAGTTTGTGGCCTGGCTGATGTGGTCGAAAGGAAAGCAGAGCAATATGTTTGGCACCAGCTTGGCTGCAGGAGTTGCTGGAAGGAGGAGTACAGGGACTCCACTCTGGATTGTGTTGGGTCTACTTCTTAGACTTTTGTTCTCCTGAAGATATCCCCCAAGGCAGTGGAGGTTTAGGGTCTACCTTCCCAGGCTGACGAGTCCCGTCTGCCCCTCACTTCAACACCAGCTGCTGGAGACAGAAAGGGGAAGGCCCTCACCTTCCCTTGGTGAGTTTAATCCGAGAGAGACCGCAAAGGTCAGGAAGGCAAAGACAGAACTGTTTCTTTCAGAGGGAGGAAATGATAATGTAGAAGACTGTGGTTTCATGTCTTTAATCTAAGAGACTTCAGGGTTGCTCACGTTTCTTTAATCACTGCTGATAGTGCGACTCTTTTACTGCAGGCCAAATCTGCATAAATAACATGCATGTATTTCTATGGCTTGACCAGGGTTGAAAGCCGTGACCCTTGTGACCTTGAAAACTTAGATAAAATATCTTCGTAGTCATTTATCTTACGCTGTTTGTGTGTATGAGCAAAAACCGATGACCTTGGAAAGCCACAATAACCAGCAGTGTTGATTCTTTATCTTATTTGAATTCAGTGATGAAATGCAGGAGATGGGGAGAACAGTCAAGGGTTCCCATACAACCGTATTAGCTGCTCCATTTTATTCCCAACTTGCTATTATTTGACATATTAGAGATGTGTATCATGCCTGTATATATAAAAGCAGACGCCAGATGCTTTTCTTTTCCATGTGCTGTCACAGGCAACTGCTTTCTTTGCAATATTTAAGAGACTAAGAATAGACCTTGAATCTTTACAGCAAGAAGAATTCTTTTTGGCCCTCTCTCCCCCAAAATAGGCAACTTAAAGGCAGATGGTTCTGGGATATTATTTCACACCATGCCTGACAGATTGAAGAGCTTGGAGGTTTCTACTATTTTAGCCCTTGTTGTTAAGGATTGTGGAGAACGAAGATGGGAAATATGGAGCTGTGCTTTAAAAAAAAGTTCCCCCCTTGTCCCTCCCCAAGTTTCCAGACCAGTAAGCTTCTTCCTATAAAAATATACTTATGCTTTCTATTTACTAGAAAATCACTAGGAGTTACAGCATGAATCTAATGTAGAAGTGCACTCGGTTGTTACTTTTGTATTGCTTATCAGCCATTATTAATATAGTATTTGCATTGCTGTTACATTCCTTCCAGTCGTTTCTCAGCTTTATTTGCACAACATCTCTGAAGTTGCCTGGCCCCTTTGTGCCCATATTACTAGTTGCAAACAGGTAACAACCCAGTATGTTCTAATGTTAGTGAACGGAGCTTTAAAAAATAGGTCAGGCCTTCCTTGGTCTCCTTATTCGTCTTAAGATTGTCTGGAGCTCCAGAGTGCATGTATTTCTTTTGGGACTTTGTGTGGGTAATAATTCCTGTGCTGGCACAGGTCTTCCTGTCTGCAGTTCTGGTTTGGCAAGAGTGGGAACCTACCTAGATGATGGGGCAAAGGGAGTCAGCTGCCCTCATATAATTGTTTCAGGATGCTGAAGGAGATACTCCTATACAGTGGTACCTCAGGTTACAGACGCTTCAGGTTACAGATGCTTCAGGTTACAGACTCTGCTAACCCAGAAATAGTACCTTGGGTTAAGAACTTTGCTGCAGGATGAGAACAGAAATTGCGCTGCGGCGGCAGCGGGAGGCCCCATTAGCTAAAGTGGTACCTCAGGTTAAGAACAGACCTCCAGAACGAATTAAGTTCTTAACCCGAGCTACCACTGTACCTCTGGTTACAAACTCTTCTGGTTACGAACGCTTCAGGTTACAACCTCTGCTAACCCAGAAGTAGCTGCCCCTGGTTGCGAACTTTGCCCCAGGATGCGAACAGAAATCACGTACCTCTGGTGTGCATGCAACAGGAGGCCCCATTAGCGAAAGCATGCCTCGGGATAAGAACAGTTTTAGCTTAAGAACAGACTTCCGGAACGAATTAGGTTTGTAACCAGAGGTACCACTGTACAAGGCAGTAGAAGGTAACTCTCTACCCAATCTTGTTGGAATGCAAACTACTTTCCGTTCAAATCCACATATTCTTTTATTTTCTTGCTTGCTGCCCCGTAGACTTGGAACTCTTGCCAGAATATTTGCATGATGCCATCTCTCCCTTCCTTTAAAAAACACATTTTCTGTGAAGCCTTTGGCTTAGTCCCCTAGTTCCTGTACCCCACTATAACAGATCCTGTATCTAAGCCTAAGCACATGCAACTGAAACAACCACTTCCCAATTTACCCTACTTCCCACTTCATCTAGTTTCCCTCTGTTGAATTTGTTGGATGAACTGGACATGGAGGAAGTGGTTAATTTCCTTCATGAGCACAATTTACTCCATGGTTTGAGATAAGCCAACAGGTGCAAGGTCAGGCAAGCCAGTTGCTATGGCAACTGCCCAGTGCTGTCTATATAAGTGATTAAGGCATGTCAGCTCTTTTGGTCCAGGGTTCTTGTGTAGTGTGTCTGTGTCAGTCTTCAGAAGTGAGTCTGTGTTATGTACTGAATTGCTGGAGCAACAGAGATACTTTGTACTTGTAAATATCTGTATCTCTGTCTGAAAAAGCCTACAAGCTGTATGTATATATGTACACAGCTGTATTACTGAAGCCTAATCTTCTGCAGCAGTAAACTATTTTGGAAAGCAAGTGAGTATTGAGAGGTTGAGATCCATGTACAGTATTGTGTGGACTCTAAAGAGCAAGGCCTCTTAGAAGCTAATCTGTGCGTGTGTTGTAAAGGTCACTGAATATTTTGAGAGTGAGTTAGCAACTGTAGAATCGGGGCTTCACTATGTAAAAGGTGTTTGGCCTCATGTATAAGAAAGTGAGCTATATGGTTCAATACTATGGCTTTTTGTAAGGAAGCACTGCATTTTCATAACATGATTATTCAGCATACTTGTCTTCTCATAACCCGTGTATAGTTGGATAATGACCATTGAGGGGATACGGGGTTAAATCCAGTTGGTGCTTTTGTGCTCATGGAAGCAGGTTCCTTCACTAATGAAGAGTGGGGGAGGTGATTCATTCCCCCACTTCCTTCTCCTCTCAGTACCCCTAAAACTAGCTCCAGAGAATTAGTTTCAGAAAAGGGTAGAAGCTGTGTTGCAGAGGCTGCCATGCTAAAAAGGCAAGAGCACCAATTGAATTTCACCACGTGCTGTTAAGATGACAAATCTTTGGCTGAATACCTAATTTGCATGCGTGGAGTTAGGGATGCAGTGTGCTATATACTTACAATATTCAGCATAGTTTGCATCTCTTATTGCAAAAAGAAAAGAAAAGAAAGGTCTGTTCTGGCTGTCTCTGTAGGTGAACAGTGTGGCCACTTTAAATTGTTCTTATATGGTGAATTGTCATTTGGAAGCTGAGCTGCCAGTTGGCCAAGTCCGCACTGATTGTGCTTGTGTGTTTGTTTATGCAGAAATTTATATATGTTTCTCCTTCTCCGAAGGAGATGCTCAAAAGAGGCCAGCAAAGTAGAAAAACAGATCACAAAAATAAAACTGTATATCCCCAAGGTAGCTAGATAAAATACCGTGAGTCAGATGTAAAAGGAGCATTACAGAAGAGATCCAGGGATAGCAACTGAGAAAATTAAATAGCAACAGAATCAAAGGCTTGCTTAAAAAGAGTTGTTTTCAGGGCTGCTGGCGAAACTTGGGGAAGGAGGAGGAGGATTTAACGTTGATTGTCTACATTTGGATGTCTGCTAATGTTAATTGGTGAGTCAGTTTTCAAGCACTCAGACAATTTGCTTGAATTATTATCGCTTGCCAATATTGTTGACAAGTAAATGTTGAATTTCACTAAATTTTAGACATCCACAGTGATGTATTTGTGGCTGCTGTTGTGAAATGAACTGACTATCTAACATGGGGCCAGTTTGACTCTCTTGCCTGTGACAGAAAAAAATCTTGCATGTTGAGAATTCTCTGTATTGGGCCCTCTGCACATAATTGAGCTTTGTTTGCTACTGATGGGGAAGCTAAAACTTTGATAGAAAGTAATGCAGCAATTGGCAGACTTGTGACAGTTTGTATAGAGTGGTCTTGTCCTATTAAGCAACTGATGTTATGAGAGGGATCTTTTGTTCTTTATAGCTTTTGTAGAAACACAACTCCTGGCTTTAACGAAGTTGAAATCCTCTGGGAGGGAAAAAAAAGGGTTCCTACTTTTTAAAGGGAAACCTTGGAATTTAACAGATTATAAGTGTTATGAGAAATGGTCTGTAACAGTGCACTGTCAATTTTGAGGCACAAGTTGAAGTTGGGTTTTCCCTAGCTTCATGGTACAAAACGTAAAATGGTAAAATCCAAATGTTCACCTCGCTTTTTGAACAACGTGAGCGGTGGAAGAGTCCTGGGGTTGGAGCTGGGATAGGGTTCCTGTTGTCTTCCATACGTTGTTGCACTGCAACTCCCATCAACCCCGGGCACCATGGCCAAGGATGGTGGGAGTTGTAGTCCAGCTATATCTTGAGGGCTACAGGAACCGCCTCTCTGTTTTAGAAAGAATGGGAGGCAGTGCTGTACTGAAAGGTGAGAGGGGTCATGGACCCAGGAGTCCAGCAGGAGGACCCAAGTGGCTTCTCTGTGACAGAGGAGGTGCTGCTGCTCTGCTATCTTTCTCCACTTCAGCACTAGCACTTCTACTGATAGCTAAAGAGCCATGTTGCATCTCCTGGCTCAGTAGGAGTCAGGTGACACATGGAGCCAATAGGGTTCCACCTAGTTCAATAAATCAGCTGACTAGGGTGTGGCTCCTCAATCTGGTTTAGGGGTTGTGCGAACATGCAGAACTTGTAGCCTTCTTTACTGTACCTCCTGGTCCATTTCACTGCTGTTTGGCTTAGTGATTCATCAGAACCAGACTCATGCTTAAGCGCTCTCCCTTCCAGGCATGAGCTGAGAACAAACCCCAAGTCTCACTGTCTTGTGCAGACCACGCCTCTAACAAACTCATTGCTCAGGCACAGATTGAGTTCTTATTGCCCATTCCCACTTCTGAACTCATACTTGGGGGTGCCCCCTGCCAATTGATTCATACTAGTTTCTTTCTTTGGTCAGTTTGTGCTGCTGAAATCAAGGAGCTGATGCCAATGTTTCCATCAGAGTAAGTAAGCTGTAATTGGCTTGTGGACATTATCCTAGCAGGAGCATGCTGGCTACTTGTTTGGAGCGGGTGGCTGGCGATGAGTAGGCTGCAGTTTTGTAATACTGAGCCTAATTGGGTGTAAGTGAATTATTTCTAGATCCATGACTAGCATAAATGAGGCTGCATTAATTCCAGGCATGCAGCTGATGGCTACAATTTTGCATATCCCTAGACAATGTCTGACCTAATCATGATGATGTAAATAGAGTTGCCGGTCCAGAACATTCATACTTACTCTACTGATGTGTCTCTGCCTAAAATAAAGCAGTTGGCGTGCTTCCGCCTGGGTTGGATTTTTACCCCAATCTTCTTGTTGCCTCTGGCCTTTTAAGGAGAAAACTTTGTTGGCAGTGGGCTTGGGTGTTTTCACAGCTTTGGGAAATAACTCTGTGCTCTAGTTGAGTACCCGGAACAAATTAGGTTCGTAACCAGAGGTACCACTGTACCCAGTTACAGGCAACTTGATTTTTGTTGGTGGTTTTAGAAAAATGATGGTAACCCACCCTGTTTTATAATATTTGTAACCAACCCCATCTTGACAGCTTGGTAATTGAACCCAACCATAAATCCCATTGCAGCAGCCATTGCACAACCGTATCCCAGAACATCTGGAGAGCCACCACAGGTTGGCCCCCAATTGGTGTCCTTGAGCTCATGGGTGGGCTCTTGATTCAGGAGAGTCAACTGTCAGCAGACGTATATGGGGGAAGGGGATTTTTGTCAAATGAAAGGATCTGGTTTTGCTATGCACTGGTCTTTGGTCTGTGATCAAAGTTTGAGGATAGAGGGAAGCCTTTGCTTAACTTGGGCTCTTCCCTGCTTCAGAATCTTATTTTATGTTTGATTTGTTCCAAGTGCTCCAAATATTGATGCAAATGAAGTAGGGAAAGGGCAAAGTGATTGTGTAACCCAGCCTACAGTGGGGCGCTTTCTGCTCTTTTAATGATAATGTACCTGCTCTTCTGGAAGGAAGAAAACCTTCCAACATGCCCTTGTCTTTCAATATAGTAAATCTCCATAAAATACTGTACAGCATACTTCATGCTCAATAGTTGCTGGGAATCAAAGTCTTTTGTTGCTGTATTTCTTGATAACAGCCCACAAGAGTTCAGTAGGCTTTGAAATTCAAGGCTCAGCAAGGAGAATAGTCTGCTGCCCTTTAATTTTATGTTTTCTTTCTTTTTTAAAAGATATGCCTTTTACAGTGATTGGTACAGATCCGAGATCTATTATCCTGTGCAATCTGCATTCATTCATGCTGAGATAAGGGGAAGCATTTTCAGCATTGCTGAAAATGATGTGAAACGATAAATAGCCCAGATATGGGGGGGGGGAGAGGAGAAAGGGCAGGCTGTGCACTTGGAAAACAAAACCTGCTGTTGAGCTCAGATGGGTAGGAGGAGGTTAGAATCTTCCTGATAATATAAACAGGGCCAGTTTGTCAGCAGCGCTCTGTTGATAATGAACCGATTGTTTCCTGCCTGCATAGAGATGGGTTTGTCAGAACTTCTCTGAGGGTCAAAGATCCGCTGGAAGAAGCTGAGTCACTCTGTTTTTCCTCTTTAGGGTCGATGGTTTGCTTAGGGAACTGCATGTCTGCTGTGCAGCGCTTCTGTAGCCTTAGCCCTGTTGCAAGCCAAGGGTGTCTAAGAGATTGTGCTGGTTCATAATAACCACGTGCTACTGGTTGCTATGGTGCTCGGTCTGTTGCGTATAAGAGGGAGAAACTGGCATAGAATCATAGAACTGTAAAGTTGGAAGGGACCTTGCAGATCATCTAGTTCAGGGGTCAGCAAACTTTTTCACCACGGGCCCAGTCCACTGTCCCTCAGACCTTGTGGGGGGCTGGACTATATTTTTTTGGGGGAAATGAACGAACTCCCATGCCCCACAAAACATGCTGATTCCTGGACTGTCCGGAGGCTGGATTTAGAAGTGGTTGGGCCGGATCTGGCCCCCGGGCCTTAGTTTGCCTACCCATGATCTAGGTCAACTGCCTGCAATGCAGGAATATGCAGCTGCTCCATACAGAGATCTAGCCTGCAACCCTGCTGTTATTAGCACCATGCTCTAACCAACTGAGCTATCCATGGTGGTGGAAATTCAAGGTTTGCAGAAGGACAAAAAACGTTTTTGGATAAACAACCTCAAGAGTGGGGATCCCCAAACAGCTCCCTGAGCATCTGCTGTGGCCACAGGATGCTATTTGTGATGGGCAAAAGAGAAAACCAGGGGTTGGAGAAGGAAAGGAATGAGCTACTCTTGAAGAGAACCCTGGAACAGGAGCACTCTACACTACAGCATTTTGTTGTGAGTCCCAAGGCTCAGTGGATATTTGGACCTGGATTTTCCCAGTCATTCATTCATTCATTCATTTTATTTGTATGCCAAATCCTGCTCAAAGCAGCTTACAACAAAGAAACAGGGATGCGTTTCAAACACAACAAAATCAATTTCATAATAGCATAGCAAAACAATAGCGAATATAATAACATACCAAAATAACACATACCACTACAGCATGTCAGTACAGTATGAGAAACTTAATCTCAGGGTTGTGTGTTCGAGCCCCACATTGGGCAAAAGATTCCTGCATTGCAGGGTGTTTGGACTAGATGACCCTCTTGGTCCCTTCCAACTCTTCCGTTCTACGATTCAATGAAATAATAACAAGATTACTAAGACAGCATTCAGCACCCAATAGCAAAAATAACAAGGGAGCTTCACAGTTTCACCTTAGTCCTAGAAAACACTCCTCCTATAATGTTGCTCAGTCCTAGCTCTGCACTCTAAACCACTACATCTCACTGGTTCTCATAGCTCAGGGAAGAGTTTAAAATGTGTGTGAGAGTTGTAAAAGGCTTAGGTTAGCATCAAAAGAGCCCTTTTCACACATTTGCCTGGTTTAGACATCGGACTAAGTCAGCCATTGCAAACCTAGTGCTTTCCAGATGCTAGTCCAAAACATCTGGAGAACACCAAGTTGGGAAATGCAGTGTTAAAGCATAGGTGTTGTTGTTGGTTTTATTGTCAATGGATTACAAACTGGTGTGCACTGTGCCGAGTTCCTACTAAGTTCCTCCACCGCTCATCTGATCGATGTGTGTGAGTTTTTGATTTGTTTCCTTCCCGGGCGTGGCAAATGGGTTAGCAGGGGCTGGAACAAATTGTGAACTTTTGAGCATCTTTCACATTAAACCATAGTTTACTATCAACATGATGTCTGAAGCAGGCCATTAAAGTCCTGTGCTGCCCACTGAATCTTCCTCTTTTGGTTTAGGAATGGTATTCATCAATTCCAAATGTTTTGTGCATCCTTCTTTAACTTTTCAAGGTAACAGAATTGGGCCTCCCTGTGAACGTAAGATAGAGCCTCGTTTCTATGACATTTTCATTCCAAGGAAGCATGTGGAATTCTGCCAGCCCTGAGCTCGGTCCAGTTATTTATCTGCTTCACATTTAAAACTAACAAAAGGGAACTGGCCCTATTTCCTCATCGATATATTTAGCTGGTGGAGAGCTGAGTACATGTTGAGCAATAGAAGTTTGCTACTTGTTTCCTTTGCAGCTTGTCCGTTAACTTTATTTTGGAAAACGGGTTGTTCTGAAAGATCTATTCTTTCAGTGTGGCTGTTTTTTCTTCTGTTGTTTCAATGCCTTGCTTGTTTTCTTCCTCCTGATATTGTTATGCTCAGTGGAGTGTTGCTGGCAGTGTATGCCAGTGAGGCTCTTTATACAGAGTCCGATCACTGGCCCATCTCTTCCAGTGCTGGTTGCTCTGACTTAAAGTGGCTCTCCCTCGCCTTGTGAGTGGCTTAGTGGTTAGAGTGTTGTACTAGGAGAGACTAGTTCAACTCTCTGCCCAGCTATAGGAGGTCACTGGGTTTTGGGCAACCTTGAGCCTGTCACTGTCTCTCAGCCTAACTAACCTCACAGGGTTGTTGTGGAGAGTGAAATGGGGAAAGGGAACTGTGCAAGCTGCTTCAAGCTCCTTTGAGGAAAGGCAGTGCAATGAATAAAATCAGTAGAAGGCCTTTCCTAGTTCTTGTTGTTGTTTAGTCGTTTAGTCGTGTCCGACTCTTCGTGACACCTAGTCCTTCTACTGAAGAGCAAAACAGAGAAATGCTCTTTGGACCACTAGCACTGGGAAACAAATGAAAAGGCAGGGGAATAATGGTAATTTTTTACTAACACATACATATACATAAAATGTGTTAATGAATTAGAGCAATATCAATCCAGTAATTAGAACACCACCCACATGTTGAGTGCTATTTTAAGTGATTTGATCCATTTTAATGCAGCCACTCTGAATGTTAAGAAATGCCACAAAAGAAGACTTATGAGTTCAAACATGTCTATTTTAAGCAGTTATTCTGATTAGGGTGTTTGTAGCTGGTCACAGTATATCATTTAGTCTTTATGCTCTCTTCCAAATACTTGTGAAAATGTCATGTGCACTTGTTAATTCATGCTCATACTTTACTTCGGCTCTTGAACAGAGGTTGTTGAAGACTGACCCTGGGACCTCCTGCAGTCAATGCATATGCCCTTGAACCTGTAGCCTCTTCCCAAACCAAGGTTGGGTGTATTTGTCCTTCAGAAATGCTGGATTTTTATACCTTAAGCAAGAGGTGCATGGATGCATGGATGCTTTAGCTGAGATTCCTGCCTAGCAGAGGGTTGGACTAGATGACCCTCGGTGTACCTTCCATCTCTACTGTTTTATGATTCTATGATCGTGATTGCTTGTGGGAAGGGCCAAAGAGCTATGCAGGGTGCATAGAAATCTGGGGGTATCGTCTCTGGCTTGAGAAAGAGAGAGAGCCCCAAATATTGCTTGCGCATCTTAAGGATAGCTGGACCCAAGTTAATTCAAAACCTAAATGGAAGCAAATAATTTTCCCTTAATTCCTCTTTGCTCTGTGTTGCAGACAGAGCCTTCTTTGTATCCAAAGTTCCCTGATGAAAGGCCAATTGTGGCACTAAGTTGTGTTAGGTTCTGTTTATTTACTAAGATATTCTTCTTTACACTGCTGTGCTTTAAATTTTTGCATAAGGGCTACATTTTTTAAAAAAACCGAAGAGCTGAGATTCTTCAGAATCCTGAATTCTCTTCCCAAGACCTACTTTCTTTGCCAGTGAGTAGTTTGCCCAGAATACTCAAAGCCCCTGAACATGACAGAATCGTGCAACCATGGAACAATAATTTCAGGTGAAAGAAGCAGGACTCGGGCTTAAATGCTTGCTTAAAAAGAAGAAGAGTTTATGTTCCTTTTGCTGAATTTGTTTGTCAGGGTGTTCCTGGAACAGGTCCCCCTCACTTCTTCTTAAGGTGCTTATTTCCATTGTAGAGAAGGGTACTCCTTCCTTTCTAGGCAGCAACTCTATGGTGGCTGTTTCCTGTATATTGACAGTGACTGCTTGCAAGGAATCATGGGAAGGATTTGAAAACACAGTAAATAACTGTATGAGGGACCTCTCCTTGATGTCCATTTGGGTGCGAGCTGTACTTCATAAACCTTAAAAAGGAGAAGAAGCGGGGGGGGGGGGAGAGCTGCTGGGAGAATAAGGGCATTTGGATTACCACAAGTCATGTATGTGGTATACAGGAACTCCTCTGTCTAGGGGAAGCCAGCCTTCATGAAATGCCATCTCCATTCTGAAGTTCATTTGGCGCGTGTTCTGGCAAACTTTTGGAATAATTTGTGAACATGGCCAAACTGGTGATGCTTGTAGACTGAAGAAAGATCTGTGGGTGATCTAATATTGCGCACAAGTGGATTTCCAGTTGCACCAAGGGAGTGTCCCCTTCTTAAAGCCCTCCCTCCTACTCCAGAGGGTCTCCTAGTTTATGCAGAACAGATTTGGGGGGTATGTTTGAGGGCGCTGTGGGCATTGGGGAAGTAGATGCCTGTTCTGCCACTGGGTAGGCGCAGTTGATCTGAGTTTAAGCACTACAGATTTTTGTTGCATTTCTGTAAGGGCACTTGAATCTGACACAGAGGCTGCCTTCACACCATACATGTAAAGTACTTCCCCCTGCAAAAGAATCATGGGAACTGTAGTTTAAAGGTGCTGGATATTGTAGTTCTGTGAGGGTTAAACTACAGTTCCTAGGATTCTTTTTTTGGGGGGGTTGCTTTGTGGATCCACACTGTGGATTTAATGTTTATTTCCTTGGAGTGCTTCAGCTAAACTTCCTAGGACAGTTCTCTTATCCTGAGGCTTCTACTCTTTGCAGATAAGTTGGGGTTCATTAATTTGTGGAATGGCCCAGGTACCCTTTTCGTTTTCAATTTGCCATGTTTCCACATATCTAACATCTGTATTTGTTAAGAGGCTTTCTTTCAGCTGAGAAGAGGGCTTTTGACTGGCCAGTTTTGCTAAGCAAACAGCTCCTCTGTTTGTAAACTGACCTTGATATTTTTTCAGGCACTGGCATTCCTGCTCTGCTGTTCATTGTCTGCCATAAGCCTTTCATGCTGCCTATACGTGACTGATAAATCACAACTTTTTCAAGGTAGTTTTTTCCACTTCCACAGAATGTAACTGTAGCAGCTTATTTGTGCGGCAGAACAAAGGCTTATGACAAACCAATCTTCTAACGTCAACAAGCAGTGCAGACTCTTAAAAACGGTTACCTGGAGAGTGGCTGAAACTCTGGCAGTTTCCAGGTTAGGGTGTAGCCAGAATTCTAATTGCTCAGTGTTGACTTTTCATAAGGACAGTAGCTGGTGAATTCACATCAAAGGGGGCCTTTAGCCATAGATACAATTCTCTGCCAGCTAGAGCTGTTGGCTTGCTGGGGAGAACTGCAGAACAGTGATCTGCATTGGGATAGTGAGGTCTTTATGCATTTTGCAAATGCCACTTTGTGGGTCCGTAGTAATTCCCTTGTGTCTCTTAAAACTGCAGCAGATAAAAGGGACTGAGCAAAAGTTTCTTTTCAATAGTCCCAAAGACTGCTGAGTACAACTTCTAGTCGAGGTGGTAGATGCTTATTATAACATTATAGCATCTGAAGAAGTGTGCATGCACACGAAAGCTCATACCAAGAACTAACTTAGTTGGTCTTTAAGGTGCTACTGGAAGGAATTTTTTTTGTTTTGACTATGGCAGACCAACACGGCTACCTATCTGTAACTGGTATTATAACATGGTTAATTAATTGCTCATATTAGAGACCAACATGTCTCTTAAATATTAGTCCTCTGAATGAAAGAGCAATCCTGGTTTTTGAGACAAGTTTAGAGAAATTTCAAAAGGATATCCTCTAAAGTTTTTTTATTTGCTGTCTCTGCACATGGCTTTTTTCTTTTTGTGCCGTTTCCTACCCACCTAAAATCCTCTGGGCTGCGGTGTTGAAGGCTCTTCCAATTCTAGACAACTGCTCAAGCCCAAATGCTTCTTTTACATGTGAAGTGCAGACCCTTGTGTTGTGGCATAAATTGCATTGGAGATGTGTCCCATTTTCAAAGGGGGGGGGTTGCTGTGCCATGTGGGGAAACATGATGGAAAGGCAGTTTGGCTACATTTCCATGTAACTTGCTTTTGTGAAACACAAAGTGTTGAGTAGACAATCCCCTGGTGAACTTGTCAAAGCTGTGGGGACAGGGTTCAGGACCCACTCGTAAGTACCGTATTTTTCGCTCTATAAGATGCACCAGACCATAAGACGCACCTAGTTTTTGGAGAAGGAAAACAAGACAAAAAATATTCTGAATCTCAGAAGCCAGAGCAGCAAGAGGGATCGCTGCACAGCGAAAGCAACAATCCCTCTTGCTGTTCTGGCTCCTGGGATAGCTGCACAGCCTGCATTCGCTCCATAAGACGCACACATATTTCCCCTTACTTTTTAGGAGGGAAAAAGTGAGTCTTATAGAGCAAAATATACGGTACTTGGAAGATCCCTGCTCCTGCCAACCTAGCAGTTTGAAAGCACAAAGTGCAAGTAGATAAATAGGTACCGCTCCGGTGGGAAGTTAAACAGCGTTTCCTTGCTCTGCTCTGGTTCACCAGAAGCGGCTTAATCATGCTGGCCACATGACCTGGAAGCTGTACGCCGGCTCCCTCAGCCAGTAAAGCAAGATGAGCGCCGCAACCCCGGAGTCTTCCGCAACTGGACCTAACGGTCAGGGTCCCTTTACCTTTACTTGCAAGATAGTCCTTTGGTTTTGCTGTACTGCATATAACTGTTGGTTATTAGTGTTCAGGGGTGGGGAGGGAGGCTCTTTTAATTTCATTGTACACAGGTTGTACAATGACAACAAAGGTATTATTATTATTATTATGGTTCTGTTTTCCAGCACTGGAAGTGGTCAGTCATGGCAGGCGATGCCATCATGGTGATGCGAGGACTGGCAAAGCTCAGCAAGGCAGTTCTAGAAACACAGACGGTACAGCTTCGGCAAGTTGTCCTTGGTGGTGATGCAGTAACCATGGTCAGGAGCTTCCAGGCCACTGCTGAAGAGCAGTTCAGTGCTGCCATGGGGAAAATGCAGGTAAGAGAGTGTATGTGTGTGCTCACACTACCACATCAATAAGCATTTAGCCTGTTTTGGGTATCTTTCCCGGTCTCTTGTCAGTGAAATGCATGTGAGGTTGCAATCATATAAACATTTAACTGGAAGTAAATTGAGGACTGCAGCCTGTAGCAGTTGTCAATTTATGTGTCCCTCTAATCCAAGGTAGTTCTCCAGATGTTGCTGAGCTACATCAGAAAGCATGGCCAACAGACAGGGGTCTTGGGAGTTGTAGTACAGCAATAACTGACCAATGGCTGCTGTAGTCTCACTGCAGTTGTACGAACACTTCTGGTTACACACACTTCAGGTTACGAGCTCCGCTAACTTGGAGGTAGCTGCTCCTGGTTGCAAACTTTGCCCCGGGATGTGAGCGGGAGGCGCGCACGTGCAGCAGGAAACCCCATTAGTGAAAGCTCACCTCAGGATAAGGACGGTTTCAGCTTAAGAACGGACTTCCAGAACGAATTGAATTCGTAACCAGAGGTACCGCTGTATTCTAGAAAGTTGACATAACTGAATGTGCTGTTGTTTAAAGATCTGGCGAAACCTTTTGCACGCTGTGAATTTGGGTAATTGAAATGGAAATATCTTATTGCTGGATCTTTTGTTTCGTTTGTTTCTTAAAATTTTTATCTCACATTTATCATCCCACAGGCTTTCTCGGCATCATATAATCCTAAAAACAATATTTAAATAAATCACATGCCCTTTTGAAAGTTCATATTATTTTGATTTCAGGCAAGTTGATATCAGCAAGGGCAAGAATCAGAGAGGTGAATTAAAGTAGAATAGAAGGTGACACAAGGAGAAAGAAATTGAGCAACAAGAAACCCTAACCTCAGTGGCTATGTCTGTCGGTGCCCCATTTGATGCGGGTTCCGCTTGTGCTCCCCATAGCAGCTAGCTAAAATTTACTCATTGATTACGTGAAACGCAATTATCGTCGTGTGTAGTTCAGCCCTTGGTGGCCTATGTATTACCGTATTTTTCGTCCTATAGGATGCACCGTCCCATAAGGCGCACCTAGTTTTTTTGGGGGGAAATAAAGGGAAAAATTTTTTATTTCCCCCCCAGGCACGGGGCTGGGGTGGGGGAAGCCCGAGCTTCCCCAGCCCCCAGAACAGGCAACTCTCCGCAAGCCGCGGGAGCCCAGCGCTGGGCTCCTGCACCTTGCGGAGAGCTGCGCGAAGCCTGGTGGAGAGCGAGAGGGGTCGGTGCTCACCGACCCCTCTTGCTCTCCAGGCTTCAGCGAAAGCCTCCATTCGCCTCATAGGACGCACACACATTTCCCCTTCATTTTTGGAGGGGAAAAAGTGCGTCCTATAGGGCGAAAAATACGGTATTTCTCTTTAGCAATTGCTTAGAGAAGAGGGAAGCTGCCTTTTCCATGAATGTGCAACGTCTGCCTAAAAAACCTGTAGTTATTTTTGTTTCCTACTGGGGGTGGGGTGTGGAAATGTGAAGTGTTTTCCAGTAAATTACTCTTTGTTTTTGGTGCTGTTCCTGCCAACCTCTGATACTTGTAGCCTTTTCTAAACTATTTTTTATTAATGTTGGAAGAGAACTGTTTCCATTGTGTTACCTCTGTGGTGGTGTAGTTAAATCGGCCAAGAGGTGTTGTTAAATGGCATTCTGGAAAAATCTGTTACCGGGACACCTAGTTCTCACAATGTAGAATCTAAAGACCTTTCAATTTATTATTACTCTTCCTTTTTTTTTTAAAAAAAAAAGGCTTCCAGCTTTCATATTTTCAGAGAGATCTTTGCCAAAGGTTTGGAAAAAAAGAAGGGAAACTGGAGAGAGTCTCCTATTGTGAAAAAAGTCTAGGTGGTGTCTGAATCATGATACAAATCTTTGGAAGCACTGAACATGTAACTTGAAAGCAAATGTTTTTAAAATAGGTGTCGTAATCAACACTGCTCAGTGCTTGTCTCCAGTCACAAGCACATTAACCAGCTGATACATGTAAATATATTATTTTTGTGTGCATGAAACATACTAGATTTTTACACCAGTGGCCCATGGTCACAGGATAGGGTTCGCTTATGTAGACTGAAAGAGAGATATGAAGGGGAATAGCTAGGCTAGACTTCCTCAACCTAATGCCTTCCAGATGCTTGGACCATGGTTCCCTTCAGCCCCAGCATCATACAGCTGTTCTGGTTGGGGCTGGTGGGACCTGTAGTCCAAAATATTTGGATGCACTAGATTGGGAATGGCTAGGATGGCTGTTCCCTTCATAGCTCTCTTTCAATTGGGATTATGCCTCTTTCCCCGCATTATGTGGCCCACCCAATCCATTGATAAAACTGCTGAGTTCTACAACGTCTCAAAAGTGCAGTTCTGTTCGATGGATGCTCTGCTGAAGGAAGGAGGTCAGGAGGGAAGTCACTGTTGCTGATTCCTCCTTCCCACTGCCTCCCCCCGAAAAGCTGCTCTGAAAAAATCCAAGGCCCCCTGGAACTGTGCAAGAGGTGATGTGATGGGTGGGACTGCATGGGGAATGGAGATGATTGCCTATCTCTTTCCTCAAGCAGAAGCTTCCACTGAATCGCAGAAGGAGCTCTCTGGATCCCACTCATTATAAACACAGGTTGATGTACACCATTAAGCACATTTGTGCAAAATGGTTTCTGCTTCCAAGGAGGCATACTGACGGAAGTGGCACACCTGGTCCTGTCATGCTGCGCAATGAAGCAACCCTGCTTCAGGAAGCATTCGGGAAGTGAGGGATAAATGAAGACAGGAATTGGGGTCGGTGGAGTACAAATTCCAAAAGTGTTGGCTGTAGAGAAGGGGTGGTGGCGGTGGCTCCATCACTTGGAGTGAATTATCAGCATATTGCATACATTTTGGTTCCTTTAGATGTAAGTGTATTTATAAACCACTAAATGTTACAGATATCAAGACACTGTATTATAATAATTATAAAATCATTACTGTAAAAGTCTTAATTATAAAATCATAAAATACAGGAATGACCAACACTGATTCGGATCAATTCTCTAAAAATGCTTGCTGATACAAACAGGAGTAATTATTATTATTATTATACCACCCATAGATCTTGGGGCTGTTCACAACACAAGACATTGAAATATCAGAATTTGTAGGTGTGTGGAAAGTGTTTTGTCTTTTCAAGAAGGGAGCAGTGTGAGTGACTGTGAGAGCAGTTTACACCTTATTTTTTGGCTGAGGAAAAACACCTTTCAATGTTCTGTTTGCAGGATCTGGGCAAGCAACAGGAGAACTTGAAAGATATTGGTGAGGACTTTGGAAAAGACGAGAGCTTCTCTGAATCGGAGCTGGGAGGTGCTGCAAAGGACTTCTACCCTCCCCCTCTAGAACACCCTCCCAAGTCTGGTGGTGCAGAGGGCCCATCTCCCTCGTACGTTGCCAGAGGACCTTTACCAAACGTCGGTGAGAGCGGAGACCCTAGTGTGGGTTGGAACCCCATCTCTGCCAAAGTGAATGCAAAGCTCTTTGGAGGCTTTAGGGACCCTTGGAATCCTTCTGCTCCCGCTTGGGGGCAAAGCCGGGCTTTTCACCAAGACCATTCCTCGGTGGGCGGACTCACGGCTGAAGATATTGACAAAGCCAGGCAGGCGAAAGCAGATCCACAACAGAAACCGTACAAACAGATGGTACGTAGGCTGTGTAGCACCAGTGGAAAATAGGAGTTTTAAATATGAGTTTTGTGCTGTTATTTTTTAAAAAGCAGGTTATCCTTTTTTAAAAAAACAAAACAAAACCCTGCCCTACCATACTTTTGCATGATGAACATGTCTGGGTAGTAGTGGGAGCAGTGCATTATTTTCCTTTGTTTTTAATTATCTTTGAGGCATGTCTGCTGCTCAACTGGTAACCGCATGGGAAATGTGCCAAGAAATGCAAGTTCCTTTTCTCCCAGGTCACTTCAGGAAACCAGGCCACGGATTTCAGTAACAATACTGAGAGGACACTCTTTAAATTTAATCTTCCCATTTTAACAGGTGGGGAAACTGAATAACTTGCCAAAGCCTGTGGCTTTCTTAACCTATTATTTTCCTTGGAATAATAATAATACATGCCTTGTATGACATTCAGATGGGCTTCCATTTACTGGAGGGATGTACAGACTCCTAAGATTAACACCAGGTTAATCAGAGAATGCTGAATGTGTGGAGATGTCTTTCCTCAGTAGGTTCTCTTTGCTTCCTTTCTGTTACCTTTCAGTGGGCAGAAAAGATGTAACTGGTTTCTTTGGTTTGTAGTTGTAACTTGTTTTGTTTTTATTGGTTTGTCTGTTTATTTTAACTTAACATATGAATTGTTTCCCATTAAAAAAGTTGGTTTATTGTTGCTTTTATACTGTCAGCCCTCTTGCAGGTCTGCTCGACTGAAAGGCAGACTAGAGAGAGGAGTTAAAATAGATGATAATCACATTTTTGTTCAGCTCTGCTTTTCAAAGTGAAGAGAGCTGTATTGTAAATGTCCTCTTGCAATTAAGCAAGGCGGGCTAGCAACTGTTCATTTGTTTAGAGAGTTCAAAATGCACCCCTAGAAATAGACCTTTGCTTTTTAATGTTTAACAGGTGTTCACCTTCCCTTTACTGGACACTCAATACTCTGCTAAATGCTTGGGATGGTTAAGAAGTTGTACTTGTTGTTGTCGTGTGTTCTTGTGCTCCTCCAGCTGAAATTCAGAACAGGTGCAACCCAGGTTTGCTTGCCTCCCTCCTCTGCCTTGCATTTCCTCTTAAGAGATGATTCTGTCTGCTGGAAGTTGAGTAATTTTTCTAAAGCAGAAAATCCTAGCTTAAAGTGGAGCACTGGACTAGACTGTGCTGTACTAATCTCCCGAACCAAATAGTCTGACCTGGTTTAGTGGAGTTTCCTATGTTTCTTTGCAAATTTTTTTGGCAGCTAGTTAAAAACATAATTAAAACAGAAATACAAATAAAACAGAGCAGCATCAGAAAACAATCAAACAAACAAATCCGTTCAGTACGCGTGAAGCTGTTTTGAGTCAGATCATTGGTCAATCTAGCTCATCACTGACGGGCAAGTGGGTCTTCAGGGATCCAGACAGGTGTCCTTCCTAACTACCTGGAGATGCAAAAGATTGAATCCAGGCCCCTTTGCATGCAAAGCAGATGCTTTATAGTATACTCGTCACAAGTGCTGCAGTGCACAACTCCTCTGAGTTTAAAAGGAAAAGAGCTGAACCTCTTAACACTCCGCAGCACAGTCAGTGGACCTGAGACTGTTTTGACTCACTAACTTTGGAGGTGAATCTCT